>NC_088397.1:83191257-83541257 GCF_034236695.1 Oncorhynchus nerka
GCCGACTAAATTGCTATCTGACCCTAAACAGAGAATATGAATTGGCTGATTATCTCTACTCTGTCAGAGATACGAAGCAGAGACAGATCCTTACCAAGTACAGGCTGAGTGACCACCGATTGGCAATAGAAACCGACAGACATAAAAAGACATGGCTACCCAAAGAGTAGCATGTATGTGGTCACTGCATGACAGGGGAGGTAGAGACAGAGATGCACTTTCTCCTTTACTGTGATAAATATTCCTCACAAAGAGATTCATTATTCACAGAAATGACTACATTTATTCCAAATTTTTACAAATTGAACCCAGAGGAAAAACAAAAAATACTCATGGGAGAAGGAGCAATGGCTCCTCTTGCAGCCAAATATGTATTTTCCTGCCATAGCCTGAGGGACACTGAATAATAACATCTGCATAGTAAGCAGTAACTTACTTATTATTACTATTATTGTTATTACTATTATCATTGCTGTTTATCATTCCAAATATGGGTCTTAATGGTAGTGATAACAGTTTAGTGATGGTAGTAGTAGTCGTAGTAATGATGATGGTAGTTGTAGTACTGATATAAACGAGAAGATACCGTTATTTAGTTATAAGTTAGTTATAGTTTCATTTTCCATAATTTGAGAGAGAGAGATAGAGAGAGAGAGAGAGAGAGAGAGAGAGAGAGAGAGAGAGAGAGAGAAGAGAGAGAGAGAGAGAAAGTGTGTGTGTGTGTGTGTGTGTGTGTGGTAAGGTGGGGGGTGCATTTCCGGCAGTATGCAGGTGTGTCAATGTGTCGCCCCTGTTCCCCCTCAACCACACACACACACACACACACACACACACACACACACACACACACACACACACACACACACACACACACACACACACACACACACACACACACACACACACACACACACACACACACACAGAAAAAGTCACAGCTACCACTGTAGGCAACGCTAGTGGTTCAGTAGAACAACCACAGGGGGGATTTCACAGAGGTCTCAAAACCAAAACCTCTTTTGATTGCTTGGTGTGTTTGTGTGTGTGTATGTGTGTGTATGTGTGTGTGTGTGTGTGTGTGTGTGTTGCTTTCTTGGTAATGTTGCTAAGAGTTAGCGTGTCAACCACAGACATACAGGTGCTCTCTACTGCTTATCTCCACTACGACAGGAAAAGGCAAAGCAACCCAGAAGTCAGGAAAACGAGCTCCAAGTGACTGAAATCGTGAGAAGGGATGGGTTTGATAGAAAAATGAGGCAACACTGTACTACTGTGCATAAGCAGTATGCCAGGGCAACTGTATGGGATCAAATTATGTAACACTGTACTACTGTGCACAGGCATTATGCCAGGGCAAATGTATGGGAACAAATGATGTAACACTGTACTACTGTGCATAGGCATTATGCCAGGGCAACTGTATGGGATCAAATGATGTAACACTGTACTACTGTACATAGGCATTATGCCAGGGCAACTGTATGGGAACAAATGATGTAACACTGTACCTCTGTGCATAGGCATTATGCCAGGGCAACTGTATGGGAACAAATGATGTAACACTGTACTACTGTACATAGGCATTATGCCAGGGCAACTGTATGGGAACAAATTATGTAACACTGTACTACTGTACATAGGCATTATGCCAGGGCAACTGTATGGGAACAAATGATGTAACACTGTACTACTGTACATAGGCATTATGCCAGGGCAACTGTATGAGAACAAATGATGTAACACTGTACTACTGTACATAGGCATTATGCCAGGGCAACTGTATGGGAACAAATGATGTAACACTGTACTACTGTACAATAGGCATTATGCCAGGGCAACTGTATGGGAACAAATGATGTAACACTGTACTACTGTACATAGGCATTATGCCAGGGCAACTGTATGGGAACAAATGATGTAACACTGCAACATGTTAGTACATGTAGCTACAAAATACTTTCTGCAGCTAAATCTGTTGTCCAAGTAAAGACAAATCAAGTGATGAGTAGGGCCTTCCTCTGACACCGCCTGGTGTAGAGGTCCTGGATGGCAGCTTAGCCCCAGTGATGTACTGGGCCATACGCTCTACCCTCTGAAGTGCCTGCCACCGGCCAGGATGCTCTCGATGTTGCAGCTGTAGAACCTTTTGAGGATCTCAGGACCAATGCCAAATCTTTTTAGTTTCCTGAGGGGGAATAGGCTTTGTCGTGCCCTCTTCAGGACTGTTTTGGTGTGTTTGGACCAATCTAGTTTGTTGTTGATGTGGACACCAAGGAATATGAAGCTCTCAACCTGCTCCACTACAGCCCCGTCGATGACAATGGGCACGTGCTCGGTGCTCCTTTTCCTGTAGTCCACAATCTACAGTTGCACCACAATCTCATTAGTCTTGGTTACGTTGAGGAATAGGTTATTATTCTGGCACCACCCGGCCAGGTCTATGACCTCCTCCCTATAGGCTGTCTTGCCGTTGATCAGGCCTACCACTGTTGTGTCGTCAGCAAACTTAATGATGGTGTTGGAGTCGCGCCTGGCTATGCAGTTGTGGGTGAACAGGGAGTACAGGAGGGGAATGAGCATGCACCCCTGGGAAGCTCCAGTGTTTAGGATCATGGGAGATGTTTAGTCCCAGGTTCCTTAACTTGGTGATGAGCTTTGAGGGTACTATGGTGTTGAACGCTGAGCTGTAGTCAATGAACAGCATTCTCACATAGGTGTTCCTTTTGTCCAGGTGGGAAAGGCAGTGTGGAGTGCAAGAGAGATTGCATCATCTGTGGATCTGTTTGGGCGGTATGCAAATTGGAGTGGGTCTAGGGTTTCTCGGATAATGGTGTTGATGTGAGCCATTACCAGGATTTCAAAGCACTTCATGGCTACTGACGTGAGTGCTACGGGTCTGTAGTCTTTAGGCAAGTTGCCTTTGTGTTCTAGGGCACAGGGACTATGGTGGTCTGCTTGAAGCATGTTGGTATTACAGACTCAATGGGACATGTTGAAAATGTCAATAAAGACACCTGCCAGTTGGTCAGCACATGCCCGGAGCACACTTCCTGGTAATCCGTCTGGCCGTGCCGCCTTGTGTATGTTGACCTGTTTAAAGGTCTTACTCACGTCGGCTACAGAGAGCGTGATCACACAGTCGTCCGGAACAGCTGACGCTCTCATGCATGCCTCAGTGTTGCTTGCCTCGAAGCGAGCATAGAAGTGATTTAGCTCGTCTGGTAGGCTCATGTCACTGGGCAGCTCGCGGCTTTGCTTCCCTTTATAGTCTGTAATAGTTTGCAAGCCTCAATGCACTTATTGATAAAGCCAGTGACTGATGTGGTGTATTCCTCAATGCCATCGGAAAAATCCATGAACATGTTCCAGTCTGTGACAGCAATGTGGTGGTTAGAGCGTTGGACTAGTAACCAGAAGGTTGCAAGTTCAAATCCCCGAGCTGACAAGGTACAAATCTGTCATTCTGCCCCTGAAGAGGCAGTTAACCCACTGTTCCTAGGCTGTCATTGAAAATTAGAATTTGTTCTTAACTGACTTGCCTAGGTAAATAAAGGTTAAAAAAATAAATAAGTGCAGTCCTCTAGTTTTTCATCTGACCATTTTTTTATAGACCGAGTGAGTCACTGGTGCTTCCTGCTTTAATTGTTGCTTGTAAGCAGGAATCAGGAGGATAGAGTTGTGGTCGGATTTACCAAATGGAGGGCGCGGAAGAGCTTTGTACGCGTCTCTGTGTGTGGAGTACAGGTGATCTAGAATTTTTTACCCTCTGGTTGCACCTTTAACATGTTGATAGAGATTTGGTAGAACTGATTTAAGTTTCTCCGCATTAAAGTCTCCGGCCATTAGGAGCGCCGCCTCTGGGTGAGTGGTTTCCTGTTTGCTTATTTCCTTATACAGCTGACTGAGTGCGGTCTTAGTTCCAGCATCTGTCTGTGGTGGTCAATAAACAGACACAAAAAGTATAGCTGAGAACTCTCTAGGCAATTAGTGTGGCCTGCATTTTATCACAATATACTCTACTTCAGGCGAGCAAAATCTATAGATTTCCTTAGATTTCGTGCACCAGCTGTTGTTTACAAATATGCACAGACCGTCCCCCCTCGTCTTACCGGAGTGTGATGTTCTATCTTGCCGGTATATCCATGTCGTCATTCAGCCACGATTCCGTGAAGCATAGGATATTACAGTTTTTGATGTCCCGTTGGTAAGATATTCGTGATCGTACCTCGTCTAGATTATTGTCCCATGATTGCACGTTGGTGAGTAGTATTGATGGTAACGGCAGCTTTCCTAGTTGTTTTCTGCAGGTCCGGACGAGGCATCCGGCTCTTCGTCCTTTGCGTCTTTTTCTTTTGCGAATAATTGGGATGTCTTCCCTGTGGGGTGTTTGGAGAATATCGTGTGAGTCCTGCTTGTTGTTGTTGTTGAAGAAATCTTTGTCTAATCCAAGGTGAGTGATCGCTGTCCTGATATCCAGAAGCTCTTTTCTTCCATAAGATACAGTTGCAGAAACATTATGTACAAAATAATTTACAAATATTGCGAAAAAAACACATAATAGGACAATTGGTTAGGAGACTGTAAAACGGCGGCCATCTCCTCCTCCGGCGCCATTTCCTGTGAACAGTAGTCAAGGTGCGATAAAACTAGGTTCTGTAGGACCTGCCTTGTTGATGGTGTTGTTAAGAAGGCAGAGCATCGCTTTAGTATAGACAGACTTCTCCCCATCTTAGCTACTAATGCATCACTATGTTTTGATCATGACAGTTTACAGTCTAGGGTTACTCCAAGCAGTTTAGTCATCTCAACTTGCTCAATTTCCACATGATTTATTACAATATTTAGTTGAGGTTTAGGGTTTAGTGAGTGTTTTGTTCCAAATAGAATGCTTTTAGTTTTAGAAATATTTAAGGCTAACTTATTCCTTGCCACCCACTCTGAAACTAACTGCAGTCTCAGTAGTAGCTGACTTTGTCACGCCCTGACCTTAGTTATTTTTGTTTTCTTTATTATTTTGGTTAGGTCAGGGTGTGACAAGGGTGGTTGGTTTAGTTTTTGTATTGTCAAAGGGGGTGACACCCTAGACCCAAACTGTTACAGACCTATATCCATCCTGCCCTGCCTATCTAAAGTCTTCGAAAGCCAAGTTAATAAACAGATCACTGACCATTTCGTATCCCACCGTACCTTCTCCGCTTTGCAATCCGGCTTCCGAGCCGGTCACGGGTGCACCTCAGCCACGCTCAAGGTACTAAGCGATATCATAACCGCCATCAATAAAAGACAGTACTGTGTTCATCGACCTGGCCAAGGCATTCGACTCTGTCAATCACCGTATTCTTATCGGCAGACTCAATAGCCTTGGTTTTTCTAATGACTGCCTCGCCTGGTTCACCAACTACTTTGCAGACAGAGTTCAGTGTGTCAAATCGGAGGGCATGTTGTCCGGACCTCTGGTAGTCTCTATGGGGGTACCACAGGGTTAAATTCTCAGGCCGACTCTTTTCTCTGTATATATCAATGGTGTTGCTCTTGCTGCGGGCGATTCCCTGATACATCTCTACGCAGACGACACCATTCTGTATACTTCTGGCCCTTCCTTGGACACTGTGCTAACAAACCTCCAAACGAGTTTCAATGCCATACAACACTCCTTCCGTGGCCTCCAACTGCTCTTAAACGCTAGTAAAACCAAATGCATGCTTTTCAACCATTCGCTGCCTGCACCTGCCCGCCCGACTAACATCACCACCCTGGACGGTTCCAACCTAGAATATGTGGACAACTATAAATACCTAGGTGTCTGGCTAGGCTGTAAACTCTCCTTCCGGACTCATATTAAACATCTCCAATCAAAAATCTAATTTAGAATCGGCATTCTATTTCGCAACAAAGCCTCCTTCACTCACGCCGCCACACATACCCTAGTAAAACTGACTATCCTACCGATCCTTGACTTCGGCGATGTCATCTACAAAATAGCTTCCAACACTCTACTCAGCAAACTGGATGCAGTCTATCACAGTGCCATCTGTTTTGTTACCAAATCACCGTATACCACCCACCACTGCGACCTGTATGCTCTAGTCGGCTGGCCCTTGCTACATATTCGTCGCCAGACCCACTGGCTCCAGGTCATCTATAAGTCTATGCTAGGTAAAGCTCCGCCTTATCTCAGTTCACTGATCACGATAACAACACCCACCCGTAGCACATGCTCCAGCAGGTGTATTTCACTGATCATCCCTAAAGCCAACACCTCATTTGGCTGCCTTTCCTTCCAGCTTTCTGCTGCCAGTGACTGGAACGAATTGCAAAAATCGCTGAAGTTGGAGACTTTTATTTCCCTCACCAACTTTAAACATCAACTATCTGAGCAGCTAACCGATCGCTGCAGCTGTACATAGTCCATCTGTAAATAGCCCACCTAATCTATCTACCTCATCCCCATACTGTTTTAATTTTATTTACTTTTCAGCTCTTTTGCACACCAGTATCTACTTGCACATCATCATCTGCTTATGTATCACTCCAGTGTTAATCTGTTAAATTGTAACTATTCACTCCCATGGCCTATTTATTGCCTACCTTCTCATGCCTTTTGCACACACTGTATATAGACTTTCTTTTTTCTACTGTGTCATTGATTTGTTTATTGTGTTATTGGCTTGTTTATTGTTTACTCCATGTGTAACTGTGTTGTTGTCTGTGTCACACTGCTTTGCTTTATCTTGGCTAGATCGCAGTTGCAAATGAGAACTTGTTCTCAACTAGCCTACCTGGTTAAATAAAGGTGAAATAAATAAAAAATAAAAATTGTCTAGGTGTTTTTTCCTGTCTAGGGTTTTTGTATATCTATGGGGTTTTAGTATGTCTAGGTATATGTAGGTCTATGGTGACCTGAATTGGTTCCCAATCAGAGACAGCTGTTTATTGTTGTCTCTGATTGGGGATCCTATTTAGGTTGCCATTTTCCATTTTGGTTTTGTAGGTTATTGTCTATGTGTAGTTGCATGTCAGCACTCGTGTTTATAGCTTCACGTTCGTTTAGTTATTTTGTTAGTTTGTTAAGTGTTCTTCAGTGTTCTTCAGTGTTCTTCATTTTAATAAAAGAAGAATATATTCATCTCATGCTTCGCCTTGGTCTCCTCGTTATGATGAACGTGACAAACGTGTATAGTGTTGAGTCATCCACTTACATAGACACGGGCTTTACTCAAAGTCAGCGGCATGTTGTTCGTAAAAAATTTAAAAAGCAAGGGGCCTAAACAGCTACCCTGGAGAATTCCTGATTCTAACTGGATTATATTTGAGAGGCTTCCATTAAAAAACACTCTGTGTTCTGTTAGACAAGTAACTCTTTATCCACATTATAGCAGGGGGTGTAAAGCCATAACACATCAGTTTTTCCAGCAGCAGACTATGATCATTAATGTCAAAAGCTGCACTGAAGTCTAACAAGACAGCCCCACAATAATTTTATCATCAATTTCTCAATTTCTCTCAGCCAATCATCAGTGCTGTGCTTGTTGAGTGTCCTTCCCTATAAGCATGCTGAAATTCTGTTATTAGTTTGTTTGCTGTGAAATAGCATTGTATCTGCTCAATCACAATTTTTTCCAGAAGTTTACATAGGGTTGGTAACAGGCGGATTGATCACATGTAGTACATTGATCAGTTTATCCAGGTTACAGTATGAACACATGTAGTACATTGATCATGGCCCCAAAATGCTTGTAATGCCACCTTATCATGATGCCATAATTTTTTCCCCGCCTACCCACCCACATAGGGAACTGTGGTTTGTCATGCATATGCATACGTGCATGTGTGTGTTGTTTTGTTCTGCAGGCTGTTTAAAATACTTTCACCTCCCTCAGTCTTTCCCTCTGTCTGACAATGTTCATAAAGTCCCCAACACTTCCTCTCTCTCCCCCACTCCCCCCCCCCCCCCCCCTCTCTCTCTCGCTCTCTCTCTCTTTCGCTCTCTATTTCTCTTTCACTTTAAACTTGGGCTGTGATTTATACACAAAGCACACCAAAAACTTTTTGGCCCTTTAAAAACCTGCTGTATATAAAATATTGTGTTTCCAACACTAAGGCTGTTTTCCTAAAGAAGTTTTGTTTCCTTGACACGATACTAACAAGTATGGCGATACTGGTATCTTCCAGGCCCTACTTTAAACATGGTTCACTATACAGTTGGTCCTATGCCTCATGTTACACATTATTTCATTCTTTAGGGCTCTGGCTGTCAGGGACACATTACTCGCTTTCCTACTGGCTATTGGTGTGGCTGTGGGTGTGGCTGTGGGTGTGACTGTGGGTGTGGCTGTGTGTGTGCAGCTGAGGGTGTGGCTGTGGGTGTGGCTGTGGGTGTGGATGTGGGTGTGACTATGGGTGTGGGTGTGACTGTGGATGTGGGTGTGACTATGGCTGTGGGTGTGACTGTGGGTGTGGCTGTGTGTGTGGGTGTGGCTGTGGGTGCAGCTGTGGGTGTGGCTGTGTGTGTGGTTTTGGGTGTGGCTGTGGCTGTGGGTGTGGCTGTGGCTATGGCTGTAGCTGTGGGTGTGGGTGTGGGTGTGGGTGTGGGTGTCTGTGGGTGTGTGTAGGGGGGGCTAACACACACACACACACACTGTGTCCCCCAGCTGTTTGTCTCAGGCCAATTATATTATTGCCCACTTCTCTTGCCCTGTACTCCTCCCATTGGTCCCATAAGTACCTTCCTGCTTTTTCTATTTTTAGATATATCCAGACGAGATGTAGGCGATATAGGGGGAGGGAGAGAGGGAAATAAGAAGAAAAGAGATATGGAGAGAAGGAGAGAGACCCAATTAGGACCAATCATGACAACCACTGCAACCGCTGGCCTGAAAATTTCAGTCAATGCTTTCCTTCGGCATTCCTTTCTTCCTTCCTTCCTCTCGCTCTCTCCTCTCTCCTCTCTCCTCTCAGAAAACCTCCACTTCCTGTCTGCCCCATTGTCGTCGCTGGAGAGGTCAGCTCCCTGGGCCAGACGGCTGATTGAAGGCAAAAAAACCACTGTGAAAAGTGTGTGTGTGTGTGTGTGTGTGTGCGTGTGCGCACGTGTGTGTGTGTGTGTGTGTGTGTGTGTGTGTGTGTGTGTGTGTGTGTGTGTGTGCGTGTGCGTCTTTGTCATCTCCCGTCTGGATTACTGCAACTCGCTGTTGGCTGGGCTCCCTGCCTGTGCCATTAAACCCCTACAACTCATCCAGAACGCCGCAGCCCGTCTGGTGTTCAACCTTCCCAAGTTCTCTCACGTCACCCCGCTCCTCCGCTCTCTCCACTGGCTTCCAGTTGAAGCTCGCATCCGCTACAAGACCATGGTGCTTGCCTACGGAGCTGTGAGGGGAACGGCACCTCAGTACCTCCAGGCTCTGATCAGGCCCTACACCCAAACAAGGGCACTGCGTTCATCCACCTCTGGCCTGCTCGCCTCCCTACCACTGAGGAAGTACAGTTCCCGCTCAGCCCAGTCAAAACTGTTCGCTGCTCTGGCCCCCCAATGGTGGAACAAACTCCCTCACGACGCCAGGACAGCGGAGTCAATCACCACCTTCCGGAGACACCTGAAACCCCACCTCTTTAAGGAATACCTAGGATAGGATAAAGTAATCCCTCTCACCCCCCTTAAAATATTTAGATGCACTACTGTTCCACTGGATGTCATAAGGTGAATGCACCAATTTGTAAGTCGCTCTGGATAAGAGCGTCTGCTAAATGACTTAAATGTAAATGTAAATGTAAATGTATTCACTTT
Organism: Oncorhynchus nerka; assembly: GCF_034236695.1. Lineage (NCBI taxonomy): Eukaryota > Metazoa > Chordata > Actinopteri > Salmoniformes > Salmonidae > Oncorhynchus > Oncorhynchus nerka. The sequence continues at coordinate 83,201,042 of NC_088397.1, forward strand.
CTTGAGTTGTGAACTTTCACTGGATCGTGATAACAAAAGAAAACTCGAACTTTCATTTTTTGTTGTTTATAGAATTTTAATAGGTGATGTACTGTATCTCAGCTCATCCTCCAGATGAAGTCAATATCACCTCCGCCTCCTTGTCCTTCTCCTGCTTCCTCCGTCCTCCTGCTCCCCCCTCATCCTCATCCTTCTCTCTCCCTACTCCTCCTCCTGCTCCCACTAATCATTAGGGTCTTGTTATGTCCTACGCCATATTTCCAGATGAGGTGGATTCAGTGGTGGTGAAAGTACCCAATTGTCATACTTGAGTAAAAGTAAAGATGTCTAACAGAAAATGACTCACTGAAAAATGAAAGTCACCAAGTCAAATACTACTTGAGTACAAGTATAAAATAATTTGGTTTTAAAATTACTTAAGTATCAAAAGTAAAAGTATAAATCCTTTCAAATTCCTTATAATAAGCAAACTAGATGGCAATATTTTCTTGTTATTTATTTATTTACGGATAGCCGGGTCACACTCCAACACTCAGACATCATTTACAAACGAAGGATGTTTGTTTAGTGAGTCCGCCAGATCAGAGGCAGTAGGGATGACCAGGGATGTTCTCTGTTTAGTGAGTCCGCCAGATCAGAGGCAGTAGGGATGACCAGGGATGTTCTCTTGATAAGTGTGTGAATTGGACCATTGTCCTGTCCTGCTAAGCAGTCAAAATACTTTTTGGTGTCAGGGAAAATGTATGGAGTAAAAAGTACATTATTATCTTTAGGAAGGTAGTGAAGTAAAAGTTGTCAAAAATAGAAATAGTAAAGTACAGATACCCATAAAAACTACTTAAGTAGTACTTACAATTATTTTGACTTAAGTACTTTACACCACAGTGTGGATCACAATGTGATGATTCTTAGGGAATATAGTACCATTTCCAGAGTTTTCAACCACAATATATCTCATCTTTATCCTACAGATCAAGCCACCATCTAATTTCCTCCTGCTCCTCTTATTCCGCTCCCTCCTCCTCTCCTCCTCCTCCTCCTCCTCCTCCTCCTCTCCCCTCCTCCTCCTTTCCTCCTCCTCTCCCCTCCTCCTCCTTTCCTCCTCCTCTCCCCTCCTCCAGCTTTCCTCCTCCTCTCCCCTCCTCCACCTCCTCCTCTCCCCTCCTCCATCTTTCCTCCTCCTCCTCCTCCTCATCCTCCTCCTCCATCTTTCCTCCTCCCTCCTCCTCCTCCTCCTCCTCCTCCTCCTCCCTCCTCCTCCCTCCCCTCCTCCTCCTCCTCCTCCTCCTCCTCCTCTCCCCTCCTCCATCTTTCCTCCTCCTCTCCCTCCTCCTCCTCCTCTCCTCCTCCTCCTCCTCCTCTCCCCCTCCTCCTCCTTTCCTCCTCCTCTCCCCTCCTCCAGCTTTCCCTCCTCCCTCCCCTCATCCACCTCCTCCTCTCCCCTCCTCCATCTTTCCTCCTCCTCCTCTCCTCCTCCTCCTCCTTCTCCTCCTCCTCTCCCCTCCTCCATCTTTCCTCCTCCCTCCTCCTCCTCCTCCTCCTCCATCTTTCCTCCTCCTCTCCCCTCCTCCATCTTTCTTCGTCCTCTCCCCTCCTCAATCTTTCCTCCTCCTCTCCCCTCGTCCACCTCCTCCTCCTTCTCCATCTTTCCTCCTCCTCTCCCCTCGTCCACCTCCTCCTCCTTCTCCTCCTCCATCTTTCCTCCTCCTCTCCCCTCGTCCACCTCCTCCTCCTTCTCCTTCTCCCAATGATCTTTAGGGTCTTGGAACAACCTACGCAGCCTTATTCTAAAATTCACCAATCTACGCACAATATGCCATAACGACAAAGCAAAAAACGTTATTTAGACATTTTTTCTTATTTATATAAAATTAAAAACTGAAACATTACATTTACATAAGTACTCAGACCCCTTACTCAGTACTTTTTTGAAGCAGTGATTTTTTTGGCAGTGATTACAGTATTGAGTCTTCTTGGGTATGATGCTACAAGGTTGGCACACCTGTATTTGGCGAGTTTCTCTCATTCTTATCTGCAGATCCTCTCAAGCTCTGTCAGGTTGGATGGAGAGCGTCGCTGCACAGCTATTGTCAGGTCTCTCCAGAGATGTTCGATCGGGTTCAAGTTCGGGCTCTGGCTGGGCCACTCAAGGACATTCAGAGACTTGTCCCGAAGCCACTCCTGCGTTGTCTTTGCTGTGTGCTTAGGGTGATTGTCCAGTTGGAAGGTTAACCTTCACCCCAGTCTGAAGACCTGAGTGCTCTGAGCAGGTTTTCATCAAGGATCTCTCTGTACTTTGCTCCGTTCATCTTTGCTTCGATCCTGACTTGTCTCCCAGTCCCTGCCTCTGAAAAACATCCCCACAGCATGATGCTGCCATCACCATGCTTCACCATAGGGATGATGCCAGGTTTCCTCGAGACGTGACATTTGGCATTCAGGCCAAAGAGTTCAATCTTGGTTTCATCAGACCAGATAATCTTGTTTCTTTAGGTGCCTTTTGTCAAACTCCAAACGGGCTGTCATGTGCCTTTTACTGAGGAATGTCTTCCGTCTGGACACTACCATAAAGGCCTGATGGGTGGAGTGCTGCAAAGATGCTTGTCCTTCTGGAAGGTTCTCCCATCTCTACAGAGGAACTCTAGAGCTCTGTCAGAGTAACCATCAGGTTCTTGGTTACCTCCCTGACCAAGGCCCTTCTCCCCTGTTTGCTCAGTTTGGCCAGGCGGCCAGCTCTAGGAAGTGTCTTGGTTGTTCCAAAATTCTTCCATTTAAGAATGCTGGAGGCCACTGTGTTCTTGGCGACCTTCAAAGCTGCAGAAATGTTTTGGTACTCTTCCCCAGATCTGTACCTCGACGCAATCATGTCTCTGAGCTCTTTGGACAATTCCTTCAACTTCATGGCTTGGTTTTTGCTGTGGGACCTTGTATAGACAGACATTTGCCTTTCCAAATCATGTTCAATCAATTGAAATTACCACAGGTGGACTCCAATCAAGTTGTAGTAACATCTCAAGGATGATCAATGGAAACAAGATGCACCTGAGCTCAATTTCGAAACTCATAGGTAATGGTCTGAATTCGAATGTAAATAAGGTATTTCTGATATTAATTTGTAATAAATTTGCAAACATTTCTAAAAACCTGATTTCGCTTTGTCTTTATGGGGTATTGTGTGTAGATTGCTGAGGAAAAAATACAAGTTAATACATTTTAGAATAAGGCTGTAACGTAACAACATTTGGAAAAAGTCGAAGGGTCTGAATACTTTCGAAGGCAGTGGAAATGCACCTAGTAGTAAACTCCTTTGTACTTTTACATCTATCTGTCAATATAAGTCTTATTATTATTATTATTTTCCATTGGGCCTTGAAACATTTTTCCAATGTGCCCCAAACTTTAGTGTTGAAATTTCATTTTTGTTTATTTGGGCTATAGTTTGGGGCAGGGGTTGGCAATACCCTGCAAGAAGCATTGCTCCAGGCTTTTGTTCCAGCCAGACAGTAGCACAATTGTTTCTACTAATCAACTCATCAGTCTCCAGTCAACTGATTCTACTCATCATTCTACCCCCACATTGCAAGCAAAATATTTGAATGGCTCCCCCCCTTGACAGCGGATAATTGTTTTTAACATTTTTGAGTGTGTTCCGTGCAATTCTATACATTTTGGCATGAGGCTGAGTGAAGATTTGCAATTTTATAACTCAATTCACTCAATTTTACTCATTTTGACATGGGGCGGAGATGACAATGAGCTGTTTTACAGCTAATTTCCTGCAATTCTATACATTTTTTCATAGGGTAGAGAGAAATGTTTGCAGTTTTTTATATTATATCTGAGTGAGACTGACTGACAAAATCAATGGAGCCTTCCCAGCAGGTCATTTGACCATGACAACAAGTTTAGACAGACTATCAGTGATGCGCAACCAAATTTCTAAATTGCACCTTGTGCGTTCTACAAAAAAAAAAAATCTGAGGGCTTTCAAAAGGTAAGGGCCACCGGTTGAGATATAGTTTTGTGCAGTATGGTGCAGGTAGAGTATGGTACAAGTAGAGTATGGTACAATATGGTGCAGCTAGAGTATGGTGCAGGTAGAGTATCGTGCAGTATAATGCAGGTATAGTATGGTGCAAGTACAGTATGGTGCAGGTAGATTATGTTGCAGTATGATGCAGGTAGAGTATGGTGCAGGTAGAGTATGGTGCTGGTATAGTATGGTGCAGGTAGAGTATGTTGCAGGTATAGTATGGTGCAGGTAGAGTATGTTGCAGGTATAGTATGGTGCTGGTATAGTATTGTGTTGGTATAGTATTTTGCAGGTAGAGTATGTTGCAGGTATAGTATGGTGCAGGTATAGTATGGCACAGGTACAGTATGGTGCAGGTAGATTATTGTGCAGGTATAGTATGGTGCAGGTATAGTATGGTGCAGGTATAGTATGGTGCAGGTACAGTATGGTGCAGGTAGATTATTGTGCAGGTATAGTATGGTGCAGGTATAGTATGGTGCAGGTAGAGTATGGTGGAGGTAGAGAATGGTGCAGTATGATGCAGGTAGAGTGTGGTGCAGTATGGTGCAGGTAGATTATGGTGCAGGTAGATTATGGTGCAGGTAGAGTATGATCCCGGTAGAGTATGGTGCAGTTATAGTATGGTGCAGGTAGATTATGTTGCAGTATGATGCAGGTAGAGTATGGTGCAGGTAGAGTATGGTGCTGGTATAGTATGGTGCAGGTAGAGTATGTTGCAGGTATAGTATGGTGCAGGTAGAGTATGGTGCTGGTATAGTATGGTGCAGGTAGAGTATGTTGCAGGTATAGTATGGTGCAGGTAGAGTATGGTGCTGGTATAGTATTGTGTTGGTATAGTATTTTGCAGGTAGAGTATGTTGCAGGTATAGTATGGTGCAGGTATAGTATGGCGCAGGTACAGTATGGTGCAGGTAGATTATTGTGCAGGTATAGTATGGTGCAGGTATAGTATGGTGCAGGTATAGTATGGTGCAGGTACAGTATGGTGCAGGTAGATTATTGTGCAGGTATAGTATGGTGCAGGTATAGTATGGTGCAGGTAGAGTATGGTGGAGGTAGAGAATGGTGCAGTATGATGCAGGTAGAGTGTGGTGCAGTATGGTGCAGGTAGATTATGTTGCAGGTAGATTATGGTGCAGGTAGAGTATGATCCCGGTAGAGTATGGTGCAGTTATAGTATGGTGCAGGTATAGTATGGTGCAAGTACAGTATGGTGCAGGTAGATTATGTTGCAGTATGATGCAGGTAGAGTATGGTGCAGGTAGAGTATGGTGCTCGTATAGTATGGTGCAGGTAGAGTATGTTGCAGGTATAGTGTGGTGCAGGTTGAGTATGGTGCAGGATAGTATGGTGTAGCTAGAGTATGGTGCAGGTATAGTATGGTGCAGGTAAATTATAGTGCAGTATAATGCAGGTATAGTATGGTGCAAGTAGTGTATGGTACAGTATGATGCAGATAGAGTATGGTGCAGGTACAGTATGGGACAATATGGTGAAGCCAGAGTATGGTACAGTATAGTACATTATGGTCCAGTATGGTGCAGGTACAGTACGGTGCAGTATGGTACATGTACAATATGGTTTAGGTAGAGTGTGGCACAAGCAGAGTATGGCACAGTATGGTGCAGGATAGTAGAGTAGGATACAGTATGGCGCAATACAGTAGAGTACGGTACAGTATGGTGCAGTATAGTAGAGTATGGTACAGTATGGCATAGGTAGAGTATGGTGCAGTATGCTGCAAGTAGTTTATGGTACAGTATGGTGTACGGTAGGTAGTGTATGGTATGGTACGGGTAGAGTATGATGCAGTATGGTGTATGTAGATTATGGTACAATATGGGTCTGTATGGTATAGTTACAGTACGGTGCAGGTATAGTATGGTACAGGTAGAGTACGGTGCCGGTACAGTATGGTGCAGGTACAGTATGATACTGGTACAGTATGGTGCAGTATGGTGCAGATAGAGTATAATGCAGGTAGAGTATGGTGCAGTATGGTGCAGGTAGATTATGGTGCAGTTATAGTATGGTGCAGGTATAGTATGGTGCAAGTACAGTATGGTGCAGGTAGATTATGTTGCAGTATGATGCAGGTAGAGTATGGTGCAGGTAGAGTATGGTGCTGGTATAGTATGGTGCAGGTAGAGTATGTTGCAGGTATAGTGTGGTGCAGGTTGAGTATGGTGCAGGATAGTATGGTGTAGCTAGAGTATGGTGCAGGTATAGTGTGGTGCAGGTAAATTATAGTGCAGTATATGCAGGTATAGTATGGTGCAAGTAGTGTATGGTACAGTATGATGCAGATAGAGTATGGTGCAGGTACAGTATAGGACAATATGGTGAAGCCAGAGTATGGTACAGTATAGTACATTATGGTCCAGTATGGTGCAGGTACAGTACGGTGCAGTATGGTGCAGTATGGTAGAGTATGGTACAGTATAGTACATTATGGTCCAGTATGGTGCAGGTACAGTACGGTGCAGTATGGTACGTGTACAATATGGTTTAGGTAGAGTATGGCACAAGCAGAGTATGGCACAGTATGGTGCAGGATAGTAGAGTAGGATACAGTATGGCGCAATACAGTAGAGTACGGTACAGTATGGCATAGGTAGAGTATGGTGCAGTATGCTGCAAGTAGTTTATGGTACAGTATAGTGTACGGTAGGTAGTGTATGGTATGGTACGGGTAGAGTATGATGCAGTATGGTGTATGTAGATTATGGTACAATATGGTACTGTATGGTATAGTTACAGTACGGTGCAGGTATAGTATGGTACAGGTAGAGTATGGTGCTGGTACAGTATGGTGCAGGTACAGTATGATACTGGTACAGTATGGTGCATGCACAGTATGGTAGAGTTAATTTCATCATGCTGGCACACTTACAGTAATCTTGTGAATGTGGTTATGGGTATTCAGAACACAGCTGCTTTAACTCAACTAGCCACATTAACCATATCCTCACCAATGTTCACACATTTCACCAGTAACTGGGGCAGGTTTTTCCACTGTGTAAACACCCATGCTTCTGTATTAATAGTAATAGTTAATCCTTATTACGATTGGTCTATGTTGTAGGCTATAGTTTAACATGATTTGTTCTGAAGTACAATTATTTCTTAATGAATTAGTTTCACCAAAATCGATTAACATTTAAACTAGGTTAAATCAAGGTTTATCTATAGATCTTGTTGCACCAAACTTTAAAACAATTTATTAAAAAAAAGATTGAGTGTACTCTTTACCCCTTTTTCTCCCAAATTTGGTGATATCCAATTGGTAGTTACAGTCTTGTCCAATCGCTGCAATTCCTGTACGGACTCGGGAGAGGCGAAAGTCAAGAGCCATGTGTCCTCCAAAACACGACCCTGCCAAGCCACACTGCTTCTTAACCCGGAAGCCAGCCCCACCAATGTTTCGGAGGAAACACCGGCCCACCACAAGGAGTCACTGGAGTGCGATGGGACAAGGACATCCCGGCCGGCCGGCCGGCCGAACCCTCCCCTAACCCAGGTGACGCTGGTCCAATTGTACGGCGCCTCATGGGTCTCCTGGATCCGCGACCGATCTGCGATGCAGTGCCTTAGACCGCTGTGCAACTCGGGAGGCCCCTAAACCTAGTTTTAAATTCATTCTAGTTAAATGTAAACCTTCTTTGAAACTAAGTTTAATTTGAACTTTAAACCTAAAATGTATTATTTTATAGCTCACCCTGGACAATTTTCTACTGTAGTCAACATTCTGCTGTTTCAAACTTGTTTGTTTTGGGAAAATTCAAAACCAGGGGGAAGGCTAACCAAGAATCCTTTCGCTTCGCCAAGAGGACAAAACGTCAGAACCCACAAACACCGGTTGCCTTCATTTTTTCCCAAAGGATTACATTTAATCAACAGTGGCTAGTGCCTTAGCGCAGAGAGCCAGACCACACAGAGGCTCAGGCCAGTTCTCGACATTCACCGCTGCTCCTCTCACCTATCCAGGGGAGCGTTTGCTGTTTTAATCGACTGACAGAGGAAGTTCAAGGTCACGTGCTCCCTTCCAAAAAACACAATAAAATTCCAAAATCCACAATAACACGGCTAATGTTAGCATTAGCAACGTGCCTGCCGTTAATTAGCCTAGCGTTGTCTAGTGTAACCTTTGCATGGCAGTTGTTGTTGACTTGTTTTGTCTGTCACTGTCCTTGAGTTATGTCTGGATAGAGTTGTTTGATAGGTGAGATGAAAGCATAATGTTGATTTATTAAAAATACAGGTGGCCTAGTTTACTTCTGTGGTGTTGTAGCCTACATGTCCTTGGTGTGCAGTGTTTCTCAATGCAAGATTGTATTACTGTGTGTATGTGTGCACATGTGTGCGACTGAGTCGATCTTTGTCCTTCATAATCCATAAACAGAGCACCTTTGAGGATTATGTATATTAATAACGTTTTGAGGATTATCTACAGCAGTAACCCAATCGAGAAAGGACTATTGCTGCATGAACTTCCAACATTTCCTCAATTGCCACTCTAAAAGTATTTTACAGTGACTTTGAGGCAAATATTTCTTGTATATTTCTTTCTTTGTCTGATCACTACCTCTAACTCCTGACGCCATCCTTTTCTCCCTATCACCCACACCCTCTCAACTCTCCCTATTGTTCACTTTCACTCATACTCAAATGTAATTAGCAAAGTGAAAGATGTTGCCTCGTGGTTGTGATTACACAGAATGGCCCATTTGTGTCTTTACACTGTCATAGTTACATTCCTGGGTTGCATTTCAGAAAGCAGCATCAATAAATTTGCCAGAAAAAGTTGCCATGACCATTTTAAGTTAAACTTTCACTATGAACTAGGACAGATCAGGCTTTTCAGAAATGTAAGAAAAACTTATTGATCATGGTTTATGAGATATCCTCCCTGAGCAACTGATTCTAAATAAACAAGAACTTTATTTATAAATGGTTTTATTTTATATACCACTGCTAAGGGCTGTCCTTAGGCACGACACAGAGTTTTTAAAAATGTTTATTTAACCTTTATTTAACCAGGATGGGCTCACTGAGATTTTAAATATATTTTTCAAGAGTGTCCTGGCCAAGATAGGCAGCACCAAGTCAAATCAAATCAAATCAAAGTTTGTCACGTGCGCCGAATACAACAGGTGTAGGGAGACCTTACAGTGAAATGCTTACTTACAGGCTCTAACCAATAGTGCAAAAGAGGTATTAGGTGAAAAATAGGTAAGTAAAGAAATAAAACAACAGTAAAAAGACAAGCTATATACAGTAGCGAGGCTATAAAAGTAGTGAGGCTACATACAGACACCGGTTAGTCAGGCTGATTGAGGTAGTATGTACATGTAGATATGGTTAAAGTGACTATGCATATATGATGAACAGAGAGTAGCAGTAGCGTAAAAGAAGGGTTGGCGGGTGGTGGGTGGCGTGACTCAATGCAGATAGCCTGGTTAGCCAATGTGTGGGAGCACTGGTTGGTTGGGCCAATGTACTATGTACATGAATGCATAGTTAAAGTGACTATGCATATATGAGAGTAGCAGAGTAGAGAGTAGCAGCAGCATAACAGAGGGGTTGGGGGGGGCACACAATGCAAATAGTCCGAGTAGCCATTTGATTATCTGTTCAGGAGTCTTATGGATTAGGGGTAAAAACTGTTGAGAAGCGTTTTTGTCCTAGACTTGGCACTCCGGTACCGCTTGCCATGCGATAGTAGCGAGAACAGTCTATGACTGGGGTTGCTGGGGTCTTTGACCATTTTTAAGGCCTTCCTCTGACACTGCCTGGTGTAGAGGTCCTGGATGGCAGGCAGCTTAGCCCCCAGTGATGTACTGGGCCGTGTGCACTACCCTCTGTAGTGCCTCATGGACGGAGGCCGAGCAATTGCTGTACCAGGCAGTGATGCAACCAGACCATCCTGTCTTGATGTTGCAGCTGTAGAACCTTTTGAGGATCTCAGGACCCATGCCAAATCCTTTTAGTTTCCTGAGGGGGAATAGGCTTTGTCGTGCCCTCTTCACGACTGTCTTGGTGTGTTTGGACCAATCTAGTTTGTTGGTGATGTGGACACCAAGGAACTTGAAGCTCTCAACCTGCTCCACTAAAGCCCCGTTGACGAGAATGGGGACGTGCTCAGTCCTCCTTTTCCTGTAGTCCACAATCATCACCTTAGTCTTGGTTACGTTGAGGGATAGGTTGTTATTCTGGCACCACCCGGCCAGGTCTCTGACCTCCTCCCTATAGGCTGCCTCGTTGTTGTCGGTGATCAGGCCTACCAGTGTTGTGTCGTCTGCAAACTTAATGATGGTGTTGGAGTCGTGCCCTGGCCATGCAGTTGTGGGTGAACAAGGAGTACAGGAGGGGACTGAATACACACCCCTGGGGGCCTCCAGTGTTTAGGATCAGCGTGGCAGATGTGTTGCTACCTACCCTCACCACCTGGGGGCGGCCCATCAGGAAGTCCAGGATCCAGTTGCAGAGGGAGGTGTTTAGTCCCAGGATCCTTAGCTTAGTGATGAGTTTTGAGGGTACTATGGTGTTGAACGCTGAGCTGTAGTCAATGAATAGCATTCTCACATAGGTGTTCCTTTTGTCCAGGTGGAATGGGCAGTGTGGAGTGCAATAGAGATTGCATCATCTGTGGATCTGTTTGGGTGGTATGCAAATTGGAGTGAGTCTAGGGTTTCTGGGATAATGGTGTTGATATGTGCCATTACCAGCCTTTCAAATCACTTCATAGCTACAGACGTGAGTGCTATGGGTCTGTAGTCATTTAGGTCGGTGTTCTTTGTGTTCACAGGGACTATGGTGGTCTGCTTGAAACATGTTGGTATTACAGACTCAATCAGGGACATGTTGAAAATGTCAGTGAAGACACCTGCCAGTTGGTCAGCACATGCCCAGAGCACACGTCCTGGTAATCCATCTGGCCCCGCAGCCTTGTGTATGTTGACCCATTTAAAGGTCTTACTCACGTTGGCTACGGAGAGTGGGATCACACAGTCGTCCGAAACAGCTGACGCTCTCATGCATGCCTCAGTGTTGTTTGCCTCGAAGCGAGCATAGAAGTGATTTAGCTCGTCTGGTAGGCTCGTGTCACTGGGCAGCTCGCGGCTGTCCTTCCCTTTGTAGTCTGTAATAGTTTGCAAGCCCTGCCACATAAGACGAGCGTCGGAGCCGGTGTAGTATGATTCAATCTTAGCCCTGTATTGAAGCTTTGCCTGTTTGATGGTTCGTCACAGGGCATAGCAGGATTTATTGTAAGCTTCTGGGTTAGAGTCCCGCACCTTGAAAGCGGTAGCTCTACCCTTTAGCTCAGTGAGAATGTTGCCTGTAATCCATGGTTTCTGGTTGGGGTATGTACGTACGGTCACTGTGGAGACGACGTCCTCAATGCACTTATTGATAAAGCCAATGACATATGTGGTGTATTCCTCAATGCCATCGGAAGAATCCTGGAACATGTTCCAGTCTATGATAGCAAAACAGTCCTGTAGTTTAGCATCTGCTTCATCTGACCACTTTTTTTATAGAACGAGTCACTGATGCTTCCTGCTTTCATTTTCGCTTGTAAGCAGGAATCAGGAGGACAGAGTTGTGGTCGGATTTACCAAATGGAGGGCGAGGGAGAGCTTTGTACGTGTCTCTGTGTGTGGAGTACAGGTGATCTAGAATTGTTTTCCCTCTGGTTGCACATTTAACATGTTGATAGAAGTTTGGTAGAACTGATTTAAGTTTTCCAGCATTAAAGTCTCTGGCCACTAGGAGCGCCGCCTCTGGGTGAGTGGTTTCCTGTTTGCTTATTTCCTTACTTGTAGATTTACAAGTAATCTAGTAAAAACCATAGAAATCACAGGAGTATAACAAAATCATAAAACAGCTAATTAAAAACATTGAAAGGTCAAGGAATCAGCCTCAACATCCTTCATCAATGATTTAAAAACACCAACCGGGACAAGTTCTTCCAGTTTAAATATCAAGGCACAAGGCGAGACCCAAATGCAGATAGTTGGAGTCTTACAATGTTTATCCAAAAAGGGGTAGGCAAGAGAATGGTCGTGTACAGGCAAAAGTTCAAAACCACTTCAGTCCAATAGGTACCAAAGGGCAGGCAGATTCAAGATCAGGGCAGACAGGATGATCAGTCAGGCGGGAAAGTAGTCCAGAGTCAGGCAGGATGATCAGTCAGGCAGGATGATCAGTCAGGCAGGAAAGTAGTCCAGAGTCAGGCAGAGGTCCAAAACCGGGAAGACTAGCCAAATAGAATAGAAAAGGAGTACGGTGGTTGACTTGACTAAACATACAAGACGAACAGAGAGACAGGAAACACAGGGATAAATACACTGGGGAAAATAAGTGACACCTGGAGGGGGTGGAGACAATCACAGGGACAGGTGAAACAGTTCAGGGCGTGACATTAAAACTATTTTGTAAGGAGTTCCAAGCCGATGGCGCAGAGTACATAAAAGGCCTTTTACCAAATTCAGTTCGGACATTTGGAACAGTTAGCAGGACAAAGTCATGTGAATGAAGAGAGTACCCACCACATTTCTGAAGAATAAAAACTCCCAAATAAAATGGTGGTAAATAAAAGTATACCAGTGACTGAGCCTACGAGTGACTAGATAAGGCCAGCCAACCCTGGTATATAAAGTGCAGTGGTGCATAAGGGTTTTGCAGTTTAAAATAATTCTTACAGCTCCATGGTAAAGGCTGTCAATTGCTCTCAAACACTGAACAGAAGTGTTCATCTATAACATTTCACAATAGTCGAGTATATGCATAAATGTAGCTGATACAAGTCTCCTTCTGGCTTCAAAAGAAAAACAGCTCTTATTCCTAAAATACTATCCCAACTTCAGCTTACAATATGTTGTAAGTTGTTGGATATGCAATTTAAAAGAGGCCATCATCAATTCAAATGCCAAGATATTTATATGAGGTTACAGCCTCAATCTCATTGCCCTGACAGGTAGTAAAAGGTGAAAGGTTCAGAGGACTATTTCTTGCTTTAGAAAACACCATTAGTTTAGTTTTGTCAGCATTGAGGATAAGCTTCAATTGACAGGTATGTTGAACTGCATAAACATGAGTTTGCAAGTTTTGAAAAGCTTTTGTGAGAGACGAGGCACAACAATAAATAACAGTATCATCAGCATAAAAGTGAAGTTGCCTATTTTGCACATTTTTGTCTAAATTATTTATATAAACAGGGAATAAGAGGGGACCAAGTACAGTGCCCTGGGGCACACCATTACAGACATACAATTTAACAGACATGAACCCATCAAATTGAGTGCACTGAGTTCTATCAGACAAATAGTTAGCAAACCATGCAACTGCATGCTCAGATAGACCTACGCTCGACAATCTCTGCCTCAGTATAACATGATCAACTGTATCAAAAGCCTTAGAGAAATCAATAAAAAGTGAGACACAGTGCTGTTTTTTGTCAAAGGCTTCAGTGATATCATTTAAAACGTTCATGGCTGCTGTAATTGTGCTATGCTTCTTCCTGAAGCCCGATTGGTACATTGATAAAATAGAGTTACTATATAAAAACTATTTTAGCTGTTCACTAACAAGGGTTTCAAGTATTTTCGCCAAGGGGTGTGACAGCTTTGAAATCGGCCTATAATTATTTAAAAGAGTTGGACCTCCCCCTTTTAAAAGTGGTAGGACAAATTCTGATTTCCAGATACTTTGAATGTAATTACTTTCCAGGGTTAGATTGAAGAGATATGTAAGTGCTATGAAATCAGCTGCCAGTTTTAAAAAGCAAGGATCAAGATGATCAGGACTGGCAGACTTTCTCTGATCTAAGGATTTCAGAGCTTCATGTACCCCCTGCACTGAGAATGGCAAAAAGATAAAAGTTTGACCAGCTCTCACTGGTTCATCCATGCAGGGTTGTACAGAGACAGAGGACACTGAATCAAACAGCCTACCAGATTATATAAAGTGCTCATTGAAACAATTCAGCATTTCAAGTCCTTCAATACACATGATGGTAATGCATTAACATTACTATTACCAGGCATAGACTTAATAGCCTTTCAATATGTTCTAGGGTCATTCAGGTTATCAGTGGCAACAGACATAAAATATGCAGTTGAAGAAAATAACACTTGTTTCGTAACTGACTAAAAATAAGCCATTCAGCATCAGAACATGATTTCCTTGCTTTAGCCCAGGCTAGATTACGTTCATGATTAATAGAAGACAGCTCAGAAGAAAACCATGGATTATCCCGCCCTTTAACCCTGAACCTGTGGAATGGGGCATGTTTGTTTACTATTTGGAAATTAACATCATGAATGAATTTCCAGGCAGTTTCCAGATCAGGAATAAACTCAATCTTATTCCAGTCAAATAAAACAATTCACGAAATAAAGTCTGCTCCTTAAAACTCTTAACATTTCTCTTACGAATAAAGTGTGGGTTTGTTTTAAAGAACCTTAGAATTTCTAACAGCAACAACATTAGGTCACTTAAATCATTACAGAAAACACCAACCGCAGAATATTTATGTGAAACATTTGTCAATGTCAAATCAATCTGGGTAGATTTCTCTGGACATTTGAGATTTGGGCGGGTGGGGAAGTTAATCAACTGGGTTTGCAGAGGGGGGTCTATAGCAGCAAATCACAGTTATAGAGAGACCATTTAAAACCTCAAGATTCAAAGCAAGAAATTCCAACTGTTTACAAATAGTTTCATACTTTGCCACATTTACAAGGAATTTAGTCTTTACATATATGGCCACACACCCACCTTTCTTAGCCCGATCAGTGCCTGGATACAGCCATATACCACAAACCCCCAAAGTGCCTTTTAGCTATTATAAACTGGTTACCAATGTAATTAGAGTAGTAAAAATACATGTTTTGTCATACCCGTGGTATACGGTTTGATATACCACAGCTGTCAGCCAATCAACATTCAGGGCTCGAGCCACCCAGTTTATGGTCATTTCAGGTCAGTTCAGGGATCGAGCCACCCACTGTTATGCCAAAGGGATATTTCACTGTAATGCCAAGTTAAGAATTTACAGTAACTGTCAAAACACTACCTTCCTAAAGGATATTTTTCAGTTAAATTGTTCTTATGGGTGTTATTTGACTTCACTGTTTGTATTTCTGTACAGTGCATCCTGATACATTTCCTGCCATTGTCTATGTCTGCCTCTGGCTGTTACAGTCTCTCTCTCTCTCTCTCTCTCTCTCTCTCTCTCTCTCTCTCTCTCTGTCTTACTGTCTGTCTCTCGCTCTCTCCCTCTCTCTCTGTCTCACTCTCTATCTCTCAATTCAATTAAATTTGCTTTATTGGCATGACGTAACAATGTACATATTGCCAAAGCTTACTTTGGAGATTTACAATATTAAGATAATAAGAATCAAAATTGTCAACAGCAACAACAATAACCAATGGTCAAAATAACCATACATTGAACAATACCAATAAGCATACAGTAGAGGACATGTGCAGGTTGATTGGTCTGTCAGACACTGTCCCTCATCTTATGGCAGGCAGCAATGTAGTGCGCTGCCAACCCACAGCTCTCTTCGTCCTCCTCCAACAGGACGGGTATTCTATTCTCATCAGAGAGGTCTTTGAATCCTTAAATAAGGGTTTCAAATTTGGGGAAGTGACACTCAAATTGTTTTATATTTTTTACAATTTGTCAGGAAATGCAGCTCTGTCTCAGGTTCTGCTGGGGTGCAGTGGTTGCACAGCCTTTCCTTTACAGAGAGCCAGGTTTTCCTGTCTACCCTTCTCAATGGCAAGGTTGTGCTCACTGAGCCTGTGCTTTGTCAGGGTTTTTCTAAGGTTTTGATCAGTAACCATGGTCAAAAAGTTAGCCAGTGTAATGTCAATTTAGGGCCAGATAGCACTGCCTTTTGCTTTGTGCTTGTGATTGTGTTTCCCAAAAAGCAATGTAGTTTTGTTTTGACTGTGTTGTAAATTATTTTATTCTGATTGATTGGATGTTCTGCTCCTGAGGCTTCAGTTTGTTAGTAGAACAGGTTTGTGAACTCAGCCCCAGGACCAGCTGGATGAGGGGACTCTTTTCTTTGCTCAGCTCTTGGCATTGCAGGGCTTGGTAATGATATGATAATGATACTGTATATGGTATGGTAATGATCTCTCTCTCTCTCTCTCTCTCTCTCTCTCTCTCTCTCTCTCTCTCTCTCTCTCTCTTTCTTTCTCTGTTTCTCTCTCTTTCTCTGTTTCTCTCTCTCTTTTTTGAGCGAGAGAGAGAGAGAGAGAGAGAGAGAGAGAGAGAGAGAGAGAGAGAACTTCATTATCTAGCACGGATCTGAACTCACATCCACTCACTCCCCCTGTCCCGGGTTCGGCTATGAGATTGACCTGCTGACTGTGTTGGACCTAGCCCTGAATGACCTAACCTAATACTGGTAAGCCAAAATACTTTTACTGTTACACTATGTTTCAGGTGGGTACTACTTGTGTTTCTCATGGGTTTATCTATGTTATTAAAGATGGGCTGACAAGATAATCAGATGTCACTTTACTTACTTTACTTGCCACTTTACTTCAACTTGAATTACACTGTACTTAACTTGACATGCTCAAGTTAGAGAGTAAGGACATTGGGTGACAAGTTTGCAGATGAGGAGACGTGTTGTTGTTGTGTTTATTTAAGCTGGAAAACTTAGGCTTTATTGATTCATTATTGTTTTCATCTTGTTTGTTTGATTCAAGCTCCCCGAATTCTGACATCACCAGCAAATGTTCATGTGCCTCTCATTGTGAGCATTTTGACATCACCAGCAAATGTTCATGTGCCTCTCATTGTGAGCATTTTGACATCACCAGCAAATGTTCATGTGCTTCTCATTGTGAGCATTCTGACATCACCAGCAAATGTTCATGTGCCTCTCATTGTGAGCATTCTGACATCACCAGCAAATGTTCATGTGCCTCTCATTGTGAGCATTTTGACATCACCAGCAAATGTTCATGTGCCTCTCATTGTGAGCATTTTGACATCACCAGCAAATGTTCATGTGCCTCTCATTGTGAGCATTCTGACATCACCAGCAAATGTTCATGTGCCTCTCATTGTGAGCATTCTGACATCACCAGCAAATGTTCATGTGCCTCTCATTGTGAGCATTTTGACATCACCAGCAAATGTTCATGTGCCTCTCATTGTGAGCATTTTGACATCACCAGCAAATGTTCATGTGCCTCTCATTGTGAGCATTTTGACATCACCAGCAAATGTTCATGTGCCTCTCGATGTGCGCATTCTGGTGCATGAATGGCTTTGGCTTGGTTTTTCCTCTCTTTGCATTGCTTCCCACACTTGTGTTGTTGTTAGTGCTAAAAAATACCACACAACATATACAAAAAACACAAAGGTGTTTAGAGGAAAAGATCATCATTGTTTTTCCTTCCTTTTTCCGACTTGGCACAGGGAGAGGGGAGAAAATTGCAAACCGACCCACCCACCCCTAGGAGTGAGACCACTCAGAACTAGGAAACATAAAACACCAGTGTCAGGGAGTGTGTGTGTGTGTGTGTGTTAGAGAGAGAGAAACAGAAAGAGTGAGACACACAGAAAAAAAGAGAGTACACAGGGTAAGGGGGATTTTCCTAATGGTCCATTTGTTTTGATAACTCTGATGTGCTCCTTTGCCCCATGCGTTAGTAAAGCTTGCAGAGTGAGAGGGGAGAGAGCGATAGCTAGAGGCATAGAGAGTGAATTGGGCTGCTTTCATAATCCGGCCAATGTCTTTCCATGTGTCTCATAGCCCTCATCACTGCCCTACAGGTCCCTAATAAGCAGGGAAAATTAACACATCAACTCAATGTGCTTGCAATTTGTCCATATCATTTCCCGTCTCATCCCCTTCCTGTATATTGGCACACGTCTTCTTGTTCCTTTAAAAAAAACTCTTTATGACAGTTATATTACAATTTGAAATTGTAAAAGTAATGGCACAAAACAGTAATGAAACCAAAGTGTTCTTAGTTGTATAGCTACAAAAGCTGTCCTAGTTGAATAAGATGAACATTTGTGTACTTTACAACTGATAGTAATTATATGGTGTGGGTCAATCTCAGGTAACCAAACAAAATTTTAAAATAGAAATGAATCTTAAACGGGATAAAACGCCATCAAAGATACATAAATAGAGTGCAAAGCATTCCCAGCTCTTGATTTGTTTTTTTCCCACTTGATTTTACAGTGCACCATACATAAATCATTTTTGATAAAAACACATGAATGATCGCTCTCTCGCCCAAAACACAAGAGTTCCTCTCTATTTTTACACTCCCCAGGACTACTCCATATATAGACCTATGACTTTGTGGTCTGTTGAGCTCCTAAATCCTACGTTTTATGTCCTTTTTGACAATAATGGTCCATAATGATGACATTCACAGGTTATTTTGCTCTGACTTGGAGGTGACGAACTCAAATGACAGTCCAGGGAGTTGTTGTTGGTTTGAACTCAGACCTGGAGAGTGGAAAGATCTTTGTATAGAGGTTTGGACTGATGTCATCTATACCAAAATACTTTAGAGCAGCCAGAAAACATTAACTGGACTCAAGAAGACAGACAAATTCATATTGTAGATGTGCACCATTTGATACATCAAATAAAATGTTATTGGTCACATATTTAGCAGATGTTATTGCAGGTGTAGCGAAATGCTTGATATGCTCACTTCTCAATGATGAAGCTATACGAGACATACAGTAGATTAGAATGTATCGCATATAACAAACCAATGCAGTACTTCCATAACAGAAATGGTCACTCATTCCAGATCAAGTCTTCCAGAGTTACAGAAAACAGCATACATTCATGAAACAGTGATGTTTCACAAAATGTCCTCGGTACATAGTTATGAAAAGTAAAACTTGATAACGTTTGCGTATTAACGACTATGATTGCACTCAGGTTCACCATGTGTTATGCTTCCTGGACCTATGGTATGACTTCTCAGAATATAAAATTAATTTCAATTCAATCAAATAAAATCAATCAAATTTTTGTGAAACAAAAACTCTCCCTGTGAAATGCCAGACTTGGCAATCGGCCTCCATTTTAATGACATATGGCCTGTGATAAATATGGTTTCTGTCCCAGTGATAAATCGTCCAAAAGTTTAATCTGTGGAGGTCAAGATGTCAAAAGGTCACTGTCAGCCAGAAGTAGCCTACTGAGACATAACTCTCTGGGACAATAGTTGACTCTCAGTCTTAGTATAGCAGTGACCTGGACCACAGGTCAAATTCAGAGAGGGAAGTGGGGACATTATGGGTCTGATGGATCATTAACAATATTACAAATGTGAATGTCAATACCGTAACAATGTGTGAATGTCAATACCGTAACAATGCTAACAGCAAGAAAAAGTGAGGTAAAATTCCACATTGAAAATGTACAATGACAAGATGGGTCTTCGTTTGGCTCTATACTCCATGTTTGGATTTGAAATGATACAATGACTATGAGGTTAAAGTTCAGACTGTCAGCTTGAATCGGGGGAACCGTTTAGAAATTACAGCACTTTTTGTATGTCGTCCCCCAATATTAGGGGAGCAACAAAATCGGGACGAATTCACTTAATGTGTATTAAAGTAGTAAAAAGCTAAGTATTTGGCCTCATGTTCATAGCATGCAATGACTACATCAAGCGTGTGACTGTAAATTTGTTGCATACATTTGCTGTTTCTTTTGGTTCTATTTTAGATTATTTTGTGCCCAATAGAAATGAATGGTAATTAATCTATTGTGTTATTTTGGAGTCACTTTTACTGTAAATAAGAATATAAAATCAAATCAAATCAAATGTATTTATATAGCCCTTCGTACATCAGCTGATATCTCAAAGTGCTGTACAGAAACCCAGCCTAAAACCCCAAACAGCAAACAATGCAGGTGTAAAAGCACGGTGGCTAGGAAAAACTCCCTAGAAAGGCCAAAACCTAGGAAGAAACCTAGAGAGGAACCAGGCTATGTGGGGTGGCCAGTCCTCTTCTGGCTGTGCCGGGTAGAGATTATAACAGAACATGACCAAGATGTTCAAATGTTCATAAATGACCAGCATGGTCGAATAATAATAAGGCAGAACAGTTGAAACTGGAGCAGCAGCACAGTCAGGTGGACTGGGGACAGCAAGGAGTCATCATGTCAGGTAGTCCTGGGGCACGGTCCTAGGGCTCAGGTCCTCCGAGAGAGAGAAAGAAAGAGAGAATTAGAGAGAGCATATGTGGGGTGGCCAGTCCTCTTCTGGCTGTGCCGGGTGGAGATTATAACAGAACGTGGCCAAGATGTTCAAATGTTCATAAATGACCAGCATGGTTGAATAATAGTAAGGCAGAACAGTTGAAACTGGAGCAGCAGCATGGCCAGGTGGACTGGGGACAGCAAGGAGTCATCATGTCAGGTAGTCCTGGGACATGGTCCTAGGGCCCAGGCCAGTTGAAACTGGAGCAGCAGCATGGCCAGGTGGACTGGGGACAGCAAGGAGTCATCATGTCAGGTAGTCCTGGGGCATGGTCCTAGGGCTCAGGTCCTCCGAGAGAGAGAAAGAAAGAGAGAAGGAGAGAATTAGAGAACGCACACTTAGATTCACACAGGACACCGAATAGGACAGGAGAAGTACTCCAGATATAACAAACTGACCCTAGCCCCCCGACACATAAACTACTGCAGCATAAATGCTGGAGGCTGAGACACGAGGGGTCAGGAGACACTGTGGCCCCATCCGAGGACACCCCCGGACAGGGCCAAACAGGAAGGATATAACCCCACCCACTTTGCCAAAGCACAGCCCCCACACCACTAGAGGGATATCTTCAACCACCAACTTACCATCCTGAGACAATATAATATGTTTCTAAACACTTAATATGGATGCTACCGTGATTATGGATAGTCCTGAAAGAATCGTGAATAATGATGAGTGATAAAGTTACAGACACAGAAATATCATACCCCCAAGACATGCTAACCTCTCACCATTACAATAACAGGGGAGGTAAGCATTTTATATCATACCCCCAAGACATGCTAACCTCTCACCATTACAATAACAGGGGAGGTTAGCATTTTATATCATACACCCAAGACATGCTAACCTCTCACCATTACAATAACAGGGGAGGTTAGCATTTTATATCATACACCCAAGACATGCTAACCTCTCACCATTACAATAACAGGGAAGGTTAGCATTTTATATCATACCCCCAAGACATGCTAACCTCTCACCATTACAATAAAAGGGGAGGTTAGCATTTTATATCATACACCCAAAACATGCTAACCTCTACCATTACAATAACAGGGGAGGTTAGCATTTTGGGGGGGTATAATATTTGTGTGTCTCAACTCTTTAATTGGGGGGGTTGTTACAGGGTGTAGAGGTTTAGTTGGGGGTTGTTACAGGGTGTAGAGCTTAGTTGGGGGTTGTTACAGGGTGTTGAGGTTTAGTTAGGGCGGGGTTGTTACAGGGTGTAGAGCTTTAGTTGGGGGGTTGTTACAGGGTGTGGAGATTTAGTTGGGGGGTTGTTACAGGGTGTAGAGGTTTAGTTGGGGGGTTGTCACAGGGTGTTGAGGTTTAGTTGGGGGGTTGTTATAGGGTGTAGAGGTATAGCTGTGGGGGGTGTTACAGGGTGTAGAGGTTTAGTTGGGGGGTTGTTACAGGGTGTAGAGGTTTAGTTGGGGGTTGTTACAGGGTGTAGAGCTTAGTTGGGGGGTTGTTACAGGGTGTTGAGGTTTAGTTAGGGCGGGGTTGTTACAGGGTGTAGAGCTTTAGTTGGGGGTTGTTACAGGGTGTGGAGATTTAGTTGGGGGAGTTGTTACAGGGTGTTGAGGTTTAGTTGTGGGGGTTGTTACAGGGTGTTGAGGTTTAGTTGGGGGTTGTTACAGGGTGTAGAGGTAGAGTTGGGGGGGTTGTTATAGGGTTTTGAGGTTTAGTTGGGGGGTTGTTATAGGGTGCAGAGGTATAGTTGGGGGGGTTGTTCCAGGGTGTAGAGGTTTAGTTGGGGGGAGGTTGTTACATGGTGTTGAGGTTTAGTTAGGCGGGGTTGTTACAGGGTCTAGAGGGTTGTTATAGGGTGTTGAGGTTTAGTTGGGGGTTGTTACAGGGTGTAGAGGTATAGTTGGGGGGTTGTTACATGGTGTTGAGGTTTAGTTGTGGGGGTTGTTACATGGTGTTGAGGTTTAGTTAGGGCGGGGTTGTTACAGGGTCTAGAGGGTTGTTATAGGGTGTTGAGGTTTAGTTGGGGGTTGTTACAGGGTGTAGAGGTATAGTTGGGGGGGGTTGTTACATGGTGTTGAGGTTTAGTTGTGGGGGTTGTTACAGGGTGTTGAGGTTTAGTTGGGGGTTGTTACAGGGTGTTGAGGTTTAGTTGGGGGTTGTTACAGGGTGTAGAGGTATAGTTGGGGGGTTGTTACAGGGTGTAGAGGTTTAGTTGGGGGGTTGTTATAAGGTGTAGAGGGTTGTTATAGGGTGTTGAGGTTTAGTTGGGAGGGTTGTTACATGGTGTTGAGGTTTAGTTGGGGGGTTGTTATAGGGTGTAGAGGTTTAGTTGGGGGTTGTTACAGGGTGTTGAGGTTTAGTTGTGGGGGTTGTTACAGGGTGTTGAGGTTTAGTTGGGGGGTTGTTACAGGGTGTTGAGGTTTAGTTGGGGGTTGTTACAGGGTGCAGAGGTATAATTTGGGGGTTGTTACAGGGTGTTGAGGTTTAGTTGGGGGGTTGTTATAGGGGTAGAGGTATAGATGGGGGTTGTTACAGGGTGTAGAGGTTTAGTTGGGGGGTTGTTATAAGGTGCAGAGGTATAGTTTGGTGGGGGGGTTGTTCCAGGGTGTAGAGGTTTAGTTGGGGGGGGTTGTTACATGGTGTTGAGGTTTAGTTAGGGCGGGGTTGTTACAGGGTCTAGAGGGTTGTTATAGGGTGTTGAGGTTTAGTTGGGGGGTTGTTACAGGGTGTAGAGGTATAGTTGGGGGGTTGTTACATGGTGTTGAGGTTTAGTTAGGGGGTTGTTACATGGTGTTGAGGTTTAGTTGGGAGGGTTGTTATAGGGTGTAGAGGGTTGTTATAGGGTGTTGAGGTTTAGTTGGGAGGGCTGTTACATGGTGTTGAGGTTTAGTTGGGGGGTTGTTATGGGGTCTAGAGGTTTAGTTGGCGGGGTTGTTACAGGGTGTTGAGGTTTAGTTGGGGGGTTGTTACAGGGTGTTGAGCTTTAGTTGGGTGGGTTGTTACATGGTGTTGAGGTTTAGTTGGGCGGGTTGTTATAGGGTCTAGAGGTTTAGCTGGGGGGTTGTTATAGGGGGTAGAGGTATAGTTGGGGGGTTGTTACAGGGTGTAGAGGTTTAGTTGGGGGTTGTTACAGGGTGTAGAGGTATAGCTGGGGGGTTGTTATAGGGGGTAGAGGTATAGTTGAGGGGTTTACAGGGTGTTGAGGTTTAGTTGGGGGTTGTTATAGGGGTAGAGGTATAGTTGGGTGGGTTGTTACAGGGTGTAGAGGTTTAGTTGGGGGTTGTTATAGGGTGTTGAGGTTTAGTTGGGAGGGTTGTTACATGGTGTTGAGGTTTAGTTGGGGGTTGTTACAGGGTGTTGAGGTTTAGTTGGGGGTTGTTACAGGGTGTTGAGGTTTAGTTGGGGGTTGTTACAGGGTGCAGAGGTATAGTTGGGGGGTTGTTACAGGGTGTTGAGGTTTAGTTGGGGGGTTGTTATAGGGGTAGAGGTATAGTTGGGGCGGTTGTTACAGGGTGTAGAGGTTTAGTTGGGGGGTTGTTATAAGGTGTAGAGGGTTGTTATAGGGTGTTGAGGTTTAGTTGGGAGGGTTGTTACATGGTGTTGAGGTTTAGTTGGGGGATTGTTATAGGGTGTAGAGGTTTAGTTGGGGGTTGTTACAGGGTGTTGAGGTTTAGTTGTGGGGGTTGTTACAGGGTGTTGAGGTTTAGTTGGGGGGTTGTTACAGGGTGTTGAGGTTTAGTTGGGGGTTGTTACAGGGTGCAGAGGTATAGTTGGGGGGTTGTTACAGGGTGTTGAGGTTTAGTTGGGGGGTTGTTACAGGGTGTAGAGGTATAGTTGGGGGGTTGTTATAGGGTGTTGAGGTTTAGTTGGGGGTTGTTATAGGGTGCAGAGGTATAGTTTGGTGGGGGGTTGTTCCAGGGTGTAGAGGTTTAGTTGGGGGTTGTTACATGGTGTTGAGGTTTAGTTAGGGCGGGGTTGTTACAGGGTCTAGAGGGTTGTTATAGGGTGTTGAGGTTTAGTTGGGGGTTGTTACAGGGTGTAGAGGTATAGTTGGGGGGTTGTTACATGGTGTTGAGGTTTAGTTAGGGGGTTGTTACATGGTGTTGAGGTTTAGTTGGGAGGGTTGTTATAGGGTGTAGAGGGTTGTTATAGGGTGTTGAGGTTTAGTTGGGAGTGTTGTTACATGGTGTTGAGGTTTAGTTGGGGGGTTGTTATGGGGTCTAGAGGTTTAGTTGGCGGGGTTGTTATAGGGTGTTGAGGTTTAGTTGGGGTGGGGGTTGTTATAGGGTGTTGAGGTTTAGTTGGGTGGGTTGTTACATGGTGTTGAGGTTTAGTTGGGGGGTTGTTATAGGGTCTAGAGGTTTAGTTGGGGGGTTGTTATAGGGGTAGAGGTATAGTTGGGGGTTGTTACAGGGTGTAGAGGTTTAGTTGGGGGGTTGTTATAGGGTGTAGAGGGTTGTTATAGGGTGTTGAGGTTTAGTTGGGAGGGTTGTTACATGGTGTTGAGGTTTAGTTGGGGGTTGTTATAGGGTCTAGATGTTTAGTTGGGGGTTGTTACATGGTGTTGAGGTTTAGTTGTGGGGGTTGTTACAGGGTGTTAAGGTTTAGTTGGGGGGTTGTTACAGGGTGTTGAAGTTTAGTTGGGGGTTGTTACAGGGTGTAGAGGTATAGTTGGGGGGTTTTACAGGGTGTTGAGGTTTAGTTGGGGGTTGTTATAGGGGTAGAGGTATAGCTGGGTGGGTTGTTACAGGGTGTAGAGGTTTAGTTGGGGGTTGTTATAGGGTGTAGAGGGTTGTTATATGGGTGTTGAGGTTTAGTTGGGAGGGTTGTTACATGGTGTTGAGGTTTAGTTGGGGGGTTGTTATAGGGTCTAGAGGTTTAGTTGGGGGTTGTTACAGGGTGTTGAGTTTTAGTTGTGGGGGTTGTTACAGGGTGTTGAGGTTTAGTTGGGGGGTTGTTACAGGGTGTTGAGGTTTAGTTGGGGGTTGTTACAGGGTGCAGAGGTATAGTTTGGTGGAGGGGTTGTTCCAGGGTGTAGAGGTTTAGTTGGGGGGGTTGTTACATGGTGTTGAGGTTTAGTTAGGGCGGGGTTGTTACAGGGTCTAGAGGGTTGTTATAGGGTGTTGAGGTTTAGTTGGGGGGTTGTTACAGGGTGTAGAGGTATAGTTGGGGGGTTGTTACATGGTGTTGAGGTTTAGTTAGGGGGTTGTTACATGGTGTTGAGGTTTAGTTGGGAGGGTTGTTATAGGGTGTAGAGGGTTGTTATAGGGTGTTGAGGTTTAGTTGGGAGTGTTGTTACATGGTGTTGAGGTTTAGTTGGGGGTTGTTATGGGGTCTAGAGGTTTAGTTGGCGGGGTTGTTACAGGGTGTTGAGGTTTAGTTGGGGGGTTGTTATAGGGTGTTGAGGTTTAGTTGGGTGGGTTGTTACATGGTGTTGAGGTTTAGTTGGGGGGTTGTTATAGGGTCTAGAGGTTTAGTTGGGGGTTGTTATAGGGTCTATATGTTTAGTTGGGGGTTGTTACATGGTGTTGAGGTTTAGTTGTGGGGGTTGTTACAGGGTGTTGAGGTTTAGTTGGGGGTTGTTACAGGGTGTTGAAGTTTAGTTGGGGGTTGTTACAGGGTGTAGAGGTATAGTTGGGGGGTTTTACAGGGTGTTGAGGTTTAGTTGGGGGTTGTTATAGGGGTAGAGGTATAGTTGGGTGGGTTGTTACAGGGTGTAGAGGTTTAGTTGGGGGTTGTTATAGGGTGTAGAGGGTTGTTATATGGGTGTAGAGGTTTAGTTGGGAGGGTTGTTACATGGTGTTGAGGTTTAGTTGGGGGTTGTTATAGGGTCTAGAGGTTTAGTTGGGGGTTGTTACAGGGTGTTGAGGTTTAGTTGTGGGGGTTGTTACAGGGTGTTGAGGTTTAGTTGGGGGGTTGTTACAGGGTGTTGAGGTTTAGTTGGGGGTTGTTACAGGGTGCAGAGGTATAGTTTGGTGGGGGGTTGTTCCAGGGTGTAGAGGTTTAGTTGGGGGGTTGTTACATGGTGTTGAGGTTTAGTTAGGGCGGGGTTGTTACAGGGTCTAGAGGGTTGTTATAGGTTGTTGAGGTTTAGTTGGGGGGGTTGTTACAGGGTGTAGAGGTATAGTTGGGGGGGGTTGTTACATGGTGTTGAGGTTTAGTTAGGGGGTTGTTACATGGTGTTGAGGTTTAGTTGGGAGGGTTGTTATAGGGTGTAGAGGGTTGTTATAGGGTGTTGAGGTTTAGTTGGGAGTGTTGTTACATGGTGTTGAGGTTTAGTTGGGGGTTGTTATGGGGTCTAGAGGTTTAGTTGGCGGGGTTGTTACAGGGTGTTGAGGTTTAGTTGGGGGGTTGTTATAGGGTGTTGAGGTTTAGTTGGGTGGGTTGTTACATGGTGTTGAGGTTTAGTTGGGGGGTTGTTATAGGGTCTAGAGGTTTAGTTGGGGGTTGTTATAGGGGTAGAGGTATAGTTGGGGGTTGTTACAGGGTGTAGAGGTTTAGTTGGGGGGTTGTTATAGGGTGTAGAGGGTTGTTATAGGGTGTTGAGGTTTAGTTGGGAGGGTTGTTACATGGTGTTGAGGTTTAGTTGGGGGTTGTTATAGGGTCTAGATGTTTAGTTGGGGGTTGTTACATGGTGTTGAGGTTTAGTTGTGGGGGTTGTTACAGGGTGTTGAGGTTTAGTTGGGGGTTGTTACAGGGTGTTGAGGTTTAGTTGGGGGTTGTTACAGGGTGTAGAGGTATAGTTGGGGGGTTTACAGGGTGTTGAGGTTTAGTTGGGGGTTGTTATAGGGGAAGAGGTATAGTTGGGTGGGGTGTTACAGGGTCTAGAGGTTTAGTTGGGGGTTGTTACATGGTGTTGAGGTTTAGTTGTGGGGGTTGTTATAGGGGTAGAGGTATAGTTGGGTGGGTTGTTACAGGGTGTAGAGGTTTAGTTGGGGGTTGTTATAGGGTGTAGAGGGTTGTTATATGGGTGTAGAGGTTTAGTTGGGAGGGTTGTTACATGGTGTTGAGGTTTAGTTGGGGGGTTGTTATAGGGTCTAGAGGTTTAGTTGGGGGTTGTTACAGGGTGTTGAGGTTTAGTTGTGGGGGTTGTTACAGGGTGTTGAGGTTTAGTTGGGGGTTGTTACAGGGTGCAGAGGTATAGTTTGGTGGGGGGTTGTTCCAGGGTGTAGAGGTTTAGTTGGGGGGGTTGTTACATGGTGTTGAGGTTTAGTTAGGGCGGGGTTGTTACAGGGTCTAGAGGGTTGTTATAGGTTGTTGAGGTTTAGTTGGGGGGTTGTTACAGGGTGTAGAGGTATAGTTGGGGGGTTGTTACATGGTGTTGAGGTTTAGTTAGGGGGTTGTTACATGGTGTTGAGGTTTAGTTGGGAGGGTTGTTATAGGGTGTAGAGGGTTGTTATAGGGTGTTGAGGTTTAGTTGGGAGTGTTGTTACATGGTGTTGAGGTTTAGTTGGGGGTTGTTATGGGGTCTAGAGGTTTAGTTGGCGGGGTTGTTACAGGGTGTTGAGGTTTAGTTGGGGGGTTGTTATAGGGTGTTGAGGTTTAGTTGGGTGGGTTGTTACATGGTGTTGAGGTTTAGTTGGGGGGTTGTTATAGGGTCTAGAGGTTTAGTTGGGGGTTGTTATAGGGGTAGAGGTATAGTTGGGGGGTTGTTACAGGGTGTAGAGGTTTAGTTGGGGGTTGTTATAGGGTGTAGAGGGTTGTTATAGGGTGTTGAGGTTTAGTTGGGAGGGTTGTTACATGGTGTTGAGGTTTAGTTGGGGGTTGTTATAGGGTCTAGATGTTTAGTTGGGGGTTGTTACATGGTGTTGAGGTTTAGTTGTGGGGTTGTTACAGGGTGTTGAGGTTTAGTTGGGGGTTGTTACAGGGTGTAGAGGTATAGTTGGGGGGTTTACAGGGTATTGAGGTTTAGTTGGGGGTTGTTATAGGGGAAGAGGTATAGTTGGGTGGGGTGTTACAGGGTCTAGAGGTTTAGTTGGGGGTTGTTATAGGGTCTAGATGTTTAGTTGGGGGTTGTTACATGGTGTTGAGGTTTAGTTGTGGGGGTTGTTACAGGGTGTTGAGGTTTAGTTTGGGGGTTGTTACAGGGTGTTGAAGTTTAGTTGGGGGTTGTTACAGGGTGTAGAGGTATAGTTGGGTGGGTTGTTACAGGGTGTAGAGGTTTAGTTGGGGGTTGTTATAGGGTGTAGAGGGTTGTTATATGGGTGTAGAGGTTTAGTTGGGAGGGTTGTTACATGGTGTTGAGGTTTAGTTGGGGGTTGTTATAGGGTCTAGAGGTTTAGTTGGGGGTTGTTACAGGGTGTTGAGGTTTAGTTGTGGGGGTTGTTACAGGGTGTTGAGGTTTAGTTGGGGGGTTGTTACAGGGTGTTGAGGTTTAGTTGGGGGTTGTTACAGGGTGCAGAGGTATAGTTTGGTGGGGGGTTGTTCCAGGGTGTAGAGGTTTAGTTGGGGGGTTGTTACATGGTGTTGAGGTTTAGTTAGGGCGGGGTTGTTACAGGGTCTAGAGGGTTGTTATAGGTTGTTGAGGTTTAGTTGGGGGTTGTTACAGGGTGTAGAGGTATAGTTGGGGGGTTGTTACATGGTGTTGAGGTTTAGTTAGGGGGTTGTTACATGGTGTTGAGGTTTAGTTGGGAGGGTTGGTATAGGGTGTAGAGGGTTGTTATAGGGTGTTGAGGTTTAGTTGGGAGTGTTGTTACATGGTGTTGAGGTTTAGTTGGGGGGTTGTTATGGGGTCTAGAGGTTTAGTTGGCGGGGTTGTTACAGGGTGTTGAGGTTTAGTTGGGGGTTGTTATAGGGTGTTGAGGTTTAGTTGGGTGGGTTGTTACATGGTGTTGAGGTTTAGTTGGGGGTTGTTACAGGGTGTAGAGGTTTAGTTGGGGGTTGTTATAGGGTCTAGATGTTTAGTTGGGGGTTGTTACATGGTGTTGAGGTTTAGTTGTGGGGGTTGTTACAGGGTGTTGAGGTTTAGTTGGGGGTTGTTACAGGGTGTTGAGGTTTAGTTGGGGGTTGTTACAGGTTGTAGAGGTATAGTTGGGGGTTGTTACATGGTGTTGAGGTTTAGTTGTGGGGGTTGTTACATGGTGTTGAGGTTTAGTTAGGGCGGGGTTGTTACAGGGTCTAGAGGGTTGTTATAGGGTGTTGAGGTTTAGTTGGGGGTTGTTACAGGGTGTAGAGGTATAGTTGGGGGGTTGTTACATGGTGTTGAGGTTTAGTTGTGGGGGTTGTTACAGGGTGTTGAGGTTTAGTTGGGGGGTTGTTACAGGGTGTTGAGGTTTAGTTGGGGGTTGTTACAGGGTGTAGAGGTATAGTTGGGGGGTTGTTACAGGGTGTTGAGGTTTAGTTGGGGCGGTTGTTATAGGGGTAGAGGTATAGTTGGGGGTTGTTACAGGGTGTAGAGGTTTAGTTGGGGGGTTGTTATAAGGTGTAGAGGGTTGTTATAGGGTGTTGAGGTTTAGTTGGGAGGGTTGTTACATGGTGTTGAGGTTTAGTTGGGGGTTGTTATAGGGTGTAGAGGTTTAGTTGGGGGTTGTTACAGGGTGTTGAGGTTTAGTTGTGGGGGTTGTTACAGGGTGTAGAGGTATAGTTGGGGGGTTGTTACATGGTGTTGAGGTTTAGTTAGGGGTTGTTACATGGTGTTGAGGTTTAGTTGGGAGGGTTGTTATAGGGTGTAGAGGGTTGTTATAGGGTGTTGAGGTTTAGTTGGGAGTGTTGTTACATGGTGTTGAGGTTTAGTTGGGGGTTGTTATGGGGTGTAGAGGTATAGTTGGGGGGTTGTTATAGGGTGTTGAGGTTTAGTTGGGGGGTTGTTATAAGGTGTAGAGGGTTGTTATAGGGTGTTGAGGTTTAGTTGGGAGGGTTGTTACATGGTGTTGAGGTTTAGTTGGGGGGTTGTTATAGGGTGTAGAGGTTTAGTTGGGGGTTGTTACAGGGTGTTGAGGTTTAGTTGTGGGGGTTGTTACAGGGTGTTGAGGTTTAGTTGGGGGTTGTTACAGGGTGTTGAGGTTTAGTTGGGGGTTGTTACAGGGTGCAGAGGTATAGTTGGGGGTTGTTACAGGGTGTTGAGGTTTAGTTGGGGGTTGTTATAGGGGTAGAGGTATAGTTGGGGGGTTGTTACAGGGTGTAGAGGTTTAGTTGGGGGTTGTTATAAGGTGTAGAGGGTTGTTATAGGGTGTTGAGGTTTAGTTGGGAGGGTTGTTACATGGTGTTGAGGTTTAGTTGGGGGTTGTTATAGGGTCTAGAGGGTTGTTATAGGGTGTTGAGGTTTAGTTGGGGGGTTGTTACAGGGTGTAGAGGTATAGTTGGGGGTTGTTACATGGTGTTGAGGTTTAGTTAGGGGGTTGTTACATGGTGTTGAGGTTTAGTTGGGAGGGTTGTTATAGGGTGTAGAGGGTTGTTATAGGGTGTTGAGGTTTAGTTGGGAGTGTTGTTACATGGTGTTGAGGTTTAGTTGGGGGTTGTTATGGGGTGTAGAGGTATAGTTGGGGGGGTTGTTATAGGGTGTTGAGGTTTAGTTGGGGGGTTGTTATAGGGTGCAGAGGTATAGTTTAGTGGGGGGTTGTTCCAGGGTGTTGAGGTTTAGTTGGGAGGGTTGTTACAGGGTGTTGAGGTTTAGTTGGGGGGTTGTTACAGGGTGTTGAGGTTTAGTTGGGGGTTGTTACAGGGTGCAGAGGTATAGTTTGGTGGGGGTTGTTCCAGGGTGTAGAGGTTTAGTTGGGGGGGGTTGTTACATGGTGTTGAGGTTTAGTTAGGGCGGGGTTGTTACAGGGTCTAGAGGGTTGTTATAGGTTGTTGAGGTTTAGTTGGGGGTTGTTACAGGGTGTAGAGGTATAGTTGGGGGGTTGTTACATGGTGTTGAGGTTTAGTTAGGGGGGTTGTTACATGGTGTTGAGGTTTAGTTGGGAGGGTTGTTATAGGGTGTAGAGGGTTGTTATAGGGTGTTGAGGTTTAGTTGGGAGTGTTGTTACATGGTGTTGAGGTTTAGTTGGGGGTTGTTATGGGGTCTAGAGGTTTAGTTGGCGGGGTTGTTACAGGGTGTTGAGGTTTAGTTGGGGGGTTGTTATAGGGTGTTGAGGTTTAGTTGGGTGGGTTGTTACATGGTGTTGAGGTTTAGTTGGGGGTTGTTATAGGGTCTAGAGGTTTAGTTGGGGGTTGTTATAGGGGTAGAGGTATAGTTGGGGGTTGTTACAGGGTGTAGAGGTTTAGTTGGGGGTTGTTATAGGGTGTAGAGGGTTGTTATAGGGTGTTGAGGTTTAGTTGGGAGGTTGTTACATGGTGTTGAGGTTTAGTTGGGGGTTGTTATAGGGTCTAGATGTTTAGTTGGGGGTTGTTACATGGTGTTGAGGTTTAGTTGTGGGGGTTGTTACAGGGTGTTGAGGTTTAGTTGGGGGTTGTTACAGGGTGTTGAGGTTTAGTTGGGGGTTGTTACAGGGTGTAGAGGTATAGTTGGGGGTTTACAGGGTGTTGAGGTTTAGTTGGGGGTTGTTATAGGGGAAGAGGTATAGTTGGGTGGGGTGTTACAGGGTGTAGAGGTTTAGTTGGGGGGTTGTTATAGGGTGTAGAGGGTTGTTATATGGGTGTTGAGGTTTAGTTGGGAGGGTTGTTACATGGTGTTGAGGTTTAGTTGGGGGGTTGTTATAGGGTCTAGAGGTTTAGTTGGGGGTTGTTACAGGGTGTTGAGGTTTAGTTGTGTGGGTTGTTACAGGGTGTTGAGGTTTAGTTGGGGGGTTGTTACAGGGTGTTGAGGTTTAGTTGGGGGGTTGTTACAGGGTGCAGAGGTATAGTTGGGGGTTGTTACAGGGTGTTGAGGTTTAGTTGGGGGTTGTTACAGGGTGTAGAGGTATAGTTGGGGGTTGTTACAGGGTGTAGAGGTATAGTTGGGGGGTTGTTACAGGGTGTTGAGGTTTAGTTGGGGGTTGTTATAGGGGTAGAGGTATAGTTGGGGGGTTGTTACAGGGTGTAGAGGTATAGTTGGGGGTTTTTACAGGGTGTTGAGGTTCAGTTGGGGGTTGTTATAGGGGTAGAGGTATAGTTGGGGTAGGTTGTTACAGGGTGTAGAGGTTTAGTTGGGGGTTGTTATAGGGTGTAGAGGGTTGTTATAGGGTGTTGAGGTTTAGTTGGGGGTTGTTACAGGGTGTAGAGGTATAGTTGGGGGGTTTTACAGGGTGTTGAGGTTCAGTTGGGGGTTGTTATAGGGGTAGAGGTATAGTTGGGGTAGGTTGTTACAGGGTGTAGAGGTATAGTTGGGGGGTTGTTACAGGGTGTTGAGGTTTAGTTGGGGGTTTGTCATAGGGTGTTGAGGTTTAGTTGGGGGGTTGTTACAGGGTGTTGAGGTTTAGTTGGGGGTTGTTACAGGGTGTAGAGGTATAGTTGGGGGTTGTTACAGGGTGTTGAGGTTTAGTTGGGGGTTGTTATAGGGGTAGAGGTATAGTTGAAGGGGTTGTTACAGGGTGTAGAGGTTTAGTTGGGGGGTTGTTATAGGGTGTAGAGGGTTGTTGTAGGGTATTGAGGTTTAGTAGGGAGGGTTGTTACATGGTGTTGAGGTTTAGTTGGGGGTTGTTATAGGGTGTTGAGGTTTAGTTGGGGGGTTGTTATAGGGTGCAGAGGTATAGTTGGGGGTTGTTACAGGGTCTAGAGGGTTGTTATAGGGTGTTGAGGTTTAGTTGGGGGTTGTTACAGGGTGTAGAGGTATAGTTGGGGGGTTGTTACATGGTGTTGAGGTTTAGTTGTGGGGGTTGTTACATGGTGTTGAGGTTTAGTTAGGGCGGGGTTGTTACAGGGTCTAGAGGGTTGTTATAGGGTGTTGAGGTTTAGTTGGGGGTTGTTACAGGGTGTAGAGGTATAGTTGGGGGGTTGTTACATGGTGTTGAGGTTTAGTTGTGGGGGTTGTTACAGGGTGTTGAGGTTTAGTTGGGGGTTGTTACATGGTGTTGAGGTTTAGTTGGGGGTTGTTATGGGGTGTAGAGGTATAGTTGGGGGGTTGTTATAGGGTGTTGAGCTTTAGTTGTGGGGGTTGTTACAGGGTGTTGAGGTTTAGTTGGGGGTTGTTACAGGGTGTTGAGGTTTAGTTGGGGGTTGTTACAGGGTGCAGAGGTATAGTTGGGGGGTTGTTACAGGGTGTTGAGGTTTAGTTGGGGGTTGTTATAGGGGTAGAGGTATAGTTGGGGGGTTGTTACAGGGTGTAGAGGTTTAGTTGGGGGGTTGTTATAAGGTGTAGAGGGTTGTTATAGGGTGTTGAGGTTTAGTTGGGAGGGTTGTTACATGGTGTTGAGGTTTAGTTGGGGGGTTGTTATAGGGTCTAGAGGGTTGTTATAGGGTGTTGAGGTTTAGTTGGGGGTTGTTACAGGGTGTAGAGGTATAGTTGGGGGGTTGTTACATGGTGTTGAGGTTTAGTTAGGGGGGTTGTTACATGGTGTTGAGGTTTAGTTGGGAGGGTTGTTATAGGGTGTAGAGGGTTGTTATAGGGTGTTGAGGTTTAGTTGGGAGTGTTGTTACATGGTGTTGAGGTTTAGTTGGGGGTTGTTATGGGGTGTAGAGGTATAGTTGGGGGTTGTTATAGGGTGTTGAGGTTTAGTTGGGGGGTTGTTATAGGGTGCAGAGGTATAGTTTGGTGGGGGGTTGTTCCAGGGTGTTGAGGTTTAGTTGGGAGGGTTGTTATAGGGTGTAGAGGGTTGTTACAGGGTGTTGAGGTTCAGTTGGGGGGTTGTTATAGGGGTAGAGGTATAGTTGGGGTAGGTTGTTACAGGGTGTTGAGGTTTAGTTGGGGGTTGTTACAGGGTGTAGAGGTATAGTTGGGGGGTTGTTACAGGGTGTTGAGGTTTAGTTGGGGGTTGTTATAGGGGTAGAGGTATAGTTGGGGGGTTGTTACAGGGTGTAGAGGTTTAGTTGGGGGTTGTTATAGGGTGTAGAGGGTTGTTATAGGGTGTTGAGGTTTATTTGGGAGGGTTGTTACATGGTGTTGAGGTTTAGTTGGGGGGTTGTTATAGGGTCTAGAGGTTTAGTTGGGGAGTTGTTACAGGGTGTTGAGGTTTAGTTGTGGGGGTTGTTACAGGGTGTTGAGGTTTAGTTGGGGGGTTGTTACAGGGTGTTGAGGTTTAGTTGGGGGTTGTTACAGGGTGTAGAGGTATAGTTGGGGGGTTTACAGGGTGTTGAGGTTTAGTTGGGGGTTGTTATAGGGGTAGAGGTATAGTTGGGTGGGTTGTTACAGGGTGTAGAGGTTTAGTTGGGGGTTGTTATAGGGTGTAGAGGGTTGTTATAGGGTGTTGCGGTTTAGTTGGGAGGGTTGTTACATGGTGTTGAGGTTTAGTTGGGGGTTGTTATAGGGTCTAGAGGTTTAGTTGGGGGTTGTTACAGGGTGTTGAGTTTTAGTTGTGGGGGTTGTTACAGGGTGTTGAGGTTTAGTTGGGGGGGTTGTTACAGGGTGTTGAGGTTTAGTTGGGGGGTTGTTACAGGGTGCAGAGGTATAGTTGGGGGGTTGTTACAGGGTGTTGAGGTTTAGTTGGGGGGTTGTTACAGGGTGTAGAGGTATAGTTGGGGGGTTGTTACAGGGTGTAGAGGAATAGTTGGGGGGTTGTTACAGGGTTTTGAGGTTTAGTTGGGGGTTGTTATAGGGGTAGAGGTATAGTTGGGGGGTTGTTACAGGGTGTAGAGGTATAGTTCGTTTTTTTTTTTTTTACAGGGTGTTGAGGTTCAGTTGGGGTGGTTGTTATAGGGGTAGAGGTATAGTTGGGGTAGGTTGTTACAGGGTGTAGAGGTTTAGTTGGGGGTTGTTATAGGGTGTAGAGGGTTGTTATAGGGTGTTGAGGTTTAGTTGGGGGGGATGTTACAGGGTGTAGAGGTATAGTTGGGGGGTTTTACAGGGTGTTGAGGTTCAGTTGGGGGGTTGTTATAGGGTGTTGAGGTTTAGTTGGGGGGTTGTTACAGGGTGTTGAGGTTTAGTTGGGGGGTTGTTACAGGGTGTAGAGGTATAGTTGGGGGGTTGTTACAGGGTGTTGAGGTTTAGTTGGGGGTTGTTATAGGGGTAGAGGTATAGTTGGGGGGGGTTGTTACAGGGTGTAGAGGTTTAGTTGGGGGTTGTTATAGGGTGTAGAGGGTTGTTATAGGGTGTTGAGGTTTAGTTGGGAGGGTTGTTACATGGTGTTGAGGTTTAGTTGGGGGGGTTGTTATAGGGTCTAGAGGTTTAGTTGGGGGGTTGTTACAGGGTGTTGAGGTTTAGTTGTGGGTGTTGTTACAGGGTGTTGAGGTTTAGTTGGGGGGGGTTGTTACAGGGTGTTGAGGTTTAGTTGTGGGGTTGTTACAGGGTGCAGAGGTATAGCTTGTTAACTGTTGAACTGTTAGCTTGTTAGCACAGGCCTGCTAACCGTCTGAACCACCGCGTCCCAATCACTCTCTGACCCCATTTACTTTCTATCTCTTTTTGATTTTTAATTTGTTTATACCTTCCGGAAACCTGCCTCACCCAATGTGATACGGAATCGCTGTTACTTTTACTCTTATTTTTATTTTTATGACACACTCAAGAACCTCCAGACGCTAACCAGCTAACTAGCTACAAGCTAGTTAGTCATTGTTAGTTTAAAAAAAAAAAAAACCTGGATAACACTCGCCAGCCCAGCCCCCCTGCCCATCCACCGCTGCCCCCTGGACACTGATCTCTTGGCTACATAGCTGACGCACGCTGGACTGTCCATTAATCACGGTACTCCTTTCTGCTTGTTTGTCTTACCTGTCGGCCCCGTTGCCTAGTCAACGCCATTTTACCTGCTGTTTGTTGTGCTAGCGGATTAGCCTCGCCTACTGTTTTTAGCTAGCTTTCCAAATTCAACACCTGTGATTACTGTATGCCTCGCTGTATGTCTCTCTCAGATGTCAATATGCCTTGTATACTGTTGTTCAGGTTAGTTATAATTGTTTTAGTTCACAATGGAGCCCCTAGACCCACTCTGCATACCCCTGTTACCTCCTTTGTCCCACCTCCCACACATGCAGTGACCTCACCCATTACAACCAGCATGTCCAGAGATACAACCTGTCTCATCATCACCCAGTGCCTGGGCTTACCTCCGCTGTACCCGCACCCCACCATACCCCTGTCTGCGCATTATGCCCTGAATATATTCTACCATGCCCAGAAACCTGCTCCTCTTATCCTCTGCCCCCAACGCTCTAGGCGACCAGTTTTGATAGCCTTTAGCCGCACCCTCATACTACTCCTTCTCTGTTCCGCGGGTGATGTGGAGGTAAACCCAGGCCCTGCATGTCCCCAGGTACCCTCATTTGTTGACTTCTGTGATCGAAAAAGCCTTGGTTTTATGCATGTCAACATCAGAAGCCTCCTCCCTAAGTTTGTTTTACTCACTGCTTTAGCACACTCTGCTAACCCTGATGTCCTTGCCGTGTCTGAATCCTGGCTCAGGAAGGCCACCAAAAATTCAGAGATTTCCATACCCAATTATAACATCTTCCGTCAAGATAGAACTACCAAAGGGGGCGGAGTTGCAGTCTACTGCAGAGATAGCCTGCAAAGTAATGTCATACTTTCCAGGTCCATACCCAAACAGTTCGAACTACTAATTTTGAAAATTACCCTCTCCAGAAATAAGTCTCTCACTGTTGCCGCCTGCTACCGACCACCCTCAGCTCCCAGCTGTGCCCTGGACACCATTTGTGAATTGATCGCCCCCCATCTAGCTTCAGAGTTTGTTCTGTTAGGTGACCTAAACTGGGATATGCTTAACACCCCGGCAGTCCTACAATGTAAGCTAGATGCCCTCAATCTCACTCAAATCATCAAGGAACCCACCAGGTACAACCCTAACTCTGTAAACAAGGGCACCCTCATAGACGTCATCCTGACCAACTGGCCCTCCAAATACACCTCTGCTGTCTTCAACCAGGATCTCAGCGATCACTGCCTCATTGCCTGTATCCGCCACGGAGCCGCAGTCAAACGACCACCCCTCATCACTGTCAAACGCTCCCTAAAACACTTCTGTGAGCAGGCCTTCCTAATCGACCTGGCCCGGGTATCCTGGAAGGACATTGACCTCATCCCGTCAGTTGAGGATGCCTGGTCATTCTTTAAAAGTAACTTCCTCACCATTTTAGATAAGCATGCTCCGTTCAAAAAATGCAGAACCAAGAACAGATACAGCCCTTGGTTCACTCCAGACCTGACTGCCCTCGACCAGCACAAAAACATCCTGTGGCGGACTGCAATAGCATCGAATAGCCCCGTGATATGCAACTGTTCAGGGAAGTCAGGAACCAATACACGCAGTCAGTCAGGAAAGCTAAGGCCAGCTTCTTCAGGCAGAAGTTTGCATCCTGTAGCTCCAACTCCAAAAAGTTCTGGGACACTGTGAAGTCCATGGAGAACAAGAGCACCTCCTCCCAGCTGCCCACTGCACTGAGGCTAGGTAACACGGTCTCCACCGATAAATCCACGATTATCGAAAGCTTCAATAAGCACTTCTCAAAGGCTGGTCATGCCTTCCGCCTGGCTACTCCAACCTCGGCCAACAGCTCCGCCCCCCCCGCAGCTCCTCGCCCAAGCCTCTCCAGGTTCTCCTTTACCCAAATCCAGATAGCAGACGTTCTGAAAGAGCTGCAAAACCTAGACCCGTACAAATCAGCTGGGCTTGACAATCTGGACCCTCTATTTCTGAAACTATCTGCCGCCATTGTCGCAACCCCTATTACCAGCCTGTTCAACCTCTCTTTCATATCGTCTGAGATCCCCAAGGATTGGAAAGCTGCCGCAGTCATCCCCCTCCTCAAAGGCGGAGACACCCTGGACCCAAACTGCTATAGACCTATATCCATCCTGCCCTGCCTATCTAAGGTCTTCGAAAGCCAAGTCAACAAACAGGTCACTGACCATCTCGAATCCCACCGTACCTTCTCCGCTGTGCAATCTGGTTTCCGAGCCGGTCACGGGTGCACCTCAGCCACGCTCAAGGTACTAAACAATATCATAACCGCCATCGATAAAAGACAGTACTGTGCAGCCGTCTTCATCGACCTCGCCAAGGCTTTCGACTCTGTCAATCACCATATTCTTATCGGCAGACTCAATAGCCTCGGTTTCTCGGATGACTGCCTTGCCTGGTTCACCAATTACTTTGCAGACAGAGTTCAGTGTGTCAAATCGGAGGGCATGCTGTCCGGTCCTCTGGCAGTCTCTATGGGGGTGCCACAGGGTTCAATTCTCGGGCCGACTCTTTTCTCTGTATATATCAATGATGTTGCTCTTGCTGCGGGCGATTCCCTGATCCACCTCTACGCAGACGACACCATTCTATATACTTTCGGCCCGTCATTGGACACTGTGCTATCTAACCTCCAAACGAGCTTCAATGCCATACAGCACTCCTTCCGTGGCCTCCAACTGCTCTTAAACGCGAGTAAAACCAAATGCATGCTTTTCAACAGATCGCTGCCTGCACCCGCATGCCCGACTAGCATCACCACCCTGGATGGTTCCGACCTTGAATATGTGGACATCTATAAGTACCTAGGTGTCTGGCTAGACTGCAAACTCTCCTTCCAGACTCACATCAAACATCTCCAATCGAAAATCAAATCAAGAGTCGGCTTTCTATTCCGCAACAAAGCCTCCTTCACTCACGCCGCCAAGCTTACCCTAGTAAAACTGACTATCCTACCGATCCTCGATTTCGGCGATGTCATCTACAAAATGGCTTCCAACACTCTACTCAGCAAACTGGATGCAGTCTATCATAGTGCCATCCGTTTTGTCACCAAAGCACCTTATACCACCCACCACTGCGACTTGTATGCTCTAGTCGGCTGGCCCTCGCTACATATTCGTCGCCAGACCCACTGGCTCCAGGTCATCTACAAGTCCATGCTAGGTAAAGCTCCGCCTTATCTCAGTTCACTGGTCACGATGGCAACACCCATCCGTAGCACACGCTCCAGCAGGTGTATCTCACTGATCATCCCTAAAGCCAACACCTCATTTGGCCGCCTTTCGTTCCAGTACTCTGCTGCCTGTGACTGGAACGAACTGCAAAAATCGCTGAAGTTGGAGACTTTTATCTCCCTCACC
This sequence comes from Oncorhynchus nerka, assembly GCF_034236695.1. Lineage (NCBI taxonomy): Eukaryota > Metazoa > Chordata > Actinopteri > Salmoniformes > Salmonidae > Oncorhynchus > Oncorhynchus nerka. The sequence goes on from NC_088397.1 coordinate 83,240,407, forward strand.
AACTTCAAACATCAGCTATCCGAGCAGCTAACCGATCGCTGCAGCTGTACATAGTCTATTGGTAAATAGCCCACCCATTTTCACCTACCTCATTCCCATACTGTTTTTATACTGTTTTTTTATTTTTTTATTTACTTTTCTGCTCTTTTGCACACCAATATCTCTACCTGTACATGACCATCTGATCATTTATCACCCCAGTGTTAATCTGCAAAATTGTATTATTCGCCTACCTCCTCATGCCTTTTGCACACATTGTATATAGACTGCCCATTTTTTTTTTTTTTTTTTTTTTTTTCTACTGTGTTATTGACTTGTTAATTGTTTACTCCATGTGTAACTCTGTGTTGTCTGTTCACACTGCTATGCTTTATCTTGGCCAGGTCGCAGTTGCAAATGAGAACTTGTTCTCAACTAGCCTACCTGGTTAAATAAAGGTGAAATAAAAAAAATAAAATAAAAAATAGTTGGGGGTTGTTACAGGGTGTTGAGGTTTAGTTGGGGGGTTGTTACAGGGTGTTGAGGTTTAGTTGGGGGTTGTTACAGGGTGTTGAGGTTTAGTTGGGGGTTGTTACAGGGTGCAGAGGTATAGTTGGGGGGTTGTTCCAGGGTGTTGAGGTTTAGTTGTGTGGGTTGTTACAGGGTGTTGAGGTTTAGTTGGGGGGTTGTTATAGGGTGTTGAGGTTTAGTTGGGGGGTTGTTACAGGGTGCAGAGGTATAGTTGGGGGGGGGTTGTTCCAGGGTGTTGAGGTTTAGTTGGGGGTTTGTTACAGGGTGCAGAGGTATAGTTGGGGGTAGGTTGTTCCAGGGTGTAGAGGTTTAGTTGGGGGGGGGGTTGTTACATGGTGTTGAGGTTTAGTTAGGGCGGGGTTGTTACAGGGTCTAGAGGGTTGTTATAGGGTGTTGAGGTTTAGTTGGGGAGGTTGTTACAGGGTGTAGAGGTATAGTTGGGGGGTTTACAGGGTGTTGAGGTTCAGTTGGGGGGTTGTTATAGGGGGTAGAGGTATAGTTGGGGTAGGTTGTTACAGGGTGTAGAGGTTTAGTTGGGGGTTGTTACAGGGTGTTGAGGTTTAGTTGGGGGTTGTTACAAGGTGTAGAGGTATAGTTGGGGGGTTGTTACAGGGTGTTGAGGTTTAGTTGGGGGTTGTTATAGGGTGTAGAGGTAGAGTTGGGGGTTGTTATAGGTGGTTGAGGTTTAGTTGGGGGGTTGTTATAGGGTGCAGAGGTATAGTTGGGGGGGTTGTTCCAGGGTGTAGAGGTTTAGTTGGGGGGTTGTTACATGGTGTTGAGGTTTAGTTAGGGCGGGGTTGTTACAGGGTCTAGAGGGTTGTTATAGGGTGTTGAGGTTTAGTTGGGGGGTTGTTACAGGGTGTAGAGGTATATTTGGGGGGGGTTGTTACATGGTGTTGAGGTTTAGTTGTGTGGGTTGTTACAGGGTGTTGAGGTTTAGTTGGGGAGGTTGTTACAGGGTGTTGAGGTTTAGTTGGGGGTTGTTACAGGGTGTAGAGGTATAGTTGGGGGGTTGTTACAGGGTGTTGAGGTTTAGTTGGGGGTTGTTATAGGGTGTAGAGGGTTGTTATAGGGTGTTGAGGTTTAGTTGGGAGGGTTGTTACATGGTGTTGAGGTTTAGTTGGGGGGTTGTTATAGGGTCTAGAGGTTTAGTTGGGGGTTGTTACAGGGTGTTGAAGTTTAGTTGTGGGGGTTGTTACAGGGTTTTGAGGTTTAGTTGGGGGGTTGTTACAGGGTGTTGAGGTTTAGTTGGGGGTTGTTACAGGGTGCAGAGGTATAGTTGGGGGGTTGTTACAGGGTGTTGAGGTTTAGTTGGGGGGTTGTTACAGGGTGTAGAGGTATAGTTGGGGGGTTGTTATAGGGTGTTGAGGTTTTGTTGGGCGGGGGGTTGTTATAGGGTGCAGAGGTATAGTTGGGGGGTTGTTCCAGGGTGTAGAGGTTTAGTTGGGGGGGTTGTTACATGGTGTTGAGGTTTAGTTAGGGCGGGGTTGTTACAGGGTCTAGAGGGTTGTTATAGGGTGTTGAGGTTTAGTTGGGGGTTGTTACATGGTGTTGAGGTTTAGTTGTGGGGGTTGTTACAGGGTGTTGAGGTTTAGTTGGGGGGTTGTTACAGGGTGTTGAGGTTTAGTTGGGGGTGGTTACAGGGTGCAGAGGTTTAGTTGTGGGGGTTGTTACATGGTGTTGAGGTTTAGTTGTGGGGGTTGTTACAGGGTGTTGAGGTATAGTTGGGGGTTGTTACAGGGTGTAGAGGTTTAGTTGGGGGTTGTTATAGGGTGTAGAGGGTTGTTATAGGGTGTTGAGGTATAGTTGGGGGGTTGTTACAGGGTGTAGAGGTTTAGTTGGGGGGTTGTTATAGGGTGTAGAGGGTTGTTACAGGGTGTAGAGGTTTAGTTGGGGGGTTGTTATAGGGTGTAGAGGGTTGTTATAGGGTGTTGAGGTTTAGTTGGGAGGGTTGTTACATGGTGTTGAGGTTTAGTTGGGGGTTGTTATAGGGTCTAGAGGTTTAGTTGGGGGTTGTTACAGGGTGTTGAGGTTTAGTTGTGGGGGTTGTTACAGGGTGTTGAGGTTTAGTTGGGGGGTTGTTACAGGGTGTTGAGGTTTAGTTGGGGGTTGTTACAGGGTGCAGAGGTATAGTTGGGGGTTGTTACAGGGTGTTGAGGTTTAGTTGGGGGGTTGTTACAGGGTGTAGAGGTATAGTTGGGGGGTTGTTATAGGGTGTTGATGTTTAGTTGGGCAGGGGTTGTTATAGGGTGCAGAGGTATAGTTGGGGGAGTTGTTCCAGGGTGTAGAGGTTTAGTTAGGGGGGTTGTTACATGGTGTTGAGGTTTAGTTAGGGCGGGGGGTTGTTACAGGGTCTAGAGGGTTGTTATAGGGTGTTGAGGTTTAGTTGGGGGGTTGTTACAGGGTGTAGAGGTATAGTTGGGGGGTTGTTACATGGTGTTGAGGTTTAGTTGGGGGTTGTTACATGGTGTTGAGGTTTAGTTAGGGGGTTGTTACATGGTGTTGAGGTTTAGTTGGGAGGGTTGTTACAGGGTCTAGAGGTTTAGTTGGGGGTTGTTATAGGGTGTAGAGGGTTGTTATAGGGTGTTGAGGTTTAGTTGGGAGGGTTGTTACATGGTGTTGAGGTTTAGTTGGGGGGTTGTTATGGGGTCTAGAGGTTTAGTTGGCGGGGTTGTTACAGGGTGTTGAGGTTTAGTTGGGTGGGTTGTTACATGGTGTTGAGGTTTAGTTGGGGGTTGTTATAGGGTCTAGAGGTTTAGTTGGGGGGTTGTTATAGGGGTAGAGGTATAGTTGGGGGGTTGTTACAGGGTGTAGAGGTTTAGTTGGGAGGGTTGTTACATGGTGTTGAGGTTTAGTTGGGGGTGTTGTTATAGGGTCTAGAGGTTTAGTTGGGGGTTGTTACATGGTGTTGAGGTTTAGTTGTGGGGGTTGTTACAGGGTGTTGAGGTTTAGTTGGCGGGGTTGTTACAGGGTGTTGAGGTTTAGTTGGGGGTTGTTACAGGGTGTAGAGGTATAGTTGGGGGGTTTTTACAGGATGTTGAGGTTTAGTTGGGGGTTGTTATAGGGGTAGAGGTATAGTTGGGGGTTGTTACAGGGTGTAGAGGTTTAGTTGGGGGGTTGTTATAGGGTGTAGAGGGTTGTTATAGGGTGTTGAGGTTTAGTTGGGAGGGTTGTTACATGGTGTTGAGGTTTAGTTGGGGGGTTGTTATAGGGTCTAGAGGTTTAGTTGGGGGTTGTTACAGGGTGTTGAGGTTTAGTTGTGGGGGTTGTTACAGGGTGTTGAGGTTTAGTTGGGGGGTTGTTACAGGGTGTTGAGGTTTAGTTGGGGGTTGTTACAGGGTGTAGAGGTATAGTTGGGGGGTTTTTACAGGGTGTTGAGGTTTAGTTGGGGGTTGTTATAGGGGGTAGAGGTATAGTTGTAGGGGTTGTTACAGGGTGTAGAGGTTTAGTTGGGGGTTGTTATAGGGTGTAGAGGGTTGTTATAGGGTGTTGAGGTTTAGTTGGGAGGGTTGTTACATGGTGTTGAGGTTTAGTTGGGGGTTGTTATGGGGTCTAGAGGTTTAGTTGGCGGGGTTGTTACAGGGTGTTGAGGTTTAGTTGGGTGGGTTGTTACATGGTGTTGAGGTTTAGTTGGGGGGTTGTTATAGGGTCTAGAGGTTTAGTTGGGGGTTGTTATAGGGGTAGAGGTATAGTTGGGGGGTTGTTACAGGGTGTAGAGGTTTAGTTGGGAGGGTTGTTACATGGTGTTGAGGTTTAGTTGGGGGTTGTTATAGGGTCTAGAGGTTTAGTTGGGGGGGGTTTACAGGGTGTTGAGGTTTAGTTGGGGGGTTGTTATAGGGGGTAGAGGTATAGTTGGGGGGTTGTTACAGGGTGTAGAGGTTTAGTTGGGGGGGTTGTTATAGGATGTAGAGGGTTGTTATAGGGTGCTGAGGTTTAGTTGGGGGGTTGTTACAGGGTGTAGAGGTTTAGTTGGGGGGTTGTCATAGGGTGTAGAGGGTTGTTATAGGGTGTTGAGGTTTAGTTGGGAGGGTTGTTACATGGTGTTGAGGTTTAGTTGGGGGGTTGTTATAGGGTCTAGAGGTTTAGTTGGGGGTTGCTACAGGGTGTTGAGGTTTAGTTGGGAGGGTTGTTACATGGTGTTGAGGTTTAGTTGTGGGGGTTGTTACAGGGTGTTGAGGTTTAGTTGGGGGTTGTTACATGGTGTTGAGGTTTAGTTGTGGGGGTTGTTACAGGGTGTTGAGGTTTAGTTGGGGGGTTGTTACAGGGTGTTGAGGTTTAGTTGGGGGTTGTTACAGGGTGTAGAGGTATAGTTGGGGGTTGTTACAGGGTGTTGAGGTTTAGTTGGGGGTTGTTACATGGTGTTGAGGTTTAGTTGTGGGGGTTGTTACAGGGTGTTGAGGTTTAGTTGGGGGTTGTTACATGGTGTTGAGGTTTAGTTGTGGGGGTTGTTACAGGGTGTTGAGGTTTAGTTGGGGGGTTGTTACAGGGTGTTGAGGTTTAGTTGGGGGTTGTTACAGGGTGTAGAGGTATAGTTGGGGGGTTGTTACAGGGTGTTGAGGTTTAGTTGGGGGTTGTTATAGGGTGTAGAGGTTTAGTTGGGAGGGTTGTTACATGGTGTTGAGGTTTAGTTGGGGGTTGTTATAGGGTCTAGAGGTTTAGTTGGGGGTTGTTACATGGTGTTGAGGTTTAGTTTTGGGGGTTGTTACAGGGTGTTGAGGTATAGTTGGGGGGTTGTTATAGGGTGTATAGGTATAGTTGGGGGGTTGTTACGGGGTGTTGAGGTTTAGTTGTGGGGGTTGTTACAGGGTGTTGAGGTTTAGTTGGGGGGTTGTTACAGGGTGTTGAGGTTTAGTTGGGGGTTGTTACAGGGTGTAGAGGTATAGTTGGGGGTTGTTACAGTGTGTTGAGGTTTAGTTGGGGGTTGTTATAGGGTGTAGAGGTTCAGTTGGGGGTTGTTACATGGTGTTGAGGTTTAGTTGTGGGGGTTGTTACAGGGTGTTGAGGTTTAGTTAGGGCGGGGTATTTACAGGGTCTAGAGGGTTGTTATAGGGTGTTGAGGTTTAGTTGGGGGGTTGTTACAGGGTGTTGAGGTTTAGTTGGGGGTTGTTACAGGGTGTAGAGGTATAGTTGGGGGGTTGTTATAGGGTGTTGAGGTTTAGTTGGGGAGGGTTGTTATAGGGTGCAGAGGTATAGTTGGGGGGTTGTTACATGGTGTTGAGGTTTAGTTAGGGCGGGGTTGTTACATGGTCTAGAGGGTTGTTATAGGGTGCTGAGGTTTAGTTGGGGGTTGTTACAGGGTGTAGAGGGTTGTTATAGGGTGTAGAGGTTTAGTTGGGGGGTTGTTATAGGGTGTAGAGGGTTGTAATAGCGTGTTGAGGTTTCGTCAGGGGGTTGTTACAGGGTGTAGAGGTATAGTTGGGGGTTGTTATAGGGTGTAGAGGTTTAGTTGGGAGGGTTGTTACATGGTGTTGAGGTTTAGTTGGGGGGTTGTTACAGGGTGTTGAGGTTTAGTTGGGGGTTGTTACAGGGTGTTGAGGTTTAGTTGTGGGGGTTGTTACAGGGGTTGAGGTTTAGTTGGGGGGTTATTACAGGGTGTTGAGGTTTAGTTGGGGGTTGTTACAGGGTGTAGAGGTATAGTTGGGGGTTGTTATAGGGTGTAGAGGTATAGTTGGGGGTTGTTACATGGTGTTGAGGTTTCGTCGGGGGGTTGTTACAGGGTGTAGAGGTATAGTTGGGGGGTTGTTATAGGGTGTAGAGGTTTAGTTGGGAGGGTTGTTACAGGGTGTTGAGGTATAGTTGGGGGTTGTTACAGGGTGTTGAGGTTTAGTTGGGGGGTTGTTATAGGGTGTAGAGGTATAGTTGGGGGGTTGTTACAGGGTGTAGAGGTTTAGTTGGGGGTTGTTACAGGGTGTTGAGGTTTAGTTGGGGGTTGTTACAGGGTGTTGAGGTTTAGTTGGGGGTTGTTACAGGGTGTAGAGGTATAGTTGGGGGTTTTTACAGGGTGTTGAGGTTTAGTTGGGGGGTTGTTATAGGGGTAGAGGTATAGTTGGGGGGTTGTTACAGGGTGTAGAGGTTTAGTTGGGGGGTTGTTACAGGGTGTAGAGGTATAGTTGGGGGATTGTTATAGGGTGTTGAGGTTTAGTTGGGGAGGGTTTTTATAGGGTGTAGAGGTATAGTTGGGGGGTTGTTACAGGGTGTAGAGGTTTAGTTGGGGGTTGTTACAGGGTGTTGAGGTTTACATTTACATTTACATTTAAGTCATTTAGTTGTGGGGGTTGTTACAGGGTGTTGAGGTTTAGTTGGGGGTTGTTACAGGGTGTTGAGGTTTAGTTGGGGGTTGTTACAGGGTGTAGTGGTATAGTTGGGGGTTGTTACGGGGTGTTGAGGTTTAGTTGGGGGTTGTTACATGGTGTTGAGGTTTAGTTGGGGGTTGTTATAGGGTGTAGAGGTTTAGTTGGGGGGTTGTTATAGGGTGTTGAGGTTTAGTTGGGAGGGTTGTTACATGGTGTTGAGGTTTAGTTGGGGGTTGTTATAGGGTGTAGAGGTATAGTTGGGGGGTTGTTATAGGGTGTAGAGGTATAGTTGGGGGGGTTGTTACAGGGTGTTGAGGTTTAGTTGGGGGTTGTTACAGGGTGTTGGGGTTTAGTTGGGGGTTGTTATAGAGTGTAGAGTTTTAGTTGGAGGGTTGTTACAGGGTGTAGAGGTATATTTGGGTGGGTTGTTACAGGGTGTTGAGGTTTAGTTGGGGGGGTTGTTATAGGGTGTAGAGGTATAGTTGGGGGGGTGTTACAGGGTGTAGAGGTATAGTTGGGGGGTTGTTATAGGGTGTAGAGTTATAGTTGGGGGGTGTTACAGGGTGTAGAGGTATAGTTGGGGGTTGTTATAGGGTGTAGAGGTATAGTTGGGGGGGTGTTACAGGGTGTAGAGGTATAGTTGGGGGGTTGTTATAGGGTGTTGAGGTTTAGTTGGGTGGGTTGTTACAGGGTGTTGAGGTTTAGTTGGGGGTTGTTACAGGGTGTAGAGGTATAGTTGGGGGTTGTTACAGGGTGTTGAGGTTTAGTTGGGGGGTTGTTATAGGGTGAGAGGTATAGTTGGGGGGTTGTTGTAGGGTGTTGAGGTTTAGTTGGGGGGTTGTTATAGGGTGCAGAGGTATAGTTGCGGGGGGGGGTTGTTCCAGGGTGTAGAGGTTTAGTTGGGGGGGTTATTACATGGTGTTGAGGTTTAGTTAGGGCGGGGTTGTTACAGGGTCTAGAGGGTTGTTATAGGGTGTTGAGGTGTAGTTGGGGGGGTTATTACATGGTGTAGAGGTATAGTTAGGGGGGTTATTACATGGTGTAGAGGTATAGTTAGGGGGGTTATTACATGGTGTAGAGCACATATGTCAGAGTCAAGGCCCGCGGGCCACATCCGGCCCGCAAGAAGGTTTTTTACGGCCCCTGGGATGATCTTGATTTATTATTAGAACCGGCCCGCAGCAAGCCGGCAGCCCGCAGATCTTTTACACGCACCAATACTACATTTCCCACAATGCAAAGGTGACGCACCGAGCAGTAGGCTGCTTCATTTCAATATTTATTGGCACAGCAGTCGTCAGCATCACAGTAAAATTAACTTTCAGATACCCATCAAAAATGGCAAAACGGAAGGTGGATACTGAGAACCGGGGTTTCAAACAAGGTGGGAGTCGGAGTATATGTTCACGAAGGTAGCTGGAAAACCTGTGTGTCTTCTGTGTGGAGAAAGTGTGGCGGTACTGAAAGAGTATAATCTGAGACGACATTATGAAACGAAACACGCGGACAAAAACAAGAATATGGACATGGAACAAAGGCTACAAAAGGCAGAGGAATTAAAACGAGGCCTCAAATCTCGACAGGCTCTGTTCAAAAAAGCCAAATCACAAGGCCAGGCTGCTGTCAAGGCCAGTTTTATTTTGGCAGAAGAGATCGCTAAATCAGCCCGGCCATTTACGGAGGGGGATTTCATCAAAAACTGCATGATTAAAGTTTGTGACGAAGTTTGCCCAGAAAAAGGCAACTCTTTTTAAATGTGAGTCTGAGCAGAAACACCATTGCCGAGAGAGTAGACCAGTTGTCCATCAATCTAAAAGAGCAGCTTGTGAAAAAGGGAAAAGATTTTATTGCATATTCCTTGGCTGTGGATGAGAGCACCGACATTTCTGACATTGCCCAGTTGTCAATTTTCATCCGCGGAGTGGACTCCAACCTAAGCGTGACAGAGGAGTTTTTGGCTTTACGTCCTATGCATGGCACAACTACGGGGCATGATTTGTATGAAGAGGTGTCAAGATGTGTAAATGAGATGGAGCTGCCTTGGGAAAAACTCGTGGGTTTGACAACCGACGGAGCACCTGCGATGTGTGGACACAGGAGCGGACTGGTGGCGAAGATACGGGAAAAGATGCAAGAGGAAAACGCGACAGGTGAGCTGACAGCTTATCATTGTATCATACACCAGGAAGCGTTGTGCGGTAAAGCCTTGAAAATGGAGCATGTAATGAGCATCATCACGCGCACAGTTAACTTTATCAGAGCCAAAGGTTTGAATCACCGCCAGTTCAAGGCATTTCTGACGGAGTTAGAAACGGAGCATGGTGATTTGCCTTATCACACAGAGGTGCGATGGCTAAGCCAGGGAAAGGTGCTTCAAAGATGTTTCGAGCTTCGTGAGGAGATTTGTCTGTTCTTGGACAGCAAAGGGAAAGACACAACACAACTCCGAGACGAAATGTTTCTGTGTGAAATGGCTTTTCTGTGTGACATTACGAGTCATCTGAATGCAATAAACTTGCAGCTGCAGGGTCGGGATCGTGTCATCTCTGATATGTACAGTACAGTGAAGGCATTTAAAACCAAACTGACTCTGTGGGAGACGCAGATGCGGAAAGAAAATTTGAGCCACTTTCCCAGCTGCCAGACCATGAAAGAGAAGCTCTCTACCAGTGCGTTCCCGAGCACACAGTTGGCTGATAAAATAGGTATGCTTGCCGCTGACTTTCGACGCCGATTTGCTGACTTTGAAGCACAAAAAAGCAGGTTGGAACTGCTCGGTAACCCATTTGCTGTTGACGTGGAAAGCTCACCACCAAACCTCCAAATGGAGTTGATTGACCTCCAATGCAATGATGCACTGAGGGCAAAATATGCGGCAGTGGGTGCTGCGGAGTTCGCCCGTTCCTCCCGGCACAATGCCCCAGCTGCGCATCCAGGCTGCTCAAACGTTGTCTATGTTTGGCAGCACATACCTGTGTGAACAACTGTTTTCTTTGATGAACCTGAACAAAACATCACACAGAAGTCGACTTACTGCTGAACACCTCCACTCAATTCTGAGGATTTCTTCAGCTCAGAGCCTTACCCCGAACATTGATGAACTTGTGGAAAAGATGGGACACCACCAAGTATCACCCTCAACCTCAAACAAGTGAACATTACTGTGCAATCACATATTTAGAGTTTTTACTCAGTTCAAGTTTAAAAGTTAAAATTTAATATTTGTTTTCACTGCATGTTACTTCTCCTTAAACAAAGTGTTGTTTTTGATTAATAGATTTTTGCACTTTATTTTTTTGTATTTCAATCCAATTATATTTTTAAAATATTTCAGTTGAGTGGATGATAGAAAATTGCTATTATTGTTTTTTCTTTGAGGTAAATTTAGCCCACTTTTGCTAAAATAGAAAATATAGTCTACTGATGGTGCCTTGAATACCGGTTTCTTTCATTTAATGTTCATGTTATGGGGATATTTATATAAAGGAAATTTGTCTTTTGTGTCTGTTGAAAATTAAAGATTACTGACAGAGCCATAAGAAAATATTGCTTTATTTATCTGATCATATTGTAATATATTTGTTAGGTTTTCAGTAGGTTCAATTAGGTTCACTAGACTATATGCGTCATTTAAAAATTTTTCAATGAACATTCGAACAGTCCGGCCCTCGTCTTGTAGCTGATTTTTTTATTTGGCCCTCCGTCCATTTGACTTTGACACCCCTGGTGTAGAGGTATAGTTAGGGTGGGGGTGGGGGTGGGGGTGGTGTTGGAGGGTTGTTACAGGGTGTAGAGGTTTAGTTAGGGGGGTTGTTACAGGGTGTAGAGGTTTAGTTAGGGGGGTTATTACATGGTGTAGAGGTTTTAGTTGGGGCGGGGGTGGGGGTGGGGTTGGAGGGTTGTTACAGGGTGTACAGTGGTCAATGGCACAAAACACCCTGTCCTGATATGACAGGGAACAGGTGTAATGTTAGATAAAGACAGTAAATAGAATAGACCATAAATATAAATACACCCCCCCCCCAAACAATAAGATCTTCTAAGTATCAAAGCGAATTGTAATCACATCTGTCACATGCGCCAGGGAAATACTAGAGCACAACAATGAGCAGTTCAGTTCTTTCTCTCCGTTCTTTTACACTTGATGGACCAGCTTGGTCATGTTTCCCTCTCTGCTGTCATGACTGTCCTGTGGGGCTCCAAATAGGTCAGATCAGGTTTGCAATGAATGACTTCAACCAGACTCACCCGTGCGGGGGGGGACTGGTGGGGGTTAACAACTCACGCCCTGTTGTAATCAAAGTAGAAGATTCAGGTCTCCCTCTCCAAATTCCCCAAAGGAATGTGCCTTTGTTTCAAGAGACTTTTCCCGCCAAAACTCTAACTCATCCTATGCGTTGTGCACGTAATATGAAAAATTATTAATGTTTTTTTGTGAAGAGAGGGATGTGATTTTAGGAGCCATAACAGATAATTGTTTTACATAAACAGTGACAAGTCATGCCCCTGGGTGAGGTCAGAGAGCGTGTCAGCCTGACGGAACCGCCCATTTCGAACAAATTGTATAAATTGGTGGGTTAAGAGATAACATATTGTCTAGTGGTGAACTGGAGCGTGGTAGAATGGATACTCTGTCCGTCCTCTCCTAGCCCACGTTTAGCGACTGCTGCTAATGCAACGGCTAGGAGGTATCACTTCTGGAGTGAATAAGAGTTCAAAGTTCATACCAAGTTGCTTTACTTTTAAGATCATTCTATATTCTGATTGGTATAGTCGAAATTCATCCTTCCGGGGTGTAGGTCCTTCACCTTCACATTGAAATTCAATGCTAATTTTGTTAGGTTCTCTAAGGTTGGCTTAGTTCGGTAGGTGGTCTTTGTCCTTTCAATGTGGGGACCTCAAGTCCACACGTCCTTGGAATAGCTTATTATCTGAGCCCTTTTAACGTAAGACTGTCGCTCTAATGTACTCGGAACAGAAAGTTACATTTTCGTCAAGAGCTTTATATAGGAGGGAAGAGAAGGACGTGTTTCATAGTTTATAACCAATGTCTGTTCACATGGGCAGGACCACTGGGTTGAGCATAGTTTTGCAGATGCAATGAGGATATGACTGTTCAGAATGATGATATGATACAAGGTTATGATTAATAAATTGACTGTTTATAGATGTGATAGGTAAAGACCTTTAGAGTTTAATTCGGAAGATGGTAACTCTTTAAAGAACTGCTCTCGTGCTGCCCCAGAACCTAGTTAATTCATTGTTACATGATTCATTTAATCGGGTCACAATTAAACATAGTTGATTAGATAAATAACAGCCATCAGATGAATGTTAAAGTCAACTCACGACACTGCCTTGCCATTGGAAAAGATTCCCAGTTCCACTCAGTGACACAGCAGTCATTACTCAGAGGCCGTGATGACACACAGTGGCATGGGAGATGTGTTGGACATGGTTCGCCGCACTCGCACGCTGTGTGCCCACACACATACAAAATGCACGCACACTTACAGAGAGAGACAGATAGACTGACAGATTTTGCCTTTGGTTGATGTTTTGGGATAGGGGTGCTCTGCTCATACAGGAGTGATAAAGGCCTAGTGCACTAATTTGGAGGAGCCCCTCCCCCCAAAAGAAAACAAATAATTAAGTAGTGATTTATCAGGGGGTGCTCCCCTACTTCCAGAACTTAACAGAACAGAGAAAAATAGAATAGACAGAGAGAGACTGAGATAGATACGTAGATGGAGGGTGGTGAAAACAGCCTGTGCCTCTCAATGCGAGGATGGCCACCCAGGGATCGAATTTTCCGTATACCCATCGTAAGGTTCCTACAACCTAGCCTATGTATGAAAGTTTACAACGTGCACAGGTTGAGAGAAATTTGAGTAATCAAGGTAACAGACATTGACACATTCAATACCGCCATGAACAATCGTGCATGCATCTATCTACGTAGCTGATCTAGGGTGTAATCATTAGTCCAATAGTTGTAAACAAGAGTATATATTGGACAAATTCAGGTATGATTATCCCCATTTTGTTCCGTTTGCTTCCGTTTAAGAAACGTTTTCAACAGAATCAGTGGCATGAATACACCCCTGATTACACGCAAACATAGTTCCCTTTCATAGCAGCCAGATACAAACATAGTTCCCTTTCATTGCAGCCAGATACAAACATAGTTCCCTTTCATAGCAGCCAGATACAAACACAGTTCCCTTTCATAGCAGCCAGATACAAACACAGTTCCCTTTCATAGCAGCCAGATACAAACACAGTTCCCTTTCATAGCAGCCAGATACAAACACAGTTCCCTTTCATTGCAGCCAGATACAAACATAGTTCCCTTTCATAGCAGCCAGATACAAACATAGTTCCCTTTCATAGCAGCCAGATACAAACATAGTTCCCTTTCATAGCAGCCAGATCGTTGTATAATTCCTTCTTACATCTACGCAATCTCCTCCTCTCACCTTTTCCCTTTGCTTGTGGACTTCAGTGCACAAAACATCAGTTGTCTGTGAGCAGGTAAAAATAACCTTTCCAAGCCAAACCTTCATATCATAACCTCTACACACAGACTACATCATTGTCACCATATTAGCTAACATCAAGTCAACAACATAGCTACTAGAACTAACTCATTAGAACCCGCTACAATCATGCTGTACAGTGTACAGTTAGCAAGCAGTTTAGCAGTTACACCGGTGGGCCCCGGTGGCAATAAATGAATAAATTAGTGTTGGATAGTCATAGCCAGCTAGGTAACATAGCATCCCTCTCTGTTTGAGCTGGATGTTTGAGTAGGCTAAACTAACTAGCTAGCTGCATTTGCTAGCTAAGTAAGTGAAAGTCAAATTAAAATTCAAATGTCAATTTTGCTAGCTCTCTTTCTCTTGCCTCTCCTTCCTTTTGAAGAACTTAATTTGTTAAAAACTGTTCAACTATTGTCTTTCTCTCTTTGAGTCAACTACTCACCATGTGTTATGCACTGCAGTACTAGCTGTAGCTTATGCTTTCAGCACGATACTAAACAAAAATATAAAGGCAACATATAAAGTGTTGGTCCCATGTTTCATGAGCTGAAATGTAAAGATCCCAGAAATGTTCCATGTCCACAAATTTGTTTACATCCCTGCTAGTGAGCATTTCTCCTTTGCCAAGACAATCCACCCACCTGATAGATGTGGCATATCAAGAAGCTGATTAAACAGAAGGATCATTACACAGGTTCACCTTGTGCTTGGGAGAATAAAAGGTCACTCTAAAATGTGCAGTTTTGTAACGCAACACAATGCCACAGATGTCTCAATTTTTGAGGGTGTGTGCAATTGGCATGTTGACTGCAGGAATGTCCACCAAAGCTGTTGCCAGAGAATTGAATGTTAATTTCTCTACCATAAGCTGCCTCCAACGTCGTATTAGAGAATATGGCAGTACGTCTAACCGGCCTCACAACCGCAGACCACGTGTAACCACGCCAGCCCAGGACCTCCACATCTGGCTTCTTCACCTGCGGGATTGTCTGAGACCAGCCATCCGGACGGCTGATGAAACTGAGGAGTATTTCTGTCTGTAATAAAGTCCTTATGTGGGGAAAAGTCATTCTGATCGGCTGGTCCTGGGTCCACAGTGGGTGAGCCTGGCTCTCAAGTGGGTGGGCCTATGCCCTCCCAGGCCCACCCATGCCTGCACCCCTGCCCAGTTATGTGAAATCCCTAAATTAGGTGCCAAATTATTTATTTCAATTGACTAATTTCCTTATATGAACTGTAACTCAGCAAAATCATTGAAATTGTTGCATGCTGTCCTACGGCATCACCATGGTGCTAGCCTACAGAGTACTGTTGAGGCTACTGTAGACCTTCATTTAAAAAAAGTGTGTTTTAATCAATTATTTGGGGATGTGAATATATTTAGTATAGTTTTATCTAAAAAGGATAACTTTTTTAACGTTTCTCTATTTTTATTTTTAGGAAATTCGCTGAGGATAATGGTCCTCCCCTTCCTCCTCTGAGGAGCCTCCATTGTTCCACAGTCACAGCTCTCATAATCCTGGTCATTCTCGGTCAGATCAGCAGCCACTCCTTAGCTCTGTCCCGAAGAAACCAAATCCACCCTGTCTACAAAATATGCTGTTGGGCCGGTCCATGGAGATAACTCTAACATTATTTGGGACGATCCACTTCAAGGGTCAAATAGGGGGATTATTGCTTGACGACTCATAATTAATTTAATTCCACTGCTCTATCTATCTCTACATACATCCAGTCTGAGACGGCCATTGTAGAAGTCCTTTCTGCTGATGTCAAAGTTTGTGGCATTGTACAAAACAAGTCATCAGCGATTGGATCGTCTCTAACCAATCTAACCAATTACTATTTCCGAAACACCACTTTAGGCTCTAGCCCAACCCATCAGTTTCTGGGATCAGTCAAAACGGTTTGAATGTGTTCGCATTCAAGAAGTTTTCAGGGAGGGGATCAAATCTACTCATCATGGAGAAGAAACATGTGTGGCGTTTAGCCGGAGAGATGTGGAAGGGTAGCCAGGCAAGGGGGATTAAACCAGATACCAAGACTCAAATTAGATCAGTTCATCTTTTGGGATCATGTCACCCAGTCTGGCACCGTTTACACTTCGTCTCTCCTAAATTCATCTGAAGGGAAATTACAACTACTAAAAACAAAGTGATATCAACGAGTTTATCAAAACCAGAATACAACACAGGTAGTGTCTCTCTGGTCTTCTTGGCGAGGGTGTTCAGCCCTAAATCATGAGTTTGACTGTGGCCCCAATCGTAATTTAGGATATGTGCTTGTCATTGCCACAGAAAGTAGTTTGGGGTGGGTTTTTGCCCGCGCTGGAGACTGCTTTATTGGTGCTAATACCAGACTATTAAAGGCCCAGTGCACAACTTTTGCAATTATTATTATTTTTTTTACAATACTTTCATAAAGTATTCAGACCCCTTGACTTTTTCAACATTTTGTTACGTTACAGCCTTATTCTAAAATGGATTAAATAAATAAAAATCTTCAGCAGTCTACACATGATACCCAATAATGACAAAGTGAAAACAGGTTTTTAGAAATGTATGCAAATGTATAACAAATAAAAACAGAAATACCTTATTTACATAAGTATTCAGACCCTTTGTTATAAGACTCGAAATTGAGCTCAGGTGCATCTTGTTCCATTGATCATGCTTGAGATGTTTCTTCAAGTTGATTGGAGTCCACCTGTGGTAAATTCAATAGATTGGACATGATTTGGAAAGGCACATGCCTGTCTAAATAAGGTTCCACAGTTGACGGCGTATGTCAGAAGTAATTGTCCGTAGAACTCCGAGACTGTGTTGAGGCGCAGATCTGGGCGAGGGTAGCAAAACATTTCTGCAGCATTGAAGGTCCACAAGAACACAGGGGCCTCCATCATTATTAAATGGAAGAATTTTGGAACCACCAAGACTCATCCTAGAGCTGGCCGCCAAACAGAGCAATCGGGGGGAGAAAGGCCTTGGTCAGGGAGGTGACTAAAGAACCTGATGGTCATTTTGACAGAGCTCTAGGGTTCCTCTGTGGAGATGGGAGAACCTTCCAGAAAGACAACCATCTCTGTAGAACTCCACCAATCAGGCCTTTATGGTAGTGTCCAGAATGAAGCCACTCCACAGTAAAAGGCACATGACAGCCCGTTTGGAGTTTGCCAAAAGGCACCTAAAGACTATTAGACCATGAGAAACAAGATTCTCTGGTCGGATGAAACCAAGATTGAACTCTTTGGCCTGAATGCCAAGTGTCACATCTGGAGGAAACCTGGCATCATCCCTACGGTGAAGCATGGTGGTGCAGCATCATGTTCTGGGGATGTTTTTCAGCAGCAGGGACTGGGAGACTAGTCAAATCAAATCAAATCAAATTTTATTTGTCACATACACATGGTTAGCAGATGTTAATGCGAGTGTAGCGAAATGCTTGTGCTTCTAGTTCCGACAATGCAGTGATAACCAACAAGTAATCTAACTAACAATTCCAAAACTACTGTCTTATACACAGTGTAAGGGGATAAGGAATATGTACATAAGGATATATGAATGAGTGATGGTAGTCAGGATCAAGGCAAAGATGAACAGAGCAAAGTACAGAGAGATCCTTGATGAAAACCTGCTCCAGAGCTGTCAGGTCTTCAGACTGAGGCGAAGGTTCACCTTCCAACAGGACAACGACCCTAAGTACACAGCAAAGACAACGCAGTAGTAGCTTCGGGACAAGTCTCTGAATGTCCTTGAGTGGCCAAGCCAGAGCCTGGAGTTGAACCCGATTGAAAATCTTCGGAGAGACCTGAAAATAGCTGTGCAGCGAAGCTCCCAATTCAACCTGACAGAGCTTCTGTTTTTGTGTATAAACTCGAAATCCTCTTCATCAACACAATACACCACATTCACACAATACACCACATTCACACAATACACCACATTCACACAATACACCACATTCACACAATACACCACATTCACACAATACACCACATTCACACAATACACCACATTCACACAATACACCACATTCACACAATACACCACATTCACACAATACACCACATTCACACAATACACCACATTCACACAATACACCACATTCACACAATACACCACATCCTTGATATAGCATATTCATTATTATCATAATGCAATCTCTAGATTGAGTGTGTGTATGTGTGTGTGTGTAAGTGTGAGATAGAGTGCCAGTGTGTTTGCTTGAATGTGCGGTTTCTGTATCACGTACATGTGTGTGTTTAGAGTGAGCTGATTCAGTGTCGGTGTGTGGACATGAGTCAGACAGGTAGATCAGTATGATAAAATGGGCGCGCGCACTCTCGGACAAACGAGCGAAGTATCGTAATGGGTTCAGCAGGTGGAGCCCTGATTCAGTAAACTGGTTCAGTTTACTGTTCCTGAAATGAGATGAACGTGAGATTGACAGAGCCGCTCAAAAACAGCTCCGCTTCAAGTTAGCTTCAACAATGCGATAGTTAGACAGATGAAGTCAACAAGTCTCGCCTACTTTTTAGTCTTGTCTTCAATTATAGACGCGCATCGCTGAGGCGTGTGTCAGTGTATGTGTGAGAGAGAAGTTAACCATATATTTTTTTTTTAGAGTTGTCAAGATATTTCATTAGCCTGTATCAACAACCTTTTTGTCAAGTGTGCTGTTGGACCATTTAAGAGGAACTCATGAATCGCAAAATTGGTGTACATGTTGCTCACTTGTTGCATTTTATTCGCTAATTAATATCAGTGTGGAAGACTTCATTCGTCAAGATGGTAGAAAACGGATCGCAAATGTGTCAAATAGCCTAGTGACTGAGGTAGGTTACTTATTATTTGGTCCACTCTTGTATTTTGTACAATTTGAATTTGCAATATCATCTTGAATCCTTGGTTTACATTTTAATGGAAGAATTGGGGCGATGTTTTAGCGCGTGTGAAATGTCAACGAGCTTTTGCATTTACACACGTTGTTGATAATGCATGTATACCTGTTGCGTTGTCTTGTGCTTCAGAATTAACTCTAAAGTGATGATGCACCTCAAAACGCGCTCAGTGCTGAATGTTGTAAAATTCATGATTGTTTTTCCTTACATAACAGATGGACCTATAGAATCTGGAACTGAAATAGAGACAGATGGACCTATAGAATCTGGAACTGAAATAGAGACAGATGGACCTGAAATACGTTTTTCGACAGTGACAGGTAGGATTCCATATTTCACCAATATCAAGGTAGAGAGAGAGAGGGAAAAAAACTGGACAAATGAGAGTATTACACACACACAGACAATAGGCGGGATGAGGTCGTAGTGTGAGGAAATAGTTACACAGTTTCACATGAGCCATGCCAGAGGAATTGACACCTCAATTCCAAATCTCTTTCTCTTCCTCTCTTTCTCCATCCCTCTTTCTCTTCCTCTCTTTCTCCAACCCAACTTAATTCACTGTGTGTGTGTGTGTGTGTTGATGAGATTTTTAAAAATGATCTAAACCGTGTGACATTGTATTAGTATCACTTTACCTGAAATGTCAATATGAGGGTTACAGGTTAGTCAAGGTCATTTGTATTGGGGGTGGTTTCGGGGACACAGATTAAGCCCTGTCCTGGATAAAAGAGCATACTCAATGGGGAATCTCCATTGAAATAGCTTTTATGCCCAGGATTGTCTGGAAAACCAGCCCATACATAGTCTTTTGGGAACTTGGTATATTTTTTACAATTGATTTCACCTTAATTTAACCAGGTATGCTAGTTTAGAACAAGTTCTCATTTGCAACTGCGACCTGGCCAAGATAAAGCATAGCAGTTCAACACAGAGTTGCACATGGAATGAACAAAACATACAGTCAATAATACAGTAGAAAACAAAGTATATATACAGTGAGTGCAAATTAGGTCAAATAAGGGAGTTATAAGGCAATAAATAGGCCATGGTGGCGAGGTAATTACAGTATGGCAATTAAACACTGGAATGGTAGATGTGCAAAAGATGGATGTGCAAGTAGAGATACTGTGGTGCAAAAGGAGCAAAATGAATAAATACAGTATGGGGATGAGGTAGATAGATGGGTTGTATACAGATGGGCTATGAACAGGTGCAGTGATCTGTGAGCTGCTCTGACAGCTGGTTCTTAAAGCTAGTGAGGGAGATGGGAATCTCCAGCTTCATTGATTTTTGCAGTTCGTTCCAGTCAGTGGCAGCAGAGAACTGGAAGGAAAGGCGAGTAAAAGAGGAATTGGCTTTGGGGGTGACCAGTGACATATACCTGCTGGAGCGTATGCTACGAGTGGGTGCTGCTATGGTGACCAGTGAGCTGAGATAGGGCAGGGCTTTACCTAGCAGAGACTTGTAGATAACCTGTAGCCAGTGGGTTTGGCGACGAGTATGAAGCGAGGGCCAGCCAACGAGAGCGTACAGGTCGCAGTGGTGGGTAGTATATGGGGCTTTGGTGACAAAACGGATGGCATTGTGATAGACTACATCCAGTTTGCTGAGTAGAGTTTTGGAGGCTATTTTATAGATGACATCGCCGAAGTCAAGGATCGGTAGGATGGTCAGTTTTATGAGGGTATGTTTGGCAGCATGAGTGAAGGAAGCTTTGTTGCGAAATAGGAAGCCGATTCTAGATTTAATTTTTGATTGGAGATGCTTAATGTGAGTCTGGAAGGAGAGTTTACAGTCTAGCCAGGTACCTAGGTATTTGTAGTTGTCCACGTATTCTAAGTCAGAGCCGTCCAGAGTAGTGATGCTGGATGGGCGGGCAGGTGCGGGCAATGATCGGTTGAATAACATGCATTTAGTTTTACTTTTATTTAAGAGCAGTTGGAGGCCACGGAAGGAGGAGAGTTGTAATGGCATTGAAGCTCGTCTGGAGGTTAGTAACAGTGTCCAAAGAAGGACCAGAAGTATACAGAATGGTGTCGTCTGCATAGGGTTAGGTGGATTAGAGAATCACCAGCAGCAAGAGCGACATCATTGATGTATACAGAGAAGAGTCGGCCCGAGAATTGAACCCTGTGGCACCCCCATAGAGACTACCAGAGGTCCGGACAACAGGCCCTCCGATTTGACACACTGAGCTCTATCAGAGAAGTAGCCTGGTGAACCAGGCGAGGCAATCATTTGAGAAACCAAGGCTGTTGAGTCTGCCAATAAGAATGTGGTGATTGACAGAGTCAAAAGCCTTGGCCAGGTCGATGAATACAGCTGCACAGTAATGTCTCTTATCGATGGTATATGTAAAGTATTGTGTAAATGTAACGGTTTTCTTGTGGTGAATGAGAGGCCGATCAAAATGCAGCGTGGTTATATTGATTCATGTTTAATAAAAAAAAGATAAACACGAACACTACAAAACAATAAATGTGGAAAACCAAAAACAGCCCTATCTGGTGCAAACACAGAGACCGGAACAATCACCCACAAACACACAGTGAAACCCAGGCTACCTAAGTATGATTCTCAATCAGAGACAACTAATGACACCTGCCTCTGATTGAGAACCATACTAGGCCGAAACATAGAAATACCCAAATCATAGAAAAACAAACAGACTGCCCACCCCAACTCACGCCCTGACCATACTAAATAATGACAAAACAAAGGAAATAAAGGTCAGAACGTGACAGTAAAGTATTGTGTAAAGTATTGTGTGCTATTGCTTGGAAAATGTACAAATTGGACAGGGTGACAACAGGAGGCAGTTTGGCTCCAATACTAGGACTGTTTTCCTCATGGAATTAAGTCTGCTTCATGTTTTGTCTGCTTGTCTGAAACTCTTGTTTGATCGACTATATGATTTCTGTTTAAAAGAACACTGGGTACACACAAAACGTGCCAAGTTATTAATTAACAGTACATTTATTATTGAATATCAAATGGATGGCCATTACCCTTTCTCTTTAGAAAGAAGACCACCACAATGACTTTGGTTGCTAGTCAATTGATATGCATCAATGAAGTGATTGTTATTTTCTCAATAATACGCTTGTTGCTATTTTTGTGTTTCCCTCCAGCAACTGAACATGCTGTACCGTCTCTTGGTAGACTTTTATGGGAATTAAAGTTACTTTAGCTTGGTCACAGATCTGTTTGTGATGTCGTGCCTGAGACAAATCACTGGGGAGCATTACAGAGTGGCACCCATTGGGCTACTACACCTCACACCACCTGACACATTAGGCTATTGCAACTGTACGTGTGTATTTTCTACTGAAAAACCACTGGCTAACCTAAAATCCCCAGTGTTTCCCGGCTGTACGAGAGAGCGCAGTGAGAGAGAGCAGTGAGAGAGAGCAGTGAGAGAGCGCAGTGAGAGAGCGCAGTGAGAGAGAGCAGTGAGAGAGCGCAGTGAGAGAGCGCAGTGAGAGAGAGCAGTGAGAGAGAGCAGTGAGAGAGAGCAGTGAGAGAGAGCAGTGAGAGAGAGCAGTGCTGACAATGGGGACAGTGTTGTGGGCTAGAAAAGACGAGAGGTGAACATCATTGTTGCCTCTTCCTGGTTTTACATCAATTCAGCTGACCACACACACACTTAAATGGTTTGGATGAATATTGAGTTTTACGGTTACAATTACCACTGAAGAATCTAGTGATGTCATGTATGCCCTATTTCCTCTTTTATAATGCTGTGTGCCTGTCACTGTGGTTGTAGGTATTTACATTGGAATGTACACAGAGTGTTGGAATTGTATGTTGTGTGTGTGTGTCTGTGTGTGTGCGCGCGCATGTTTGTCTCAAACTACTGTCCCGTGTGGCTCAGTTGGTAGAGTATGGCATTTGCAGCAACAGGGTTGTGGGTTTGATACCCATGGGGTACTGGACAGAAAAGAGGTATGAAAAATGTATGCACTCACTACAGTAAATCGCTCTGGATAAGAGCATCTGCTAAATTATGTAAATGTAGAGTTATTTATTGAGAGGTGCATTGATACGATATAAATATCAAATGCCTCATCAACAATGGTTACTTTTGGTGTAATGTGTCACACCTGTGTTATACTGTATCTATCATCAAGTCAGCACATGCATCAAGTCAGTCTCATGACATTAGGATAGGGCGATGTCAAATGTTGTCCTTTAAGTACACATAAAACATCATGACATATACGATTGTATCGTTTAATAAAATAAAATAAAAGACTGCTAAAAAGGAGCTCGCATACTACAGGAGGGATGAGAGGGGATGTGGCACAAATAAGGTGTGTGTGTGTGCCAAAGCCTGCATTTCAACACATTTTGCCATATGCATAAAGAAAAATGTGCAGTTTTAAAACAAATTTGTTGTTTATTGGTTAAGGTCCCCCTGGAAGTCGGGGGTCCCGGTGCACGTGTCCTGCGTGCCCGTTCGGTAATCCGGAACAAGAACAAGAAACTCTGCTGATAATTATTCAATGATTCACATTTTGCCTCATCTCCCTCTCTTATTAGGCCTAGGCTTCTGTATGTTGTGTGTAGGTCCTATACAGTGCCTTGCGAAAGTATTCGGCCCCCTTGAACTTTGCGACCTTTTGCCACATTTCAGGCTTCAAACATAAAGATATAAAACTGTATTTTTTTGTGAAGAATCAACAAGTAGGACACAATCATGAAGTGGAACGACATTTATTGGATATTTCAAACTTTTTTTAACAAATCAAAAACTGAAATTGGGCGTGCAAAATTATTCAGCCCCCTTAAGTTAATACTTTGTAGCGCCACCTTTTGCTGCGATTACAGCTGTAAGTCGCTTGTGGTATGTCTCTATCAGTGTTGCACATCGAGAGACTGACATTTTTTCCCATTCCTCCTTGCAAAACAGCTCGAGCTCAGTGAGGTTGGATGGAGAGCATTTGTGAACAGCAGTTTTCAGTTCTTTCCACAGATTCTCGATTAGATTCAGGTCTGGACTTTGACTTGGCCATTCTAACACCTGGATATGTTTATTTTTGAACCATTCCATTGTAGATTTTGCTTTATGTTTTGGATCATTGTCTTGTTGGAAGACAAATCTCCGTCCCAGTCTCAGGTCTTTTGCAGACTCCATCAGGTTTTCTTCCAGAATGGTCCTGTATTTGGCTCCATCCATCTTCCCATCAATTTTAACCATCTTCCCTGTCCCTGCTGAAGAAAAGCAGGCCCAAACCATGATGCTGCCACCACCATGTTTGACAGTGGGGATGGTGTGTTCAGGGTGATGAGCTGTGTTGCTTTTACGCCAAACATAACGTTTTGCATTGTTGCCAAAAAGTTCAATTTTGGTTTCATCTGACCAGAGCACCTTCTTCCACATGTTTGGTGTGTCTCCCAGGTGGCTTGTGGCAAACTTTAAACGACACTTTTTATGGATATCTTTAAGAAATGGCTTTCTTCTTGCCACTCTTCCATAAAGGCCAGATTTGTGCAATATACGACTGATTGTTGTCCTATGGACAGAGTCTCCCACCTCAGCTGTAGATCTCTGCAGTTCATCCAGAGTGATCATGGGCCTCTTGGCTGCATCTCTGATCAGTCTTCTCCTTGTATGAGCTGAAAGTTTAGAGGGACGGCCAGGTCTTGGTAGATTTGCAGTGGTCTGATACTCCTTCCATTTCAATATTATCGCTTGCACAGTGCTCCTTGGGATGTTTAAAGCTTGGGAAATCTTTTTGTATCCAAATCCGGCTTTAAACTTCTTCACAACAGTATCTCGGACCTGCCTGGTGTGTTCCTTGTTCTTCATGATGCTCTCTGCGCTTTTAACGGACCTCTGAAACTATCACAGTGCAGGTGCATTTATACGGAGACTTGATTACACACAGGTGGATTGTATTTATCATCATTAGTCATTTAGGTCAACATTGGATCATTCAGAGATCCTCACTGAACTTCTGGAGAGAGTTTGCTGCACTGAAAGTAAAGGGGCTGAATCATTTTGCACGCCCAATTTTTCAGTTTTTGATTTGTTAAAAAAGTTTGAAATATCCAATAAATGTCGTTCCACTTCATGATTGTGTCCCACTTGTTGTTGATTCTTCACAAAAAAATACAGTTTTATATCTTTATGTTTGAAGCCTGAAATGTGGCAAAAGGTCGCAAAGTTCAAGGGGGCCGAATACTTTCGCAAGGCACTGTACATTACTAATGATAGGCTATGGAAATAGACCTACTCTACACTTTGTTTCTTTCATAAGCTTTGTTTAGCTGTAAGTTTTCTTTTGACTCCTCATTCGATTTTTCCATCTGGTTTCTGACCTTCAAAATGGTTCCTTCCCATTTGAAAGCTGCAACTTTAGGACATTAAACACGTTATTAGAATAGCCTATTTGGGAAATACTCTTAATAACTTGTATTAATGCTTTTGATAGGCTATTTTAATTAGTATGATTTTGCTTTAGTCCATTGGGTTAGCAAAAGCAAAGAGGAAGGATGCATGAATTATTTATTTTAGACTAAGCTTTGATCAACTGAAAGGTTTGTTCAAACTACTCGTTCAATTTTTCTATCTTCTATCTTGGTTTGTTCAATCTCTCTTTATTTATTTAGGCCTATCATGTTTGTTTTTAGGGTATTCAAAAACAACTTCTGAGAACGCTGTTAGATAAATTCAATGTTTGATCATGAAGTGGTGGGAGGAGGCAGGAGAAAGACAGAATAAAACTGAAGTCATACTCATATCAAATGGAGAGAAAAGACAAAATGAGGGTTTTAAAATAATTCAACACTGGAGTGCCTGCGATAAAAAACAAACTAGGCTATCGCCATATCAACCGCCATTGAGAGGGAGAAAAAAATGAACCTATTTTCTGACTGGATATTTTGCGCCGCCTTGGTGAACATCTTCGCTCTGTCTACATCGTTCTCTTGCATTCTGTCAATAGTTCATAACATATTTATTGAAATAAGTAATGCAGGCTATAGCAAAGGTAAGCATTTGACATTTCTTGACTGTTCGAGTGCTCTCATGATTTTTTCCTAGAACTCAAATAAAATAAAGTGAACTATTTTTAGAACACAAGCGATGCACTGGGAAACAATATGTGAGCATTTATCTATAGGCCAACAGTGAGCAACAATGCCTCATTTATCATAACCATTACAGATAACAAATCCTAATTGCTAAATTGCCCCGTATACACTGAACAAAAATGTAAATGCAACATGTAAAGTGTTTGTCCCATGTTTCATGAACTGAAATAAAATATCCCAGAAATGTTCCATACGCACAAAAAGCTTATTTCTCACAAATCGTTTGCACACATTTGTTTACGTCCCTGTTAATGAGCATTTCTGCTTTGCCAAGATAATCCACCTGACAGGTGTGACATATTAAGAAGCTGATTAAACAACATGATCATTACACAGGTGCACCTTGTGCTGGGGACAATAAAAGGCCACGCAACACAATATCAATGTCAAGATACATTTATTGAAAAGGGTTATATTATATATCAACTGGATATATTTTTGTGAAACACAATCTTCAACAAGGCTGTAACCTCAGCAGTGGCTCTTGCTTATAGAAGCCTATGGTTGATTGGATAATTTAGCAGACACTCTTATTTCTCAAGCCCTTATCACTGTCTCATCCCGTTTGGGCAGCCACAAAGCACATTCCACTGAATAGTTTTACAGTATACATATTTTTTTGTTTAGCTCTGCTTAAAGATCGAGCTTTGACGTCCTTTTGAGTACACGATTACTCATGCCTATCCCTAGAATAGGCCACCTGGCATGACCCTGCTGTGGGCTGCCCGGTCAGCTCTTAACTGCTTGGTGCCAGTCAAGTTGAAATAGGCTATACATCGTCCGTCACACCATGATGTCGTCGCCATCGATAATGGATGTCAATCATCTTCGATATCCGATACTATCGTAATATCGGCCAACCCTGCATGACATTGTTATGATCCTCTCCTTCTGAGCATGTTACCACAGTTTTTACACTTTGTTTTTCGTACTTTTCGACGTTTACAGCCCAAAAAATGGCTCTCATGACTTTCTGAACTGTCTCCCGAGAAGAAACAACAGCAACAATATCGTTTAACAATTGTGAGTCTGTTTTAGCCCTGAAAAATTCTAAAGTACTGGTGAGCTTGTGACTAGCTATATTTTTCTCTCTCTTTTTGCACTCTCTCATGTTTCTCTTTCTCACATGTCTCTCTCTCATTTCGCTTTCTTTTTCTCTCTTTCTCATGTCTCTCTTGCTCTTTCTCCCACGTCTCTCTTTCTCTAACTCTTTCTCTCTTTCTCATGTCTCTCTCTTTCTCTTGTCTCTCAACTCTGAGTCAGAGACCCCACATCTTAGCCCTGAGGGGATCGACATTGTGAAAGAACTTGATACCTCCATGACTTTGACCTCTGACCTTTTGATAGATCGGCCAATGGTATTCCAACACAGTTACCATTGGAAAGGATGAATTACAGAATTAACAGAGAGAGAACGAGTGAAAGAGAGCTACATAGAAAGAGAGAGTGAAAGAAATAATAGAGAGAGGTAGAAAGAGAGTAAAAAAGAGAAAGACCACTTGGAGAGAGAGGGAGAGAGCGAGAGAATGAGAGAGAGCGCCTCCATCCACAATGTCTTTGTGCCACCCAGTAGTCAAGTATGAGAAAGTATAGCTTTTGCCTTTGCAAAGTAAGTTGTTACTTCATCATTGTGGCTTTTAAAAATAAGGCGAATAGCTTTTCTATAAATAGTTGTCTAGTGTACACACTATGTAAGTACGACTTAGGCATGCTGTTTATGTGCGTAACATGGCCAATTGCATGGTTTGTTTAAGTTAACATACTCTTCCACCCCCCCCCCCCCCATAAGGCTCCATACAAGGCTGAACATATTGACAGGCACACACACCCTCCATATGACTCCTTATGAGGCTGAACATATTGACAGGCACACACACCTTCCATAGGACTCCATACACACACACACGCCACACACACACACAGAGATTGAAGTGTGTGCATGCAAATCGTGACACTATAAATACATTGACAGACATGCATATATACCACACACAAACACACACGCCATACACTCACAAAGACACGTGTGTAAATGACAAGTTGGATGATGCTATAAATACACTATATATGCAAAAGTATGTGGACAACCCTTCAAATGAGTGAATTCTGCTATTTCCGCCACACCCATTGCTGATAGTCGTATAAGATCGAACACACAGCCACGCAATCTCTATAGACAAACATTGGCAGTAGATTGGCCTTACTGAAGTGCTCAGTGACTTTCAACGTGGCACCATCATAGAATGCCATCTGTCCAACAAGTCAGTTCATCAAATGTCTGCCCTGCAAGAGCTGCACAGGTCAACTGTGAGTGCTGTTATTGTGAAGTGGAAATGTCTAGGAGCAACAATGGCTCAGCAAAGTGGTAGGCCACACAAGCTCACAGAACAGGACCGCCCAGTGCTGAAGTTCGTAGCGCAAAAATTGTCTGTCCTCGCTTGCAACACTCACTACCAAGTTCCAAACTGCCTCTGGAAGCAACATCAGCACTAGAACTGTTCGTCAGGAGCTTAATGAAATGGGTTTCCATGGCCGAGCAACCATACACAAGCTTAAGATCACCATGCGCAATGCCATGTGTTGGCTGGAGTGGTGTAAAGCTCACCGCCATTGGACTGGAGCAGTGGAAACGTGTTCTCTGGAGTGATGAATCACACTTCACCATCTGGCAGTCCAACAGACTAATCTGAGTTTCGCAGGTTCCAGGAGAACGCTACCTATGCCCGAATGCACAGTGACAACTGTAAAGTTTGGTGGAGAAGGAATAATGGTCTGGGGCTGTTTTTCTTAGTTTGGTTTAGGCTCCTTAGTTACAGTGAAGGTAAATCTTAACGCTACAGCATACAATAACATTCTAGACCATTCTGACCTTCTAACTTTGTGGCAACAGTTTGGGGAAGGCCCTTTCCTGTTTCAGCATGACAATGCCCCGTGCACAAAGCGAGGTCCATACAGAAATGGTTTGTCGAGATCGGTGTGGAAGAACTTGGCTGGCCTGCACAGAGACCTGACCTCCACCCTATCGATCACCTTTGGGATGAATTGGAACGCCGACTGCAAGCCAGGCCTAATCACCCAACATCACTGCCTGACCTCACTAATGCTCTTGCTCTTGTGGCTGAATGGAAGCAAGTCCCCTCAGCAATGTTCCAACATCTAGTGGAAAGCCTTCCCAGAAGAGAAGGCTGTTATAGTAGCAAAGGGGGGACCATGGTTTTGGAAGGAGATTTTTGACAAGCAGGTGTCCACATTATTTTGTAGTGTATATAGACACAAACACACACACACACACACACATGCATTTGAACATATGCACACTTTTTGCACACTTTTTACACAAATGTTAACCAACATCTGACACTATAAATAAACGCCTAGTTGCCTACATGCAGTGCATTCGGAAAGTATTCAGACTTTTTACACATTTTGTTACATTACAGCCTTATTACAAACATGTGCCTCATCAATCTACACACAATACCCCATAATGACAAAGCAAAAACAGGTTTTTCGAAATTAAAAATAAATAAATAATAAAAACAGAAATGCCTACAACTTGATCGGAGTCCACCTGTGGTAAATTCATTTGATTGGACTTGATTTGGAGAGGGACTGGGAGACAAGTCAGGATCAAGGGGAAAGATTAACGGAGCGAAGTACAGAGAGATCATTGATGCTGCTCCACAGTGCTCAGGATCTCAGACTGGGCGAAGGTTCACCTTCCAACAGGACAACAAATCTAAGCACACAGCCAAGACAACGAAGGAGTGGCTTCAGGACAAGTCTCTGAATGTTCTTGAGTGGCCCAGCCAGAGCCCGGACTTCAACCCGATCGAACATCTCTGGAGAGACCTGACAATAGCTGTGCAGCGATGCTCCCCATCCAGTCTGACAGAGCTTGAGAGGATCTGCAATGAAGAATGAGAAAAACTCTCCAAATACAGGTGTGCCAAGCTTGTAGGGTAATACACAAGCAGACTCAAGGCTGTAATCGCTACCAAAGGTGCTTCAACAAAGTACTGAGTAAAGGGTCTGAATACTTATGTAAATGTGCTATTATTATAATCTTTTAAATATATTTGCAAAACATTCTAAAAACCATTTATTTCTTTGTAAGTTACGGGGTATTGTGTGTAGATTGATGATTTTTTTTTGTATAAGGCTGTAATGTGACAAAATACATACATAAAGGGGTCTGAATACTTTCCAAATGCACTGTATACTACTTCAACGTATTGTGCTCCCGTAAAGAGACAAATGTCCACTAGTAACTTGACTGACACACACACACACACACACACACAGATTTAAAGTACTTACAGATGTATGGTAGGATCTTAATTTGAGCCAATTTGCTACAGCAGAAAAATAATCCTGCAGCAACAGGAAATATGAACAATAATGTAGATTATAAATATTTTTTTTATAGGGTTTGATACATTTTTCTTCAGGACAAATCAAGTCTGACATTTTAATGTACCTAACCATAAGCATCAATGCCTTCCTAAAAATCAATACACAGAAGTATATATTTTTAAACCTGCACATTTAGTTAAAAGAAATGCATGTTAGCAGGCAATATTAACTAGGGAAATCGTGTCACTTCTCTTGTGTTCAGTGCAAGCAGAGTCAGGGTATATGTAGCAGTTTTGGCTGCCTGGCTCGTTGCGAGACCATTTCTTCCTAACAAAGACCGTAATTAATTTGCCAGAATTTGACATACTTATGACATAACATTGAAGGTTGTGCAATGTAACCTAGGTTGTGCGGCAGGTAGCCTAGTGGTTAGAGCATTGGACTAGTGACCGAAAGGTTGCAAGATCCAATTCTCGAGCTGACAAAGTAAAAATCTGTCGATCTGCCACTGAACAAGGCAATTAACCCACTGTTCCTAGGCCGTCATTGAAAATAAACATTTGTTCTTAACTGACTTAAATAAAGGTAAAATTAAAGATATTTAGACTTAGCTTGGCTGGCTGCCACCTGTTTGATAAAATACAGAACCGTTATGTTTTTCACTGAAAGAATAAATGTTTTGTTTACTAAATGATAGTTTCCGGATTTGACCATATTAATGTCCTAAGGCTCGAATTTCTGTGTGTTTATTATATTTAAGTCTATGATTTAATATTTGAAAGAGCAGTCTGACTGAGCGGTGGTAGGCAGCAGCAGGCTCGTAAGCATTGAAAAATCTGGACCCCTACAAATCAGCCGGGCTAGACAATCTGGACCCTTTCTTTCTAAAATTATCTGCCAAAATTGTTGCCACCCCTATTACTAGCCTGTTCAACCTCTCTTTCGTGTCGTCTGAGATTCTCAAAGATTGGAAAGCAGCTGCGGTCATCCCCCTCTTCAAAGGGGGGGACACTCTTGACCCAAACTGCTACAGACCTATATATATCCTACCATGCCTTTCTAAGGTCTTCGAAAGCCAAGTCAACAAACAGATTACCGACCATTTCGAATCTCACCATACCTTCTCTGCTATGCAATCTGGTTTCAGAGCTGGTCATGGGTGCACCTCAGCCACGCTCAAGGTCCTAAACGACATCTTAACCGGCATCGATAAGAAACATTACTGTGCAGCCGTATTCATTGATCTGGCCAAGGCTTTCGACTCTGTCAATCACCACATCCTCATCGGCAGACTCGACAGCCTTGGTTTCTCAAATGATTGCCTCGCCTGGTTCACCAACTACTTCTCTGATAGAGTTCAGTGTGTCAAATCGGAGGGTCTGCTGTCCGGACCTCTGGCAGTCTCTATGGGGGTGCCACAGGGTTCAATTCTTGGACCGACTCTCTTCTCTGTATACATCAATGAGGTCGCTCTTGCTGCTGGTGAGTCTCTGATCCACCTCTACGCAGACGACACCATTCTGTATACTTCCGGCCCTTCTTTGGACACTGTGGTAACAACCCTCCAGGCAAGCTTCAATGCCATACAACTCTCCTTCCGTGGCCTCCAATTGCTCTTAAATACAAGTATTTAGGCTCTGACTTAGAATACGTGGACAACTACAAATACTTAGGTGTCTGGTTAGACTGTAAACTCTCCTTCCAGACCCATATCAAACATCTCCAATCCAAAGTTAAATCTAGAATTGGCTTCCTATTTCGCAACAAAGCATCATTCACTCATGCTGCCAAACATACCCTTGTAAAACTGACCATCCTACCAATCCTCGACTTTGGCGATGTCATTTACAAAATAGCCTCCAATACCCTACTCAACAAATTGGATGCAGTCTATCACAGTGCAATCCGTTTTGTCACCAAAGCCCCATATACTACCCACCATTGCGACCTGTACGCTCTCGTTGGCTGGCCCTCGCTTCATACTCGTCGCCAAACCCACTGGCTCCATGTCATCTACAAGACCCTGCTAGGTAAAGTCCCCCCTTATCTCAGCTCGCTGGTCACCATAGCATCTCCCACCTGTAGCACACGCTCCAGCAGGTATATCTCTCTAGTCACCCCCAAAACCAATTCTTTCTTTGGCCGCCTCTCCTTCCAGTTCTCTGCTGCCAATGACTGGAACGAACTTCAAAAATCTCTGAAACTGGAAACACTTATCTCCCTCACTAGCTTTAAGCACCAACTGTCAGAGCATCTTACAGATTACTGCACCTGTACATAGCCCACCTATAATTTAGCCCAAACAACTACCTCTTTCCCAACTGTATTTAATTAATTAATTAATTTTGCTCCTTTGCACCCCATTACTTTTATTTCTACTTTGCACATTCTTCCATTGCAAAACTACCATTCCAGTGTTTTATTGTGCTATATTGTATTTACTTTGCCACCATGGCCTTTTTTACCTTTACCTCCCTTCTCACCTCATTTGCTCACATTGTATATAGACTTGTTTATACTGTATTATTGACTGTATGTTTGTTTTACTCCATGTGTAACTCTGTGTCGTTGTATCTGTCGAACTGCTTTGCTTTATCTTGGCCAGGTCGCAATTGTAAATGAGAACTTGTTCTCAACTTGCCTACCTGGTTAAATAAAGGTGAAAAAAATAAAAAATAAAATAATAATAATTCATTCCAACAGCACTTTGCTGAGTTTGCCAGCAGCTCTTCGCAATGCTTGAAGCACAGTGCTGTTTATGGCTTCAAGCCTATGAACTCCCAAGATTAGGCTGGCAATACTATAGTATGTATAAGAACATCCAATAGTCTAAGGTATATGAAATACAAATGGTATAGAGAGAAATAATCGATGCATCATAATTCCTATAACTACAACCTAAAACTTCTAACCTGGGAATATTGAAGACTCATGTTAAAAGGAACCACCATGTTCTCATGTTCTGAGCAAAGAACTTAAACGTTAGCTTTTTTTACATGGCGCATATTGCACTTTTACTTTCTTCTCCAACACTGTGTTTTTGCATTATTTAAACCAAATTGGACATGTTTCATTATTTATTTAAGACTAAATTGATTTTATTTATGTATTATATTAGGTTAAAATAAAAGTGTTCATTGTTCATTCAGTATTGTTGTAATTGTAATTATTACACACACACATATATATATATATATATATATATATATATATATATATATATATATATATAGACCGATTTAATCGGTATCGGCATTTTTTGCTTCTCCAATAATCTGTATCAGCGTTGAAAAATCATAATCGGTTAACCTCTAATATAGACATGCACACACATAGGTACACACACACACATACAGTGTATAATGCAAGAAATGGCAAGTAAAGTGATCCCATTCAACCGAAGTAGCAGCATCTGCTTGCCTAAATTAACCAGAAGGATGTCAATTGTGTAGACTAACTTTAGCAACAGGATGTGTGTGTGTGTGTGTGTGTGTGTGTGTGTGCGTGCGCGTGTGTGTGGTGTTAGGTTGTTGCAGCATCTTAGAGAGAATAATGATGGTTGTGAAAGTGAAGATTTCAACAGACTTTAAGTTTGTTCTCATGTCTATTTTTAGCCACAGACACCCTGCATCAATAGACACATGGATCAGCAGACACTCAGATCAACAGACACTCAGATCAACAGACACTCAGATCAACAGACACTCAGATCAACAGACACTCAGATCAACAGACACTCAGATCAACAGACACTCAGATCAACAGACACTCGGGTCAACAGACACTCAGATAAACCGACACTCAGATCAACAGACATCGATCAACAGACACACGGATCAACAGACACTCAGACGTGCAGATCAACAGACACACGGAACAACAGACACTAAGACTTGCAGATCAACAGGCACTCTGATCAACAGACACACAGATCAACAGGCACTCTGATCAACAGACACACGGATCAACAGACACTTAGACAGACATATCAACAGACTCTCAGATCAACAGACACGCAGATCAACAGACACTCAGATCAACAGATAAGTTCATATCATTGTTGTTTCCCCCTCTATTCTTAAAACACATTGTGGATCTTACGATTTAAAGTTATGAGTAGCTTTCAGCATACCTTTACCATATCGGGCCCATATTCACAAAGTGTCTCAGAATAGGGCTACTGATCTAGGATCAGTTTAGCCTTTTAAATCATAATGAATAAGTCACTGATCTGAAGTACATGAGTGTTATTCAGATAGTTACAAATGTTATACGTGTCTCAGTGTGGTTATAAAGTATCCTTTGGCTAGCCTTGTCCTATTCCTGCCCTTCTCTTTGATGTCATGGTGATACTCTTTAGGTCTCTTCAAGGTGTGTGTGTGTGTGTGTGTGCGCGCCCCCCACCATTTCCTCTGAAAACACACTCTTCTGGTAATACATGCTATTCTGTTGCCTCTGGGTAATTCCCGTAGCTGTTTTTCTTTTCAAAGATGAAAGGAAATGGCAACGTTAATAGATTTGTCCATGCTGAAGTACCACACTGGATATTTAATAAATGCAAATCAAATCACATTTTATTGGTCACAATACACATATTTAGCTGATGTTATTGTCGGTGTAGCGAAATGCTTGTGTTCCTAGCTCCAACAGTGCAGTAATAT
This sequence comes from Oncorhynchus nerka, assembly GCF_034236695.1. Taxonomy (NCBI): domain Eukaryota; kingdom Metazoa; phylum Chordata; class Actinopteri; order Salmoniformes; family Salmonidae; genus Oncorhynchus; species Oncorhynchus nerka. The sequence goes on from NC_088397.1 coordinate 83,274,770, forward strand.
CTAACAATTCACAATACACACACATCTAAAAGTAAAAGAATGGAATTAAATATATAAATATTATCACGAGCAATGTCGGAGTGGCATTGACTAAAATACAGTAGAATACAGAATATACATATGAAATTAGTAAAGCAGTATGTAAACATTATTAAAGTGACTAGTGTTCCATTATTAAATAGAAAGATTGATAAAAAAAGATAGATAAAATGCCTGCATCATCAAATATCATTAGGGTACCACAATTTGAGATGGAAATCAAAAGTGTAGTAGGCTGTATCACATTCAGCCGTGATTGGGAGTCCCTTAGGACGGCGCACAATTATCCCAGCGTCATCCGGGTTTGGTTGGCCTAGGCCGCCATTGTAAATAAGAATTTGTTCTTAACTGACTTGCCTAGCTAAATGAAGGTTAAATAAACAATCAAAAAAATATACAGTCTTTGTCTTTCTGTATTTCAGTCTTTCATTCTTACTGTATTTCAGTCTTTGTCTATCAGTCTTTGTCTTTTCGTCTTTCAGTCTTTGTCTTTCTGTATTTCAGTCTTTGTCTTTCTGTATTTCAGTCTTTGTCTTTCTGTATTTCAGTCTTTGTCTTTCTGTATTTCAGTCTTTGTCTTTCTGTATTTCAGTCTTTGTCTTTCTGTATTTCAGTCTTTGTCTTTCAGTCTTTGTCTTTCTGTATTTCAGTCTTTCTGTATTTCAGTCTTTGTCTTTCTGTATTTCAGTCTTTCATTCTTTCAGACTTTCTGTGGCTGCTTGCTTTCTTCACTCTCTTCCCCCTCCTATTACTGAAGTCCATTTGAGAAGGATGACGATCCTCTTCCTGGGAGTCTTATACGACGACTGTTATTCTACGTAATATACAAACTATCAACACCAACTTGACACACGGAGTCACATTATCTAACAATGGCCTGTTGTAAGGACTGGTACTCTCTTACACCTTAATATCCCTGTATACTACCTACCTCCGTTGTGCCCTTGAACATGGGGCCACTGCTCTTCTCAGCCTCTGTACTACTCCCAGTGTGTCAGGTTGGGTACTGTGACAGCAACAAAATTAACAATATCTGTGCAAATGGACCAATAAAACATGTATTGTAGTATTGTATAATGAGACATCATTGTTTCGTTTCAATCTAATCTAGTTGTTCATTGTCCTGAATCATCTATAAATACTACAAAGCAGAATCAATGAGTTAGCCAGCTAACTTGCCTAAATCTTCTGATATAACTGTTTATTTTTTAGGAAGATAAGCTTGAAACAAGCATGGTCTAATTGATTCAACAAACAAAAACACATACCCAAGTTTATCGTTTTTTTTAATGAACCAGAAAATCAATAGCTTTTTCTGGTTACTTATTAAAGTTAAACTCGGTGATCCTATTTTGTAGTATATCCCTCAGGTGTGGGATACAGCCATTTATTATGGTGTGTGTGTGTCTGTGTGTGCGTGCATGTGTGCATGTGCGGGTGCATATCATCATTGGTATATTTTAATCGCACAAGTGTAGACTATTCCATGGGATCAGCTATCCCTTTTCTAGTGTGTTCTGGCACAGGCCTCATCATGGAGGCCTTGACTGGGGGACTTGACTGGGCCACGAAAAGAAACAACACAAGAGAAGAAGAGAGAGAAAAATAGAGGACAGAAGGAGAGAAAGGGAGAGTTATGGCTGGGTTTTCTATTTTGGGGATTTTGGACAGCCCAGATCCCACCGCTGACACCAATTCACAAAGTTCAGTTGGGAGCTTAGAATGCAGCACCTCAGCTTTGGTTCAGTCCCAGGTTATCCGTTCTCTCCAATGATCTAGTCTAACGAACAAAGCCTTGACTCATCATCTTAACTAATGTCTTTCTCTCCTCTTTTATTTTCCTTCCCTTTCTCTGTAGTGGATGTGCAAGTTCCTTGCTAGGCTTCGTCACCACTCCGGACAGAGTGGCCCATGGACCTGCGTACCCAGAGGTTGGTGCGTCCCGAGCCTGACTCGGTTATGCTGGCACCCCACCACTCCCTCTTCCTGGGAGCCCAGGACTCCCAGAAGCACCTGCCACAGCACATCCACGTGAGGAGCCCTTTCACAAACTTTATAGTTGAGATAGCCCTCCATGGCACTAGCCATGCTGTCACAGAAGCAATCAATGGCAAATATAGGAGGTGTGCCCTCTTTCCATCTCTATGATCCCTTTCCTTGGGCTGATATAAGTTCCTGAATATTGTCTATGGCCCAGTTTTCCGGTCATCACTAGTTACCACAACCACAAAGTCGTAAACCACACCTATTTCAAAAATGTATCCTTTTCAAACGTGATTTTAACACTAACCTTAACCACACTGCTAACCTTAAATTAAGACCAAAAAGCTCATTTTTGTTTTCGATATAGCCAATTTGGACTTTGTGATAACTAGTGAAAACCCAGTGCGCTTAAATGCAAATTGAATATATATATATTTTTTAATTTTACCTTTATTTAACCAGGCAAGTCAGTTTCTACACATTCTTATTTTCAATGACGGCCTGGGAACAGTGGGTTAACTGCCTGTTCAGGGGCAGAACGACAGATTTGTACCTTGTCAGCTCGGGGGTTTGAACTTGCAACCTTCCGGTTACTAGTCCAACGCTCTAACCACTAGGCTACGCTGCCGCCCCAAATCTGAATGGTCTCGTTTCAGTACGAGTACGACATGGAGCAGAGTCGCCAGGAGAAAGAGCAGGACAAGAGTCAGGAACTGCAGCAGCTGATGTATAAGGATAAGAGTGAGCAAAGTAAGTAACTGTGCCCCCTGGCCCTGTGGAGGACACATTGCATGGGATAGAAACGAGTAGAATGTCATCAGTATGTTATGGTACTCTATCACAGGAGGTTGGTGGAACCTTAATTATTATGAGCCGTCCTCCCCACAGCAGCCTCCACTGTACTGTATATCAAATCAAATTAAATTGTATTAGTCACATGCGCTGAGTACAACAGGTACAGTAGACCTTACAGTGAAATGCTTACTTAGGAGCCCCTAACCAACAATGAAGTTTAAAAAAATATGAGGAAGAATAAGAAATAAAAGTAACAAGTAATTAAAGAGCAGCAGTAAAATAACAGTAGCGAGACTATATACAGGGGGGGGGGGGGTACCGGTACAGAGTCAATGTGTGGGGGCATTGGTTAGTTGAGGTAATATGTACATAGGTAGAGTTATTAACTTCTTGCGTCGAGCCATCCCGGATCCGGTATCGTGACTACAGCCTCAAGCTCATTACCATAACGCAACGTTAACTATTCATGAAAATCGCAAATGAAATGAAATGAATCTATTTGCTCTCAAGCTTAGCCTTTTGTTAACAACACTGTCATCTCAGATTTTCAAAATATGCTTCTCAACCATTGCAAAACAAGCATTTGTGTAACAGTATTGATGGCTAACGTACCATTTAGCGTTAGCATTCAAAATGCAACATTTTCCACAAAAACCATAAAAGCATTCAAATAAAATCATTTACCTTTGAAGAACTTCAGATGTTTTCAATGAGGAGACTCTGTTAGATAGCAAATGTTCCGTTTTTACAAAAAATATTATTTGTGTCGACTAATCGCTCTGTTTTGTTCATCACGTTTGGGTAAGGAAAAAATAATAATAATAAGTCATTAAAACGCGAACTTTTTTCCAAATTAACTCCATAATATCGACAGAAACACGGCAAACCGATGTTTAGAATCCATCCTCAAGGTGTTTTTCACATATCTATCGACGATAACTGCCACGATGGATTTTTACTTTCTCTTCTGAAGAAATGGAACGCGCATGGACTTACAGATTACGCACACAGGACACCGGGCGGGACACCAGGTAAATGTAGTCTCTTATGGTCAATCTTCCAATGATATGCCTACAAACACGTCACAATGCTGCAGACACCTCGGGGAATAGACAGAAAGCGCGGGCTCATTCCTGGCGCATTCACAGCCATATAAGGAGACATTGGAACACAGCGCCTTCAGAATCTGGGGCATTTCCTGTATGAAAGTTCATCTTGGTTTCGCCTGTTGCATTAGTTCTGGGGCACTCACAGATAATATCTTTGCAGTTTTGGAGACGTCAGAGTTTTGTCTTTCCAAGGCTGTCAATTCCATGCATAGTCGAGCATCTTTTCGTGACAAAATATTGTGCTTAAAACGGGCACGTCTTTTTATCCAATAATGACACAGCGCCCCCATAGGTTCAAGAGGTTAAAGTGACTATGCATAGATGATAACAACAGAGAGTAGCAGTGGTGTAAAAGGGGGAGGGCAATGCAAATAGTCTGGGTAGCCATTATATTAGATGTTCAGGAGTCTTATGGCTTAGGGGTAGAAGCTGTTTTAGAAGCCTCTTAGACCTAAACTTGGCGCTCCGGGTACCGCTTGCAGTGTGGTAGCAGAGAGAACAGTCTATGACTAGGGTGGCTGGAGTCTTTGAAAATTTTTAGGGCCTTCCTCTGACACCACCTGGTGTAGAGGTCCTGGATGGTCCTGCCAGCTTGGCCCCAGTGATGTACTGGGAAGTATGCACTACTCTCTGTTGTGCCTTGTGGTCGGAGGCAGTGATGTAACCAGTCTCGATGATGCAGCTGTAGAACCTTTTGAGGATCTGAAGATCCATGCCAAATCTTTTCAGTCTCCTGAGGGTGAATAGGTTTTGTCGTGCCCTCTTCACAACAGTCTTGGTGTGCTTGGACCATGTTAGTCTGTTGGTGAAGTGGACACCAAGGAACTTAAAGCTCTCAACCTGCTCAGTTCCTCACGCTGCTTTCCAACGTCTTATCATCGACTCATTAAGGCCAAGCTCCCGTGCAGCAGCTCTATTTCCTTTTCCAACAGCCAGATCGATCGCCTTCAACTTGAAAGCTGCATCATATGCATTTCTCCGTGTCTTTGCCATGATGAGGGTGACAAAATTACTACCGTAATCAGAATGATGGGAAGTTTGAGCTCGCTTGATTTATGTGACGGTGCTCAGTTTTTTGGCGGCATGAATCTTGTGAAAGCTGGAAAAATCCATAAATTAGCCGCGTCATTGTATAAACCGCGAGGTTCAAAGCGTGGGAATAAAGTAGCGGCTTACAGTCCGGAAATTACGGTATTTAATTAATTAATTAATTTTGCTCCTTTGCACCCCATTATTTTTATTTCTACTTTGCACATTCTTCCATTGCAAATCTACCATTCCAGTGTTTTACTTGCTATATTGTATTTACTTTGCCACCATGGCCTTTTTTTGCCTTTACCTCCCTTATCTCACCTCATTTGCTCACATCGTATATAGACTTGTTTATACTGTGTTATTGACTGTATGTTTGTTTTACTCCATGTGTAACTCTGTGTCGTTGTATGTGTCAAACTGCTTTGCTTTATCTTGGCCAGGTCGCAATTGTAAATGAGAACTTGTTCTCAACTTGCCTACCTGGTTAAATAAAGGTGAAATAAATAAAATGGAAAGGCAATGTATGATGACACCTGTGCAATCTTGTAGGTAGTTTAGGTGTTTGTGTGCGTCGGTTTCGGTTAGTCCTTTGAATCCTACAATGTGTTGTATGGAACAAGGGGAATTCCATTATTTAAGTCAGTCTATTTGCGCATGAAACCTAAGTCAAAACAAGGAAGCAAGTAACATGGAGGACTTAATAATTGTACAATGTCATGTTGTTTGATGTCTTTTACTTTCTGGAAGGAAACTACTGTTAAAAAATGCAGCAAAGCAATCTGTAATTCACCAAATTCCTAAGAACCTGCCCATCAGAGTTCAGCTTCAAAGGGGTGAAATGCTGCCCCCTCTTTTTACTGCCAACGTCTGCTCTTGTTGATTCTGCCCGAGAGGAGATGACCAGGCCTCTGAGAGACGCTGATGGTAGGGTTCACCTTTTCTATTTGACAGAAAAACGGACTGTCTTTTGTTGTCTAATAGAAAGGCTGAATTATCAGAATGGGATTTTGTATTGAATTTTCTGAAATTACAATGCAAACTGTTTACATTTAGCCTCTTTAATGGCTTATCATTGTAAAACTTGCATTTCGCAAGTCACAGCAGTCAGGCGGTTGTCAGGCGGTTGTCTGACTGCTGTTACAAGGGAAATGCATAGCATCTCCTCTTTTGCTAATGTTGACGTTTTCAGTAGGTGCATTGAATATCCAGCTTTAATAAGCAGGAATAGAGGTAGATTGTTGATTTTAACACATGATGAAACTGCTTGTCAGTTATTATACAGTACAGATAAAATCTTTATATTTGAATTATTGTCCTGTATCCCGCCACTGACACTAAAATATAAAGTTCAGGGGTTGGAACCTGTTCAGGGAACAGAACCGAAAACCGGAAAATAACAAACAATTTCCTGCAACAGAATCCGAACCATGATACGAAGGTGATCTATACTGTTGTGGAACAGAAACGTTATTTTTAAAAGCATGGGAACCTTTAATAATATTATTTTACATTAAGGGAATTTTTTTTCAGTCCCACAAAAAAAGCAACAAGGTTTGTATGTAAAGCCCTCACTCTGTCACACATAAACGTATTCCAGTGTCTTTCTGCCAACTGGAAATCTTTGCCAGTGAGTGTGTAGGCAACCTGCCCCTCCCCATCTGGAGTGTGGTCTACTGTAGCCTACTGATGTTACTAGTGTGGTTCAGAAATTAGGGAGAGATTTTTTATTAGAGAAGATTGGATTCACTTTTTCAATCCTAGTTAGGTATACTATACAGTGCCTTCAGAAAGTATTCATATCCCTTGACTTATTCCACATTTTGTTGTGTTACAGCCTGAATTCAAAATAGATTCTATATATGTTTTTATTCTCACCCATCTACACACAATAACCCATAAAGTGAAAACATGTTTTTATAAATTCTTGCAAATGTAATGAAAATGAAGTACAGAAATATCTCATTTACATACAGTAAGTATTCACACCCCTTTGCTATGACACTCCAAATTGAGCTCAGGTGCATCCAATTTGTTTTGATCATCCTTCAGATGTCTTACAACTTGATTGGAGTCCACCTGTGGCCAATTCAATTGTTTGACATGATAGAAACACACCTGTTAAATCTTGTTAAGGCGAGGGGTTCCCCCAGTGAACTCCACCCCCCCCCCCCCCCTTCAGCTGAAAAGGTGGCACAGGGATAGAAATATTTAACCTCCACACATTAACAAGTCCAATACCTCAAATGAAAGATAAACACCTTGTTCATCTACCCAGCGTGTCAGATTTTAAAAATGTTTTACAGCGAAAACACAACATATATTTATATTAGACCACCACCAAACCAAAGAAAAAACATAGCCATTTTTTCCAGCAAAAGATAAAATCACAAAAGCAGGATTTAAAAAAAAATCAATCACTAACCTCTTGAAATTCTTCATCAGATGACAGTCATATGACATGTTACACAGTACATTTATGTTTTGTTCGATAATATGCATTTTATATCCATAAATCTCGGTTTACATTGACGCCATGTTCAGAAAATCCTCCAAAATATCTGGAGGAATTATAGAAAGCTACGCCAGATAACAGAAATACTCATCATAAACTTTGACTAAAGATACATGTTCTACATATAATTAACACTGGTTCTTAATGCAACCGCTGTGTCACATTTTTTTTTTTACGTTACGGAAAAAGCTTAACATTGCAATACTCTGAGACGGCGCTCAGACGTAACAATATTTCTCCGCCATGTTGGAGTCAACAGAAATACAAAATTACAACATAAATATTCCCTTACCTTTGATGATCTTTCATCAGAATGTAGTGCAAGGAGTCCTAGTTCAACAATACATCGTTTTGTTCCATAATGTTCAATTCTAGTGTCCAAGTAGCAGCATTTGCTATCACTTTCAGCTCACATGCCCAAAAAATGACTTCTGGTCCAGGATAACTTTGCATGAAAACTTCCAAAAGACATATATTACAGGTCGGAGAAACTGGTCAAACTAAGTGCAGAATCAATATTCAGGATGTTATAATCATATATATCCAATAACATTCCAACCGGATCATTCGTTTTCATCTGGGGCTGATTGGAACAGCCGTAGCACTCAAAGAGAAATGCGCCACAACAAAATGGCATTCTCTTGCGACACCAACTACTTTCCCTCCCAAAGTTCACAGCAAATGCTCCATTACACTTTCTACTGAATGAGGACATCTAGTGGAAGACGTAGGAAGTGTTTCCAGATCCATAACTTGTTGGGAAGGGAGGGGGCGATGACGTCAAAGTTGCCCCAACTTTCAGGATTTCAAAACTTGTTTGGAAGATTGCCTGCCCTGTGAGTTCTGTTATACTCACAGACATAATTCAAACGGTTTTTAGAAACTTCAGAGTGTTTTCTATCCAATATTAATAATAATATGCATATATTAGCAATTTAGGACAGATTTTGATGCAGTTCACTATGGGCACGCAATTCATCCAAAGTGAAAATACTGCCCCCTATCTGTAAGTGGTAAAAGGTCCCACAATTGACAGTGTGTGTCAGAGCAGAACCTATACCATGAAGTCCAAGGATCTGTCTGGAGATCTTCAAGATAAAATTTTGATGAGGCTTACAGTGCATTCAGAAATTATTCAGACCCCTTCACTTTTTCCACATTTTTTAAAATGTTACAGCCTTATTCTAAAATGGATTAAATTAATATCAATCATCAATACCCCATAATGAAAAAGCGAAAAAAGGTTTTTAGAAATGTTTGCAAATGTATTTAAAAAAAACAGAAATACCTTATTTACATAAGTATTCAGACTCTTTGCTATAAGACTCTAAATTGAGGTCAGGTGCATCCTGTTTTCATTGATCATCCTTGAGATGTTTCGATTTATATTGGAGTCCACCTGTGGTAAATTCAGTTGATTGGACATGATTTGGAAAGGCACATGGCTGTCTAAATATAAGATCCCACAGTTGACAGTGAATGTCAGAGCTAAAACCAAGCCATGAGGTCGAAGGAATTGTCCGCAGAGCTTTGAGACAGGATTGTGTTGAGGCACAGATCTGGGGAAAGGTACCAAAAAATGTCAGAAGCATTGAAGGTCCCCAAGAACACAATGGCCTCTATCATTATTAAATGGAAGAAGTTGGGAACCACCAAGACTCTTCCTAGAGCTGGCCGCCTGGCCAAACTGAGCAATCGGGGGAGAAGGGCCTTGGTCAGGACGGTGACCAAGAACCTGATGGTCACTCTGACATAGCTTCAGAGTTCCTCTGTGGAGATGTGAGAACCTTCAAGAAGGACAACCATCTCTGCAGCACTCCACCAATCAGGTCTTTATGGTAGAGTGGCCATGCGGAAGCCACTCCTCAGTAAAAGGCACATGACAGCCCGCTTTGAGTTTGCCAAAAGGTACCTAAAGGTCTCTCAGACCATGAGAAAATGAGAAACACAATTCTCTGGTCTGATGAAACCAAGATTGAACTCTTTGGCCTAAATGCCAGGCATCATGTCTGGTGGAAACCTGGCGCCATCCCTACGCTGAAGCATGGTGATGGCAACATTATGCTCTGGGGATGTGTTTCAGTGGCAGCGACTGGGAGACTAGTCAGGATCGCAGGAAAGATGAACAGAGCAAAGTACAGAGAGATCCTTGATGAAAACCTGCTCCATAGATATCAGGACCTCAGACTGGGGTGAAGGTTCACCTTCCAACTGGACAACGACACTAAGCACACAGTCAAGACAATGCAGGATTGGCTTCGGGTCAAGTCTCTGAATGTCCTTGAGTGGCCCAGCCAGAGCCCGGACTTAAACCCGATCGAACATCTCTGGAGAGACCTGAAAATAGCTGTGCAGCAATGCTCCCCATTCAACCTGACAGAGCTTGAGAGGATCTGCAGAGAAGAATGGGAGAAATTCCCCAAATACAGGTGTGACAATTCCTGTTTTTGCTTTGTCAATATGGGGTATTGTGGTGAGATGATTTAATCAATTTTAGAAAAAGGCTGTATTGTAACAAAATGTGGTTAAAAATCAAGTTGTCTGAATACTTTCCAAATGTACTGTAAGTGTGTGGGTGTGTTTTACTGTCGGTCTGAACACTCTTGCAGACATCTCTCTCTCTCTTCTCATCGTTTTTCTACTCAAGGACCGTATTCATAAAGTTTTCCCAGAGTAGAAGTGTTGATCTTGGATCAATTTTTCCTTTCCGGTCACAATGAATACGATTAGATGGACATAGGGCATTTGATCCTAGATTAGCATCTCCTACCCTGAGTCGCTTTTGCACAGCTTAGATACAGGGCAGAGTTCAATCAAACCTGCAAGGTGTCAGTTCACATGGTTCCTGGATCTGCAATAATATTGGTTAAAAAGTACTATAGTTCATCCCTTAAAAACATTGGGCTTGGATCTCTGATGATATAATGTCTGTCTGTGGTACTGTGTACAGGTACGCTGAGTGAAGTTTGCTGTTGTTTTTTCATGCAGTACTGTTAGTTTCTCATCGGACCAACGCTAAATAGGGTATCTAACACTTTTATTATGTGTTAAGTTATGTTATGAATTCTTATAGCAAGTCTTATAATGCACCATGAGATAGGCACTATAAGTGCATTCATAATGCATTATAAACAGGTGACTCATAGAAAGTTAGGAATATTATGTGCTTAAGCTACTGTACAATTCACAAATTATTATGATGGATTTCATATTGTTTTGACTGAGTTTAACTGCCATTAAGCCTTACCTGTCCATGCCAGGGTAGTGTGTAACAGGGTTTACCAGTGTGAAGACACTGGCACTTGACGGGAAGTATGTGAGTAATGCTGCTGACTAATGTTTGTCATGACGTTGAGGCGCTGTGCTGCATTCCCATCATATTGTCCTCTCCTGCTCTGAGGGGAATATTATGTCTCCTCCCTCCTTGTCTGTCCATTCATTTCCATCATATTGTCCTCTCCTGCTCTGAGGGGAATATTATGTCTCCTCCCTCCTTGTCTGTCCATTCATTTCCATCATATTGTCCTCTCCTGCTCTGAGGGGAATATTATGTCTCCTCCCTCCTTGTCTGTCCATTCATTTCCATCATATTGTCCTCTCCTGCTCTGAGGGGAATATTATGTCTCCTCCCTCCTTGTCTGTCCATTCATTTCCATCATATTGTCCTCTCCTGCTCTGAGGGGAATATTATGTCTCCTCCCTCCTTGTCTGTCCATTCATTTCTATCATATTGTCCTCTCCTGCTCTGAGGGGAATATTATGTCTCCTCCCTCCTTGTCTGTCCATTCATTTCCATCATATTGTCCTCTCCTGCTCTGAGGGGAATATTATGTCTCCTCCCTCCTTGTCTGTCCATTCATTTCTATCATATTGTCCTCTCCTGCTCTGAAGGGAATATTATGTCTCCTCCCTCCTTGTCTGTCCATTCATTTCTATCAGCAGTACCTTTAATATCACATTCCATGCAATGCCATTGAAACTTTTTGGAGGAGGGTTCATGTATCAATATTTTTGACACAAACATGACATGGTAGTGTAAGTTGAGTTTGCAAACATTTCTAAAAAACAGTTTTTGCTTTGTCATTGTAGCTCCCTTCAGTAACCACGAGCACAACCGTTCCTTGATTTTAACTGGCGGCTTTATTCTGTAGTTTTAGTCAGAATTATCACCTTCCGTGAGAACTATAAAGTAAATGAAAAATACAGTTAAGCACACTCTTACAACCTTATATTACGAGTGACTTATTAGCTTGGTATAACTCTGAAGTGCTTACATACATAACAGTTTAACCGGCGTTATAACGGGTTCAGATTAAACACATGAATAAAGGAACAAATACCTCATTGGCTGCTTATTACAGAAGGGGGGAAATCAAACTTCACACTTATTATTCCTGGCATGAATTCACACTTCATCCTAACATACACTCTTCAACCTTTATGAACTACACCCGATGACATGAAAACTTAGCTAACGCAGCGCAGGATTGCCTTCCCTCCAAAAGTGTGTTGCTACAATAAGGATCCCCGTTACAACAGTATTAGCTACGTAGTTCCGCTTGTATTATCATTTCTCCCGCACAGCGGACACATAAACAATTCAAACAAAAGACAACGACATAACCTGTAAGTCTAACTGTCAGTTACACTCCCACCAATCACCGGTGATTTCTGTGAAAGGTATCTGCAGGTTTCTTGATCGGCTTCCAGGAGGGTGACTGTCTTATGGATGGGCCTCTCCAGATAGGTGGGTTTGGTGATGCGTTTACCTCTCTCATCTGGGGTTGAGTCGCTGATCAGTAACTTGAATCTTCTCACCCGGCCATCCTGTCCCGGGTACACTTCTGTAACCTTTGCCAATTTCCACTGGTTGCGTGGTGCAGTATCATCTTGCAAAATGACAATGTCATTAATCCTTGCGTTTCTTCTGTCTTTACTCCATTTCTGTCTGTGTTGGAGGTTTAATGCGTTGAATATGGTTAGCTACAAAGACGTGGAATCTTCTGGCTTCATTGTTGATGTAGACAAGAACTACCTTCGAGTCTGTCCAGAAGTATTCCTGTAGACCTTGTATCTCTAGCTCCTTTTGAGCATGTCACTTGTTCGAACAGCTACCACCGCTGCTGAAAGTTCCAGTCGTGGTATAGTCGTAACCTTGGAAGGGGCGACTCTCGACTTCGCCATAACTAGGGAGCAATGAACTTCTCCTGCGGTGCTGATTGTTCTGAGGTATGAGCACTCTCCATAACCTGAGGTACTAGCGTCGGAGAAGTGATGGAGCTCATAACTCTGCACCTCCTTGAAACTTGATGGCAAATAGCTTCGTTGGATCCTTACTTCAGACAAGTTGTGTAGACCTTGGAGCCAGAATTCCCACTGGGAACGTAGCTCATCTGGAAGGGGGTCATCCCAGTCGATTTTGTCACGACACATCCGCTGCAAGATCTGCTTCCCCGCCAGGACAAAGGGTGCCACAAACCCAAGCGGATCATATACAGAGGCTACTGTAGACAACACTCCTCTTCTTGTGAGTGGGCGTTCCTTGACAACTACTCTAAACTGGAACTCGTCTGATGCGACACACCACAGTACACCAAGTGCTCTCTCCATGTGTGGTTCACCCAGAGCCATATCCAGGTCTTTGGCACCCTTGGCACGTTCTTCCTTGGGAATTGTGGCTATAACTTCCTTGCTGTTAGAGATAAACTTGTGCAACCGAAGTTTGCCGATGCTGCAAAGCTCTCTTGCTTTTTTCACCAGCTGGGCTGCTTCAGCTTCAGACGATACGCTCGTCAACCCATCATCAACATAAAAGTTCCTTTCTATGAACTGGATAGACTTCTCGCTGAAGCTTCCTCGTCCTTCGGCAGCAAGATGTTTGATACCATAGTTGGCGCAACCAGGAGATGAAGCTGCGCCGAACAAGTGGACCTTCATACGATACACTGAGGGTTGAGACTCTAGATCTCCGTTCTCCCACCAAAGGAACCGTAGATAATCTTGGTCTTCTGCTTTCACATGAAACTGGTGGAACATGCACTCTACGTCACACATGATTGCAACGGGACCCTTACGAAAACGACAAAGGACGCCCAGCAATGTGTTTGTCAACTCTGGACCGATAAGGAGATGATCATTCAAGGACGTCTCTCGAAACTTAGCTGAGCAGTCAAAGACGACTCGTATCTTCCCAGGCTTTTGTGGGTGATAAACTCCATGGTGCGGGATGTACCATGATGGATGCTTGTTAATTTCCTCTTTAGAGACCTTCTCAGCATCTCCACAAGCTATAGTCTCTTCCATAAATGCTGTGTAGTCCTTGTAGTACTGCTTGTCTCTCCTTAGCCTCCTTTCCAGGCACTTGAGTCGGTGAACTGCACATGTTTTATTGTTCGGCAGATTGGGTCTTTCTTCCTTAAACGGCAGCGGCATCTCATAATGTCCATTGTCCTTACGTCTGATGCCCTCTTTCATTTTCTTCAGGAACCGGATATCCTCTTGAGATATGAGGTCCTCTTCTGCAGCTCTCTCGTTGAAGTCAGATTCAAGCGTCTTGATAATGTCCAGTGTTGTGATTACCTCTCTTACATGTGTTCTACAAACATAGTGTACTTGATTTGTGAGGTTGGAAGAAGATTGAAGGCTTTGCATCACCTGTCTAACGATAACCCGATGACTCACTCCAATAGGGTCGCCATAGTCGATACGTGGATTTCCATAGCCGACTATGCTCCAGCCAAGATCTGTTCTCTGAGCAAAAGGCTGATTTCCCTTACCAGACACAATTTCTCTTGGAAGGAGAGCCTGGGAGCAGTTGTAGCCAATTAAGAGACCGACATCACAGCTCTGTTGAGGAGCAATCTCCTCTGCAATGTGTTCAAGATGAGACCATGCTCTTGCAGTCTCTGGAGTAGGAATATGATCTCTGTTTGCAGGAATAAACTCTCTCGAGTAGGTCGTTGGCAGAGGGATTTTCTTCTCCAAGTAAAACCCTCTAACCTGCAAACCAGACAGCTTCTGGCAGGGCACAATAGTATTCCTTGAAGCCATTGTAGAGAGTTTCAGTTGGACTGGCTCCTTCCTTGTATTGAGAGCCTTTGTTGTCTCTTCAAGGATAAAAGTGGTGTCGCTCTGGGTGTCAAGAAGTGCATACACAAGAACTTCACGATCTGGCTCACTTGTGGTTGACACCCATACTGGAATGATTGTGGAGGTGTGAGTGTTAATGTCCCTTACGACTCTGTTAGATATGGCCTCACTTGATGCTCTTGTCCCCTTATCTCGTGGGGGCTCTGTCTTCCTATCCCTTAACCTTTCTTTAGTACGATCTTCGTGCAGGCAGGATGGATGCCTCCTCTGACACGTGTCACAGGTGTTCCTGTTATCACAATCTTTCGATCGATGCCCAGGCCTTAAACAGCCAAAGCACAATTTATTCTCTTGAACAAACTTCTGTCGCTCTGCGGTGGGCTTATCCATGAACTTCCAGCATTTGTGGAGACTGTGACCTGACTTCTCACAGAAGACACAACTAGTAACAGTATCTTTCTCATCAGAGTTAGTTGCTAATACCCTTGCTCCGGGGTTTTGAATCCTTGGCGTCTTAAGTTTCCCATCTTCACTTGGGTTCAAAGCATGAAGGGATGTTACAGGATTGCAAGCAATCTTGGCTTCTCTCGTGAGAAACTTCACAAACTGACTGAAGCTAGGAAAGATCTCCGTTTCTTCTAAGATGTCTGTGACCTTTCTATTCCATCTTGAAGTTAGCCAATCTGGAAGTTTAGCGAGGATCTTTTGGTTTTCATTACAGTCATTAAGCACCTCCAGGCCCTTATTCTGAGACATAGCAGCTTCACAGCTGCGAAGAAAGTCTACAAGGTCTCTAAGTTCAAGACTGTCCTTGGATCCTATCGTAGGCCATGCATTGAGCTTATCTCTGAAAGACTTGGCGATGAAGAATTTGTTTCCGTACCTTTCTTCAAGAATGGTCCAAGCAGCATGGTAGGCTGATTCTGTTCCTAACATAAAGTAACTTTCGATGGCTTTCTTGGCAGGCCCACCGACATATTTTCTTAAGTAATATATCTTCTCAGTTGTTGGTATGTTCTTCCTGTCTATCAGAGTCTGAAAAGAGACCTTCCAGTCAGTGTACGAGAGAGGCTCTCCATTGAATGTTACTGGTTCTGGTATGGGGAGGCGGCTTTCACTGATTGATTCCGCTAGTAACCCGAACATGGTCTTGGTGCCATCTTCTTGCTGTGTGCTTGTCACAACATGTTGTGGTGAGAGACTGTGAAATGAGCCACTTCTGTGCATGCCTTCTTTCACAGATTTGCAGTTAGAGAGTAGTTCTCTCTTCTCGTCCTCTGAGTTTTCATCTTGCTCATACACTTGCATTCGCGCCTTGGCAGCATTTAGTTTCTTGAGCACTTCTAGGCGCTCTAACTCTCTACGCTTGTCTTCTAGTGTCCTTCGTCTGGCAGCATTTTCTACCTCTAACTTGACTCGCAGCCTAGTTTCTTCTAAGCTGCGTTTCACAGCCTCAGCTTCTTGCTCCGCTGTCCTCTTCTTATCTTCATCTTCGAGTCGCTGAAGCTCTTCTAGTTGGCGTTCTTGCTTAACCATTACTTCTAAAGCTGCTTGGTTAGCAGCAACTTCCGCCGCAGCCTCTTGTCTCTTGACAGATGACACGCTTGAGCGTCTGGAGTTGACCTTTGAGTTGCTTTGAGACTGGGAGGAAGCACTTGAGGGCTGATAGTTGAGACTTGACTTATGTGAGAGTTCGGACATGCACAAGGAATTGCTGTCCTTCCAGTGCAACTCTATCTGGTTACTTTGACCTTCTTCCCTGCCTTTTAAATGACACCTTACAGTCTTGATAATAGACATTGTAACTGCTTTACAAGTATCAACTCTGCGTCGTATATCGTTGTCGGGAATGTCGATTTGACGCTAATTTACATAGACAAGGTTTAGCTCTGTAGAGGTATGGCTAATCTTGTTTAAGAGGTCTTCTAGTAGGTCTTCAGAGCAACAGCCTGTCAGTGACAGTTTTGCTTCCTTTACCAGAGCCTTCCACTTCTCATAGCTGACCCTGAAACGATGTTCGAGCTGTCTCCACCTTTCGTCGCGCAGTTCTCTGCCCTTTTCAGTTAACCTGCGGACCCTCTCACCTTTTTGTGGCTCTTGTTGTGCTATCTCATTAGCAGCCTCTGTATCATCATTCACTGGCCAAAGTGACTCCACACCAGTCTGGGCCTCTTCCTGCTGTTCTGTTTGTTCTGATGAAGGCTCAAAGTTTGCGAGGTGATGCTGCAGCTGCTCAACTTGACCCACCCCATCTCTGTCACCTTTAGTGAAACTACCTCTTTCTGACATTCTAAATCAAGTCAAATCAATTCTAGCTAAGGTTTGGATAAGTGAGTAGGTAATTTAAACCTCAGTACGTGGTATAAACATGTATAATGCTGGTAACAAAGGCTTGAACAAACACCTTACCAAACAATTACACTATTAACTTACAGGTGAAAATATAATTAATAGGTGTACGCTGACCCTTAATGTTTGTGACTATATATTTTTAGTAAGTATCAAATAATATTTTTCAGTAATACACATACCAGCGATACATTAAGATAGAAAGAGCAAATGCATAATACCAGAGTCTTTATGAAATAGACAACTATCTCCAGTCCTTACGAATTGTAATCTTAAAGTCTCTTATTAGCTGTTCACAAGGCTAGGACCACCTTCAAACACCTTGACTTGTACTTGCGTGTCTGACTTTCCTGTTAGTCTTGACCTTATGTTGCCTCACGATGCTTCCTTATGTGGAGATGTTCTTCTTAGTTTGCAGGTAGGTGCAAAACTCTTATCTGGCAGATGACAGAGTCTACCAGGATTTGGGAATCTTGTAGACGTTTTACAGCTGGATGAGATTCTTCTTTCTCTCTTGCTCGTGAAGAGCATTGAGTTCTCACTGTAGCTCCCTTCAGTAACCATGAGCACAACCGTTCCTTGATTTTAACAGGCGGCTTTATTCTGTAGTTTTAGTCAGAATTATCACCTTCCGTGAGAACTATAAAGTAAATGAAAAATACAGTTAAGCACACTCTTACAACCTTATCTTACGAGTGACTTATTAGCTTGGTATAACTCTGAAGTGCTTACATACATAACAGTTTAACCGGCGTTATAACGGGTTCAGATTAAACACATGAATAAAGGAACAAATACCTCATTGGCTGCTTATTACAGAAGGGAGGAAATCAAACTTCACACTTATTATTCCTGGCATGAATTCACACTTCATCCTAACATACACTCTTCAACCTTTATGAACTACACCCGATGACATGAAAACTTAGCTAACGCAGCGCAGGATTGCCTTCCCTCCAAAAGTGTGTTGCTACAATAAGGATCCCCGTTACAACAGTATTAGCTACGTAGTTCCGCTTGTATTATCATTTCCCCCGCACAGCGGACACATAAACAATTCAAACAAAAGATAACGACATAACCTGTAAGTCTAACTGTCAGTTACAGTCATCATGGGTATTGTGTGTAGATTGAGGGGGGAAAAAATGTTTTAATCAACTTCAAAACAAGGCTGTAATGTAACAAAATGTTGAAAAGGTCAATGGGTCCGAATACTTTCTGAATGCACTGTATACAGTTGAAGTCGGAGGTTTACATAAACTTAGGTTGGAGTCATTAAAACTTGTTTTTCAACCACTCCACAAATTTCTTGTTAACAAACTATAGTTTTGGCAAGTCGGTTAGGACATCTACTTTGTATATGACACAAGTAATTTTTCCAACAACTGTTTACAGACAGATTATTTCACTTATAATTCACTGTATCACAATTCCAGTGGGTCAGAAGTTTACATACACTTAATAGACGGTGCCTTTAAACAGCTTGGAAAATTCCAGAAAATGATGTCATGGCTTTAGAAGATTCTGATAATTTACATAATTTGAGTCAATTGGAGGTGTACCTGTGGATGTATTTCAATGCCTACCTTCAAATTCAGTGCCTCTTTGCTTGAAATCATGGTAAAATAAATCAGAAAAACAATTGTAGACCTCCACAAGTGGTTCATCCTTGGGAGCAATTTCCAAACGCCTGAAGGTACCACATTAATCTGTACAAACAATAGTACGCAAGTATAAACACCATGGGACCACGCAGCCGTCATACCGCTCAGGAAGGAGACACGTTCTGTCTCCTAGAGATAAACGTACTTTGGTGTGAAAAGTGCAAATGCGTAATAGGGTATTTTATTGTATTTTATTGTACCCAAATTATGGCGTGCCGTGTAAAGGAACGGGGACGAAGACCAAAACAAACACTAGACAAAACACAGGGTTGAAACCCAAACAAAAGAGCGAGTAGTACCTCGAATAAATAACACAAGCGCACAATGATTAACAATGAGACCTGTAATCATCTGCGCAATCCACAATGGCACGAAACCCAAAACGCACAGCACAGGTGTTCCAACGAACCAACAGACATTGTTACAATAATGGACAGGACACTGGTAAACCAGGGCACACTTATACAATTACTAATCACTGGGAATAGGGGCCAAGTGTGTGTAATGAATGTTCCGGAGGGATCCGTGACACTCTGATTGGGTGACTCTGTTGACGGACAGGTGCTGTGGCCAGTCCCCTGGTGAAACAGAAACTCAGAAGCCAAATCCTGAAGAGGACGGAGCAGGCCGCCCTGGAGACGACCGCCTCCAACCCCACCAGAAACACGCCCAGGAGTTACAGGTGAGAATCGACCCAGGAGAGACATTGATTAAAGTTTCTACTTTAAAAAATGTATGATTGTGAGAGTGAGAGAGCTGTGTGTGTCCACTCAAGAAAATATACTGTTATTAGACTCCCATGCCTTTGGTGGAACTACCAACTTTTTCTTCTCACCTATCCAATCCTGTCCCACAAATGATCCTCATAAGGGATAAAAGTAAGACAAATGTACCTCTAAAACAATCTAGATAGGCCTGAGTGACTCAGTAGATTAGGTGATAGATTACAGCCTGACTGACTGGCCTGAGTGACTCAGTAGATTAGGTGATAGATTACAGCCTGACTGACTGGCCTGAGTGACTCAGTAGATTAGGTGATAGATTACAGCCTGACTGACTGGCCTGAGTGACTCAGTAGATCCTGTCAGTGGTCACCAACCTTTTCTGAGTCAAGATTACCTTGGAAGTCAAAAAGCAAGCCACTCAGAACTACCACTCAGAGTTTTTTAACATGACTTTAAAAAAAATTACATTAACCTAATAAAAACTCTTCTGTAGGAATGACATTTGTGAAGTAGGCCTAATACTTTATCACAGCATATTGACTAAATGTATGGCCTGACAATATTGTTCTTCTCAGACTTTATTATATTTCAAAACTCAAGCTTTGATAACAAAATAGATCAGTTGGTGTAGCACTTGCAAGGCACTGCTGAGCATACATTTGAATAAATTATAACAATTAGCTGTTTTATTTTACTGGACTGATGGTACTGTACCTGCATCTGATTGTTATGGTGCGTTCAAGACAACTGGGAACTCGGGGAAAAAGAGGTCAAATCATGACGTCAGTGAACTTCAGGTCGGAACGTCGGAGCTTTAGAAAGATGCCAACGTTTCCGAGTTGTTCAAAACCATTTTCCCCAGTCGGATCTCATTATTTTCAGAGATCACAGTTGTCTTGAACACGACATGAGTCTCAGTGGAGGGAAGAAGAGAGCAGCAAAGGGTTCGGGTCTCATGGTCACTGCTCTCTCCTTTTTCCCCTCTGTTGAGACTGACAAGAGAGAGGGAAACAGTCTTCCACCTGATGCCGTTAACTTGAGTAGCACCGCATCTGCCTCAGGCACAAATTCATATTGTTCCTATGACCAGAGAAAGTCAAATACTCGTCGATATTAAAATAGACGAGCTGCTAATAATAATTCAAACGCAGGTCTATCGATACACTTGGCCACTCATTCATTGCAGCTGCATCTTGAGTGGAAGTAGAGAGAAGCATGTTTTCTGTTTTGTAATGGTGTTGAATAAAAACACTGCTGACAGCGCTGAATAAAACATTAACTCAGTCATAAAAACAGCAGCTGTTTGATGTATTCTTTCACAGTCTCTCTCTGGTCATGGTTTTAAATGTTATTTAATCTCACACAGACTAGTGTCAAACTTTACTGTGGCCAGGGTCGTGGGTAGGTGGGTAGCTGTAGGTAGGCACGGTGATTTGAGCTATCTGATTGGCCAGCACGGTAGGCTCTCATGATTTAGCCACAAGATCTCCCATTCCACCGGGTCGGCGGAGTTTGTCTTTTCAGACAAATGAAAGGGTACAGAATGGGAACACTGCTGACCCGGTACTACCAACAGAGCAACCCAGAGAAAGAAAAAAGGAGCTCAAGCTTTTCTACAGAAATGTTTGGTGATCCACTAAGAATACCTTGAAGATCGCGATCGACCGTTTGGTGACCACTGGATTAGGTGATAGATTACAGCCTGAGTGACTCATTAGATTAGGTGCTAGATTACAGCCTGAGTGACTCATTAGATTAGGTGCTAGATTACAGCCTGAGTGACTCATTAGATTAGGTGCTAGATTTTAGCCTGACTGACTGGCCTGAGTGACTCATTAGATTAGGTGCTAGATTACAGCCTGAGTGACTCATTAGATTAGGTGATAGATTACAGCCTGAGTGACTCATTAGATTAGGTGATAGATTACAGCCTGAGTGACTCATTAGATTAGGTGCTAGATTACAGCCTGAGTGACTCATTAGATTAGGTGATAGATTATAGCCTGAGTGACTCATTAGATTAGGTGATAGATTACAGCCTGAGTGACTCATTAGATTAGGTGATAGATTACAGCCTGAGTGACTCATTAGATTAGGTGATAGATTACAGCCTGAGTGACTCATTAGATTAGGTGCTAGATTACAGCCTGAGTGACTCAATTGATTAGGTGATAGATTACAGCCTGAGTGACTCATTAGATTAGGTGATAGATTACAGCCTGAGTGACTCATTAGATTAGGTGATAGATTACAGCTAGACTGACTGGCCTGAGTGAAGTAATATTTTACAATACGATTCTTTACTGTCCATTTTCATCAAGATTATTTTTGAGGCCACCAGTAATAGAACACAAAACAATAGACACTTAGCAATGGTTATTTAACATTTTGGTGGATGACTCAACTGACTGTCTTGGTTGCATAGGGAACTGGCCCCAGATCCTGACATGCCCCCAAAGCCTCACATGGTGACCCCTGTTGTCCATCATCCACCATGTGACCAACGCAAGGACACGCCCCTCAGAAGAACAGGTGAGACATTTTGTAATTTGTACATTTACTACAAGATTGTTTCCCGTTCTCACTATGGTGTCATCGGGTGACAATGTAAACAACATGCGGTCGACTCCTGACAATGGTTTGGGTCTGCCATGAAAGATGTGCTAAACCAGAGCACAGCAGTGCTCATCTAGGATCACTTTGACCTTTTAGAACATAATTAATCAGATTGCATGGACAGGGATATGATCCTACAGTAGTTCAGCATTCTTACTCTGATAGTTGTTGGGTGAGTTATGTAGTTGGATACATGTTAACACACATATACTGAACACTGATGTAGAGAGAGACAGAGTTCAGAGGGAGGAGACACCAAGCCTAGAGGGGAACAGAGAGAAAGAACAAGAGAGTAAATTACTAGACAAAAAGTCTGTCATTTTCCGCTTAGAGGAAAACCGCGCTGACGCGGGCAGCCGCCGCTCAGGGGGACTGTGAGCTCTCGTTCTCCTTGGCCGACTTGAGTAAGACATTTAAGCATGTTAATCTTTAGCAAGGCTGCCAGCCCAGACGGCATCCCAAGCCGGGACCTCAGAGGATGTGCAGACCAGCTGGCTGGAGTGTTAATGGCCACTGACTTCTGTCTTCATTAAGTGCTTTTCGCATACTGCCCCAACAGATCCACCGATGATGCTATCTCTATTGCACTCCACACTGCCCTCTCCCACCTGGAACAACTATACGAGAATGATGTTCATTGACTACAGCTCAGCGTTCAACACCATAGCACCCTCCAGACTCATCACTAAGCTAAGGACCCTGGGACTGAACACTTCCCTCCGAAACTGGATCCTGGACTTCCTGACGGGTTGCCCCCAGGTGGTTGTGGTTGGCAACAACATCTCCACCACGCTGACCATCGCCACGGGGCTCCTCAGAGGTGCTTGGTTAGTTCCCTCCTATACTCCCTGTTTACCCACGACTCTGTATCCGCCACCATCATTAAGTTTACTGACGACACAACGGTGGCAGGCCTGATCACTGACGATGATGAGACAGCCTATAGGGAGGAGTTCAGAGACCTGGCAGTGTGGTGCCAGGACATCAACCTCTCCCTCAATGTCAGCAAGACAAAGGAGTTGATCGTGGACTACAGGAAACGGAGTGCACACCACCCCCCATTCACATCGACGATGCTGTAGTGGAGAGGGTCGAGAGCTTCCTCTGTGTCCACATGACTAAGGATATATCATGGTCCACTCACACCAACACAGTCATGAAGAGGGCACAACAATGCCTATTCCCCCTCAGGATGCTGAAAAGATTTTGCATGGGCACACAGAACCTCAAAAAGTTCTACAGCTGAACCATTGAGAGCATCTTGACTGGCTGCATCCCCGCCTGGTACTGCTTGCCATCCAACCGTAAGGCTCTACAGAGGGTACTGGAATAGGGAGAGATTGAATATGCCCATTAAACCTCCAGCCAGCTGGTCTGCACATCCTCTGAGGTCTGGGCTTGGGATGCCGCACAGCCCATAACTTAGGCCGAGCTCCCTGCCAACCAGGCTCTCTATACCAGGCGGTGTCAGAGGAATGCCCTAAAAATGGTCAGATTCCAGCCATCCAAGTCATAGACTGTTCTCTCTGCTACCGCATGGCAATTGCCAACAGGACCCTGAACAACGTCTACCCTCAAGCCATAAGCCTGCTAAATATACTGAACAAAAATGCAACATGCAACAATTTAAAAGATTTTGCTGAATTACAGTTCATATAAAGAAATCAGTCAATTTAAATAAATTAATGAGGCCCTAATCTATGGATTTCACATGACTGGGCAGGGGTCCAGCCGATCAGAATGAGTTTTTCCCCACAAAAGGGCCTTATTACAGACAGAAATACTCCTCCGCACCCCCCTCCATACGATCCAACAGGTGAAGGAGCCGGATATGGAGGTTCTGGGCTGGCGTGGTTACACGTGGTCTGCAGTTGTGAGGCTGGTCGAACGTACTGTCAAATTGTCTAAAACGACATTGGGGAACAGAAATTAACATTACATTTTATGGCAACAGCTCTGGTACAGAGGTAGCTATTTTCTTTTTTTCTGGGCCTGTAAGTAAGCATTTCACTGTTAGTCTACACCTGTTGTTTATAAAGCATGTGACTATAATACAATTTGATTTGATTAGACGTGATCAGTTGCAAAGATAGTAGGCATTCCCTCTTTCCATTTCTATGAGTGAGGACTACAGTACTAAGGAGTGGTTCCTACTAACTGTACACTATGTCACCTGAAATTCAATTACAATGCCATTATTTACCTGTATTACCCGAGCAGCATTAGCTACACACCCCTCAGTCATCTGCGTCTTTTGTCTGGGCCAAGCCGCTCGCTGATTACATTTACATTTACATTTAAGTCATTTAGCAGACGCTCTTATCCAGAGGGACTTACAAATTGGTGCGTTCACCTTAAGACATCCAGTGGAACAGCCACTTTACAATAGTGCATCTAAATCTTTTAAGGGGGGTGAGAAGGATTACTTTATCCTATCCTAGGTATTCCTGAAAGAGGTGGGGTTTCAGGTGTCTCCGGAAGGTGGTGATTGACTCCGCTGTCCTGGCGTCGTGAGGGAGTTTGTTCCACCATTGGGGGGCCAGAGCAGCGAACAGTTTTGACTGGGCTGCGCGGGAACTGTACTTCCTCAGTGGTAGGGAGGCGAGCAGGCCAGAGGTGGATGAACGCAGTGCCCTTGTTTGGGTGTAGGGCCTGATCAGAGCCTGGAGGTACTGAGGTGCCGTTCCCCTCACAGCTCCGTGAGGGCAAGCACCATGGTCTTGTAGCGGATGCGAGCTTCAACTGGAAGCCAGTGGAGAGAGCGGAGGAGCGGGGGGTGACGTGAGAGAACTTGGGAAGGTTGAACACCAGATGGGCTGCGGCGTTCTGGATGAGTTGTAGGGTTTAATGGCACAGGCAGGGAGCCCAGCCAACAGCGAGTTGCAGTAATCCAGACGGGAGATGACAAGTGCCTGGATTAGGACCTGCGCTGCTTCCTGTGTGAGGCAGGGTCGTACTCTGCGGATGTTGTAGAGCATGAACCTACAAGAACGGGCCACCGCCTTGATGTTAGTTGAGAACGACAGGGTGTTGTCCAGGATCACGCCAAGGTTCTTAGCGCTCTGGGAGGAGGACACAATGGAGTTGTCAACCGTGATGGCGAGATCATGGAATGGGCAGTCCTTCCCCGGGAGGAAGAGCAGCTCCGTCTTGCCGAGGTTCAGCTTGAGGTGGTGATCCGTCATCCACACTGATATGTCTGCCAGACATGCAGAGATGCGATTCGCCACCTGGTCATCAGAAGGGGAAAGGAGAAGATTAATTGTGTGTCGTCTGCATAGCAATGATAGGAGAGACCATGTGAGGTTATGACAGAGCCAAGTGACTTGGTGTATAGCGAGAATAGGAGAGGGCCTAGAACAGAGCCCTGGGGACGCCAGTGGTGAGAGCGCGTGGTGAGGAGACAGATTCTCGCCACGCCACCTGGTAGGAGCGACCTGTCAGGTAGGACGCAATCCAAGCGTGGGCGCGCCGGAGATGCCCAACTCGGAGAGGGTGGAGAGGAGGATCTGATGGTTCACAGTATCGAAGGCAGCCGATAGGTCTAGAAGGATGAGAGCAGAGGAGAGAGAGTTAGCTTTAGCAGTGCGGAGGGCCTCCGTGATACAGAGAAGAGCAGTCTCAGTTGAATGACTAGTCTTGAAACCTGACTGATTTGGATCAAGAAGGTCATTCTGAGAGATAGCGGGAGAGCTGGCCAAGGACGGCACGTTCAAGAGTTTGGAGAGAAAAGAAAGAAGGGATACTGGTCTGTAGTTGTTGACATCGGAGGGATCGAGTGTAGGTTTTTTTCAGAAGGGTGCAACTCTCGCTCTCTTGAAGACAGAAGGGACGTAGCCAGCGGTCAGGGATGAGTTGATGAGCGAGGTGAGGTAAGGGAGAAGGTCTCCGGAAATGGTCTGGAGAAGAGAGGAGGGAATAGGGTCAAGCGGGCAGGTTGTTGGGCGGCCGGCCGTCACAAGACGCGAGATTTCATCTGGAGAGAGAGGGGAGAAAGAGTTCAGAGCACAGGGTAGGGCAGTGTGAGCAGAACCAGCGGTGTCGTTTGACTTAGCAAACGAGGATCGGATGTCGTCAACCTTCTTTTCAAAATGGTTGACGAAGTCATCTGCAGAGAGGGAGGAGGGGGAGGGGGAGGAGGATTCAGGAGGGAGGAGAAGGTGGCAAAGAGCTTCCTAGGGTTAGAGGCAGATGCTTGGAATTTAGAGTGGTAGAAAGTGGCTTTAGCAGCAGAGACAGAAGAGGAAAATGTAGAGAGGAGGGAGTGAAAGGATGCCAGGTCCGCAGGGAGGCGAGTTTTCCTCCATTTCCGCTCGGCTGCCCGGAGCCCTGTTCTGTGAGCTCGCAATGAGTCGTCGAGCCACGGAGCAGGAGGGAGGACCGAGCCGGCCTGGAGGATAGGGGACATAGAGAATCAAGGGATGCAGAAAGGGAGGAGAGGAGGGTTGAGGAGGCAGAATCAGGAGATAGGTTGGAGAAGGTTTGAGCAGAGGGAAGAGATGATAGGATGGAAGAGGAGAGAGTAGCGGGGGAGAGAGAGCGAAGATTGGGACGGCGCGATACCATCCGAGTAGGGGCAGTGTGGGAAGTGTTGGATGAGAGCAAGAGGGAAAAGGATACAAGGTAGTGGTCGGAGACTTGGAGGGAGTTGCAGTGAGGTTAGTGGAAGAACAGCATCTAGTAAAGATGAGGTCGAGCGTATTGCCTGCCTTGTGAGTAGAGGGGAAGGTGAGAGGGTGAGGTCAAAGAGGAGAGAGTGGAAAGAAGGAGGCAGAGAGGAATGAGTCAAAGGTAGACGTGGGGAGGTTAAAGTCGCCCAGAACTGTGAGAGGTGAGCCGTCCTCAGGAAAGGAGCTTATCAAGGCATCAAGCTCATTGATGAACTCTCCGAGGGAACCTGGAGGGCGATAAATGATAAGGATGTTAAGCTTGAAAGGGCTGGTAACTGTGACAGCATGGAATTCAAAGGAGGCGATAGACAGATGGGTAAGGGGAGAAAGAGAGAATGACCACTTGGGAGAGATGAGGATCCCGGTGCCACCACCCCGCTGACCAGAAGCTCTCGGGGTGTGCGAGATCACGTTGGCGGACGAAGAGAGAGCAGTAGGAGTAGCAGTGTTATCTGTGGTGATCCATGTTTCCGTCAGTGCCAAGAAGTCGAGGGACTGGAGGGAGGCATAGGCTGAGATGAACTCTGCCTTGTTGGCCGCAGATCGGCAGTTCCAGAGGCTAACGGAGACCTGGAACTCCACGTGGGTCGTGCGCGCTGGGACCACCAGATTAGAGTGGCCGCGGCCACTTGTGTGTGGAGCGTTTGTATGGTCTGTGCAGAGAGGAGAGAACAGGGATAGACAGACACATAGTTGACAGGCTACAGAAGAGGCTACGCTAATGCAAAGGAGATTGGAATGACAAGTGGACTACACGTCTCGAATGTTCAGAAAGTTAAGCTTACGTAGCAGGAATCTTATTGACTAAAATAATTCAAATGATACAGTACTGCTGAAGTAGGCTAGCTGGCAGTGGCTGCGTTGTTGTTGTTCTATCTCTCTATAGTGCTGTTTCTTGTATTATGGTCTCTTGTTTCTTTAGAGGTTTCACTTTGTTGTCCTTTTTCTTTTCCTTTTTCTTCTGTCCTTATTTTGTCTTCCTTTCTTCTGTTAACTAGATATTTTTTGTTGTTATTATTTGTAAGCTAGCTAGCTTCTTCCAGGAGAGTCCCTAGCAACAATACATGATTGATCATGTAGTTAAGCCTATTGTGCTAGTTGCCAAAATAAACATGAAACTTTAGTGTTTTGTTCTGCCGTGCTGTTGAAGAGCTTTGATAGGGTTTTGTTATGTACTGTAGAGGATTTATGATAGAACATTATGGATCTGTAGCCATTTTGATTTGCCTAAATTGATTGTGCTCAGCTTTTATGCATTCAGCTGACTGTTTTGTTGTGTACTGTCTAAGGATGTGTTAGAGAAATGTCCTGAATTGGCCAAACTATTAACATCCATTTGTATGTTGTGTCTGTGTGTACGTGCTCGCATGTGTGTTTGTGTGTGTGTGTGGGTGTGTGTGTGTGTGTGTGTGTGTTCAGCTTCTGATCCCCTCCTGAAGGTGAGAAGTAAACTGAAGAAGCACATCAACTCCAGGCAGAACCCTCTCCAACGCAAGACCAGCACCCCGCCCACAATCAAGCCCAGAATGCAGGATACTCTGGGTACTTCTGCCTTGTTGTGTCCACTGTCTATCAAAAAAGCGTCTCATTTAATTTTCTCTTAGTGTTCCTCCTTCCTGATGCTGTACAGCCCCAGTCGTTTTGCCCCAGCCTAGCACTAACATATCTGGGTTATATTCATTAATGAGCACAGCGGAAAAAGTAACACGCGTTTCTTATTGATAGAGTTCAGTGTGTCAAATCGGAGGGCCTATTGTCCGGGCCTCTGGCAGTCTCTATTGGGGTGCCACAGGGTTCAATTCTTGGACCAACTCTCTTCTCTGTATACGTCAATGATGTCGCTCTTGCTGCTGCTGAGTCTCTGATCCACCTCTACGCAGACGACACCATTCTGTATACTTCTGGCCCTTCTTTGGACACTGTGTTAACAACCCTCCAGACGAGCTTCAATGCCATACAACTCTCCTTCCATGGCCTCCAATTGCTCTTAAATACAAGTAAAACTAAATGCATGCTCTTCAACCGATCCCTGCCTGCAACTGCATCGACTTTGGCGATGTCATTTACAAATTAGCCTCCAATACCCTACTCAATAAATTGGATGCAGTCTATCACAGTGCCATCCGTTTTGTCACCAAAGCCCCATATACTACCCACCACTGCGACCTGTTCGCTCTCGTTGGCTGGCCCTCGCTTCATACTCGTCGCCAAACCCACTGGCTCCATGTCATCTACAAGACCCTGCTAGGTAATGTCCCCCCTTATCTCTCACCATAGCATCACCCACCTGTAGCATGCGCTCCAGCAGGTATATCTCTCTGGTCACCCCAAAACCAATTCTTCCTTTGGCCGCCTCTCCTTCCAGTTCTCTGCTGCCAATGACTGGAACGAACTACAAAAATCTCTGGAACTGGAAACACTTATTTATTTATTTTGCACCCCATTATTTCTATCTCTACTTTGCACATTCTTCCACTGCAAATCTTCCATTCCAGTGTTTTACTTGCTATATTGTATTTACTTCGCCACCATGGCCTTTTTTTTGCCTTTACCTCCCTTATCTCACCTCATTTGCTCACATTGTATATAGACTTATTGTTCTACTGTATTATTGACTGTATGTTTTGTTTATTCCATGTGTAACTCTGTGTTGTTGTATGTGTTGAACTGCTTTGCTTTATCTTGGCCAGGTTGCAATTGTAAATGAGAACTTGTTCTCAACTTGCCTACCTGGTTAAATAAAGGTTAAATAAAAAAATGAATTTAAAAAATGGCCAAGTTCAGGTACACACACAGTTCAACGTATTATCCTGATTGGCTGTCCCTCTCTTCCGTCCTGCAGACTCCTCCCCCAGCAGTAGTACATGTAGCACTCCAGTGTCTGGGTGCAGCTCGCCCAATGACAGCCTTCTCTCGGACAGCCCACTTACTACCGGACTAACCCACGTGGTAAGCCCCTCTCAATCCCCCTCTCTCCTCCCACCCCCTCTCTCCTCCCACTCCCCTCTCTTCCCACCCCACTCTCTCCTCCCACTCCACTCTCTCCTCCCTCCCCTCTCCTCCCACCCCACTCTCTCCTCCCACCACCTCTTCTCCTCCCACCACCTCTTCTCCTCCCACCCCTCTCTCTTCTCCCACCACACTATACACCTCCCACCCCCTCTCTCCTCCCACCACACTATACACCTCCCACCCCCTCTCTCCTCCCACCACACTATACTCCTCCCACCCCCTCTCTCCTCCCACCCCCTCCCTCCTCCCACCCCTCTCTCCTCCTCCCACCCCCTCTCTCCTCCCACCACACTATACTCCTCCCACCACACTATACTCCTCCCACCCCTCTCTCCTCCCACCACGCTATTCTCCTCCCACCACGCTATTCTCCTCCCACCACGCTATTCTCCTCCCACCACGCTATACTCCTCCCACCCCTCTCTCCTCCCACCACCTCTCTCCTCCCCCCACCTTCTCTCCTCCCAACACCTTCTCTCCTCCCACCCCCTTCTCTCCTCCCACCACACTATACTCCTCCCTCTATCCTCCCACTACACTATACACCTCCCAGCCCCTCTCTCCTCCCAGCCCCTCTCTCCTCCCACCACACTATACTCCTCCCACCCCTCCCTCCTCCCACCCCCTCTCTCCTCCTCCCACCCCCTCTCCTCCCACCACACTATACTCCTCCCACCACACTATACTCCTCCCACCCCTCTCTCCTCCCACCACGCTATTCTCCTCCCACCACGCTATTCTCCTCCCACCACGCTATTCTCCTCCCACCACGCTATACTCCTCCCACCCCTCTCTCCTCCCAACACCTCTCTCCTCCCCCACCTTCTCTCCTCCCAACACCTTCTCTCCTCCCACCACACTATACTCCTCCCACCCCCTTCTCTCCTCCCACCACACTATACTCCTCCCTCTATCCTCCCACTACACTATACACCTCCCAGCCCCTCTCTCCTCCCACCCCCTCTCTCCTCCCACTCCCCCTCTCCTCCCACCCCACTCTCTCCTCCCACTCCACTCTCTCCTCCCACTCCCCTCTCCTCCCACCCCACTCTCTCCTCCCACCACCTCTTCTCCTCCCACCCCTCTCTCTTCTCCCACCACACTATACACCTCCCACCCCCTCTCTCCTCCCACTCCCTCTCCTCCCACCCCACTCTCTCCTCCCACCACCTCTTCTCCTCCCACCACCTCTTCTCCTCCCACCACACTATACACCTCCCACCCCTCTCTCCTCCCACCACACTATACACCTCCCACCCCTCTCTCCTCCCACCACACTATACTCCTCCCACCCCCTCTCTCCTCCCCCTCCCTCCTCCCACCACACTATACTCCTCCCACCACACTATACTCCTCCCACCACACTATACACCTCCCACCCCCTCTCTCCTCCCACCACACTATACACCTCCCCCCCCTCTCTCCTCCCACCACACTATACTCCTCCCACCCCCTCTCCTCCCACCCCCTCTCTCCTCCCACCACACTATACTCCTCCCACCACACTATACTCCTCCCACCCCTCTCTCCTCCCACCACGCTATTCTCCTCCCACCACGCTATTCTCCTCCCACCACGCTATTCTCCTCCCACCACGCTATACTCCTCCCACCCCTCTCTCCTCCCACCACCTCTCCTCCTCCCCCACCTTCTCTCCTCCCAACACCTTCTCTCCTCCCACCCCCTTCTCTCCTCCCACCACACTATACTCCTCCCTCTATCCTCCCACTACACTATACACCTCCCAGCCCCTCTCTCCTCCCAGCCCCCTCTCTCCTCCCACCACACTATACTCCTCCCACCCTCTCTCCTCCTCCCACCCCCTCTCTCCTCCCACCACACTATACTCCTCCCACCCCACTCTCTCCTCCCACCACCTCTTCTCCTCCCACCACCTCTTCTCCTCCCACCACACTATACACCTCCCACCCCCTCTCTCCTCCCACCACACTATACACCTCCCACCCCCTCTCTCCTCCCACCACACTATACTCCTCCCACCCCCTCTCTCCTCCCCTCCCTCCTCCCACCACACTATACTCCTCCCACCACACTATACTCCTCCCACCACACTATACACCTCCCCACCCCCTCTCTCCTCCCACCACACTATACACCTCCCACCCCTCTCTCCTCCCACCACACTATACTCCTCCCACCCCTCTCTCCTCCCACCCCCTCTCCTCCCACCACACTATACTCCTCCCACCACACTATACTCCTCCCACCCCTCTCTCCTCCCACCACGCTATTCTCCTCCCACCACGCTATTCTCCTCCCACCACGCTATTCTCCTCCCACCACGCTATACTCCTCCCACCCCTCTCTCCTCCCACCACCTCTCTCCTCCCCCACCTTCTCTCCTCCCAACACCTTCTCTCCTCCCACCCCTTCTCTCCTCCCACCACACTATACTCCTCCCTCTATCCTCCCACTACACTATACACCTCCCAGCCCCTCTCTCCTCCCAGCCCCCTCTCTCCTCCCACCACACTATACTCCTCCCACCCTCTCTCTCCTCCCACCCCCCTCTCCTCCCACCACACTATACTCCTCCCACCCCCTCTCTCCTCCCACCATGCTATTCTCCTCCCACCACGCTATTCTCCTCTCACCACCCTATACTCCTCCCACCCCCTCTCCTCCCACCACACTATACTCCTCCCACCACCTCTCCTCCCACCACCTCTCTCCTCCCCCACCTTCTCTCCTCCCAACACCTTCTCTCCTCCCACCCCCTCTCTCCTCCCACCACACTATACTCCTCTCCTCCCACCACACTATACTCCTCCCACCCCTCTCTCCTCCCACCACCTTCTCTCCTCCCCCACCTTCTCTCCTCCCAACACCTTCTCTCCTCCCACCCCTCTCTCCTCCCACCACCTTATACTCCTCCCACACCCCTCTCTCCTCCCACCCCCTCTCTCTCCCCCAACCCCCTTCTCTCCTCCCACCTAACCTCCCACCACACTATACTCCTCCCTCTATCCTCCCACAACACTATACACCTCCCAGCCCCTCTCTCCTCCCACCCCTCTCTCCTCCCACTCCCTCTCTCCTCCCACCCCACTCTCTCCTCCCACCCACTCTCTCCTCCCACTCCCCTCTCCTCCCACCCCACTCTCTCCTCCCACCACCTCTTCTCCTCCCACCACCTCTTCTCCTCCCACCCCCTCTCTTCTCCCACCACACTATACACCTCCCACCCCTCTCTCCTCCCACTCCCTCTCCTCCCACCCCACTCTCTCCTCCCACCACCTCTTCTCCTCCCACCACCTCTTCTCCTCCCACCCCTCTCTCTTCTCCCACCACACTATACACCTCCCACCCCCTCTCTCCTCCCACCACACTATACACCTCCCACCCCCTCTCTCCTCCCACACACTATACTCCTCCCACCCCTCTCTCTCCTCCCACCCCTCCCACCACACTATACTCCTCCCACCACACTATACTCCTCCCACCACACTATACACCTCCCACCCCTCTCTCCTCCCACCACACTATACACCTCCCACCCCCTCTCTCCTCCCACCACACTATACTCCTCCCACCCCCTCTCTCCTCCCACCCCCTCTCTCCTCCCACCACACTATACTCCTCCCACCACACTATACTCCTCCCACCCTCTCTCCTCCCACCACGCTATTCTCCTCCCACCACGCTATTCTCCTCCCACCACGCTATTCTCCTCCCACCACGCTATACTCCTCCCACCCTCTCTCCTCCCACCACCTCTCTCCTCCCCCACCTTCTCTCCTCCCAACACCTTCTCTCCTCCCACCCCTTCTCTCCTCCCACCACACTATACTCCTCCCTCTATCCTCCCACTACACTATACACCTCCCAGCCCCTCTCTCCTCCCAGCTCCTCTCTCCTCCCACCACACTATACTCCTCCCACCCTCTCCTCCTCCCACCCCTCTCTCCTCCCACCACACTATACTCCTCCCACCCCCTCTCTCCTCCCACCATGCTATTCTCCTCCCACCACGCTATTCTCCTCTCACCACGCTATACTCCTCCCACCCCCTCTCTCCTCCCACCACACTATACTCCTCCCACCACCTCTCTCCTCCCACCACCTCTCCTCCCCCACCTTCTCTCCTCCCAACACCTTCTCTCCTCCCACCCCTCTCTCCTCCCACCACACTATACTCCTCTCTCCTCCCACCACACTATACTCCTCCCACCCCCTCTCTCCTCCCACCACCTCTCTCCTCCCCCACCTTCTCTCCTCCCAACACCTTCTCTCCTCCCACCCCTCTCTCCTCCCACCACCTTATACTCCTCCCACACCCCTCTCCTCCCACCCCCTCTCTCCCCCAACCCCCTTCTCTCCTCCCACCTAACCTCCCACCACCTTCTCTCCTCCCACCACCTTCTCTCCTCCCACCCCCCTAGATTATAAGTGTTCAATCCCCTGAGTCAATACATGTTAGAATCACCTTTGGCAGCCTTTGGCAGCGATTACAGCTGTGAGTCTTTCTGGGTAAGTCTGAGATTTGCAAACCTGGATTGTACAATTTTTTTTTTTTAATTCTCAAGCTCTGTCAAGTTGGTCTTTGATTATTGCTAGACAACCATTTTCAAGTCTTGCCATAGATTTTAAAGCCGATTTAAGTCAAAACTATAACTAGGCATCATTCAATGTCGTCTTGGTAAGAAAATCCAGTGTATACTTGGCCTAATGTTTTAGGTTGTTGTCCTGTTGAAAGGTGGATTTGTCTTCCAATGTCAGCAGACTGAACCAGGTTTTCCTGTAGGACTTTACCTGTGTTTAGCTATATTCCTTTTCTTTTTAATCCTAAAAACTCCTCAGTCCTGAATGATTGCAAGCATACAGTACCCATAATATGATGCAGCCACCACCATGCTTGAAAATATGAAGAGTGGTACTCAGTGATGTGTTGTGTTGGATTTGCCCCAACATAATGCTTTGTATTCAGGACACACAGTTAATTTCTTTGCACATTACTCTGCTGCTACAACAGCCTCCACTCTTCTGGGAATTTCCACTAGATGTTGGAACATTGCTGCAGGGACTTGCTTCCGTTCTGCCACAAGAGTATTAGTGAGGTTGGGCCTTGATTTAAGGCGATAAGGCCTGGCTCGCAGTCGGCGTTCCAATTCATCCCGAAGGTGATCGATGGGGTTGAGGTCAGGGCTCTGTGCAGGCCGGTCAAGTTCTTCCGCACCGATCTCAACAAACCATTTCTGTATGGACCTCGCTTTGTGCACAGGGGCATTGTCATGTTGAAACAGGAAAGGGCCTTCCCCAAACTGTTGCCACAAATTTGGAAGCACATATTCATCCACAATGTCATTGCATGCTGTAGCATTAATATTTCCCTTCATTTGAGCTAAGGGGCGTAGCCCGAACCATGAAAAACAGCCCCAGACCATTATTCCTCCTCCACCAAACTTTACAGTTGGCACTATGCATTGGGGCAGGTAGCGTTTTCCTGCATCCCCCTGGAAGTATTTTCCATGGAGGGCCACATTGGAATATATTTTTGCCATCGCGGGCCAGAATCATATTACAGGATTATACATCATGTGTATGACTGTGTTCATATCTACTGTAAATCACTTCCAGATATGCTACTTATTTTACTTTTTAACATCAACAGAAATAAACCACATCCATGTTCTCCTTTTTGTAGTATTTTCATTATTAAACATGCAATAAACTACACGCAGGGAAAGTACACTGTGCATTCAGCACCACGGACAGAACTCTTGTTAACAGGTATGCACAAAAACACAAGAAAGAGAGAGAGAGCTCAACATTACATTTAAACTACTCAATCAGTGTGAGGAGTGAAGTCTCTGATGGGCACTGACTAGAGCAGTGAAGTCAGGTATAGTTTCTGACGTCGCTATGCGCTGGATTGCTGTGAGGTGAGAGTCAGTAAGAGATGATGCCTTGACTTATATTTCATCACTCAAAATGTCTGTTCACATCCATAGGTTGACCCAAACAGTACAAACATCTTCTGAGCATGACTCCTAATCTTTGGGAAGTTTTGTTCATGCTGAGATGCATAGAACCTCATCAGTGACATTGTTTTGAATAGTTCTCCAATCACTGCAGGTCAGTGGGAGACTTATCCACATTGAAGGTGAAAGGAGAGGAATCCCAACAGCATGTCATTTTCCTCAAAACTATGAGAAAACACTGTTAAAAGCACACAGCAGAGATGTATACTTCTCCCGCTGGTCATCTGATAGGGAACAGACTAGTAGTATTGGAAGGTGCGTGAGATTGTTGGCTTCTACTTGACGGGTCAGGAAAAGTAATTTTCCCTTGAAGGCTTTGACAAGGCTGTACATCTGATGTGCAAAAAGGCCCTTCCCTTGTAGTTTGGAATTCAGTTCATTCATGAGGGCCGTGATGTCCACGGCGAAGGAAAAATCAGCCAGCCAACCATTCTTTATCTTGCAGTTGAGGGAAATCAACATATTTTTCTTTCATTTGCAAAAACTCATCAATCTCCGACTTCAGGTCCCACACCCTTTTAAGCTCCTTCCCGAAACACAGCCATCTCACATTTGTGTGGTAGGGGAGATCTGCATGACCCGACTCTGTCTCTTCCAACAGTCAGACAAACTGCCTGTGGTTTAAAGATTTTGCTCTTATGAAATTTACCACTTTAGTGACTGTATCCACAACAGGCTCATTTTCAGAACACGTTTGAGAGCACCACCTGATGAAAAATGCAATGCAGGAAATTAATTTTCTGATCTGGGTTCAGCTCAGCTATTTGATCTTGCATCCTTTTCAAAAGGACAATGTTTTTTCCTATCAGGTTTGGGCACCCATCAGTGGTCACACTGGATATATTTTTAAAACTCAGTCCCAGCTTTGCCACACACTTATTAACCTCCTCCAATAAATCTTTCCCTGTGGTTGTGCTCTTCATTGACTGCACTGAAGCAAGCTCCTCTGTAATTTCACAGTTTGGGGTTATGACCTCGTAAGAATATCAACAACTGCACCGTGTCACGTGCATCACTGCTCTCATCCAGGGCCAAGGAGAAATAGGTGAAATCCTTTACCTTGTCTTTCAACTGTTGTTCCATATTCTCTGCAATGTCCTCAACACGCCGTGTCACTGTTCGTCTAGACAGGGAAACATTTTCAAACAGCTCTTCCTTCTCAGGGCAAAGTATTGCTGCAGAATCAATTAAAAACGTTTTAATGAATTCGCCCTCAACGAATGGTTTGCTATGTTTAGCAATTTAGTGGGACAGTACATAGCTCGCTCTCGCAATTCCATCTGCTGAATGCAGTTTTGTGAAATGTCCTTGCTGCTTTTGCAACTGAGAAAGCCACTCTTTAGATGCCCACCGCTCAGAAGACATATTCCTATGTTTCTCTGCCTGCTTCGTCTGGAAGTGTCGGGACAAGTTGTAGTCTTTCACAACAGCGATGCTCTCTTTGCACACAAAGCACACAGCTTTACCTGATACCTCAATAAAGGTATATGTTGATGTCCACTCTTGCTGGAAAACCCTACATTCATTGTCTGTTTTCCTTTTCTTTGAAATCTTTGAAAAACTTTTTTTTGCGCAATTTCTAGCTAGCTACTATTTGTAACTGTGACGTGTGTATCTCAAATTCTATATGTCATCTGAGCATGATTCCGCGGGCCGTACTGAATCAGGTCGCGGGCCGCACACAGCCCCCGGGCCGTACTGAATCAGGTCGCGGGCCGCACACAGCCCCCGGGCCGGCCTTTGCCCTGGTCTCGTCCCATCGCTGCAGCTTCCGTACGGACCCGGGACAGGCGAAGGTCGGGAGCCATGCTTCCTCTAAAACACGACCCCGCCAAGCCGCACTGCTTCTTGACACACTGCTCGCTTAACCCGGAAACCGTCGGCACAAATGTGTTAGAGAAAACACCGTACAGCTGGCGACCGAAGTCAGCGTGCCGCCACAAGGAGTTGCAAGAGCGCGATGTGACAAGGACATCCTGGCCGGCCAAACCCTCCCCTAACCCTGACGACGCTGGGCCAAACCCTCCCCTAACCCTGATAACGCTGGGCCAAACCCTCCACTAACCCTGACGACGCTGGGCCAAACCCTCCCCTAACCCTGACGACGCTGGGCCAAACCCTCCTCTAACCTTGACGACGCTGGGCCAAACCCTCCCCTAACCCTGACGACGCTGGGCCAATTGTGTACCGCCTCATGGGTCTCCCAGTCGCGGCTGGCTGCGACACAGCCTGGGATCAAACCCTGATCTGTAGTGATGCCTCTAGCACTGCGATACAGTGACTTAGACCGCTGCGCCACTCGGGAGGCCCTCCTCCACCAAACTTTACAGTTGCCACTATGCATTCTCCAAACTCAGATTCGTCCGTCGTACTGCCAGATGGTGAAGCATGAGTCGTTACTCCAGAGAATGTGTTTCCACTGCTCCAGAGCCCAATGGTGGCGAGCTTTACACCACTCCAGCCGACGCTTGGCATTGCACATGGTGATCTTAGACTTGTGGAACCCATTTCATGAAGCTCCCAATGAACAGTTATTTTGCTGACATTGCTCCCAGAGGCAGTTTGGAGCTCGGTAGTGAGTGTTGCAACCGAGGACAGACGATTTGGAGATTGCATGGCTGTGTGCTCTATGTTATACACCTGTCAGCAACGGGTGTGGCTGAAATAGCTGAATCCACTAATTCGAAGGGGTATCCACATACTTTTGTATATAGTATATGTTTTAATTGAATAAGGGCTGATTGAATAACATGGCAGTGGTGTACAGTTGTCCATCTCTCTCTCTCTTCAACAGGCCTGTTTAAAACATTTGGCCACCTGGCTGTACTGTACCATGAATATTAGATTAGTGTTCAACTGACGTGTCCTTTTCAGTTTCCAATATTTTTCACCACTCAGATTTCAGCAAACTGATGCTTTTTTCTGCTCTTACACTTATACTAAAGGAATGAAACAGTCAATCTATTCTAACAGACATTGAAACCTTGAGGACTGAACTTCGATAACCCGGCAGTTAGTAATTGAGTGCACACTACCTACTGGAATTGAATCAAGTTTAAATTACTATTGTTTTTTGAGTTAACACTACTCAATTGATTTAGTGTGTTTAGCAGTTATGTTTGAATGTTTTGTGTTTTCCGGACCTCCCTCCCTCCTTCAGGCACAGAGGCTGCTACTCCAGGATGGTACGCTGGCCCACTTCATGGTGCCCCGCTCCACTGCCCTGCCGAGCATCAGCACCGGGCTTCCTGGCCATGGTGATTGGGAAACGGGTAGTTATCAGAGGGTGGCCAGGGTACTTCCCCAGGTCTACCTGCCCATGGAGAGACACAGTGCTGCCCACCATCACCTCCAGCCCATGTTCATCCTGGAGCCCTCAGGACTGCTGCATACACAGCTAGTCACTGGTGAGAGACACACAGATATACATACACACACACACCTGTAGTCATCCTGGAGCCCTCAGGACTGCTGCATACACAGCTAGTCACTGGTGAGACACACACAGATATACATACACACACACACACATACATACACACACACACACACACCTGTAGTCATCCTGGAGCCCTCAGGACTGCTGCATACACAGCTAATCAAACACACACAGAGCGACACCGCCCTCTATAGACCATTTGACTGAATGCCACTTACTTCATCCACTCATCAAACTGATCTATTTCCTGGTTACCCAGACTCATCAAACGGATCTATTTCATGGTTACCCAGACTCATCAAACTGATTTATTTCCTGGTTACCCAGACTCATCAAACGGATCTATTTCATGGTTACCCAGACTCATCAAACTGATTTATTTCCTGGTTCCCCAGATTCATCAAAGCCTAGTAGTTAGCGCGTTGGGCCAGTAACCGAGCGGTTGCTGGATCGAATCCCCGAGCTGACAATGTAAAAATATGTCATTCTGCCCCTGAACAATTTATCAATCAAATGTATTTATAAAGCCCTTCTTACATCAGCTGATGTCACAAAGTGCTGTACAGAAACCCAGCATAAATCCCCAAACAGCAAGCAATGCGGGTGTACAAGGCAGTTAACCCACTGTTCCCCGAGCGGCTGTCATTTTAAATAAGAATTTGTTCTTAACTGACTTGCCTAGATAAATTAAAAAAACATTCCCTCAACAGTCTACTTCCTCTCTAGTCATTTTCTTAATTTTTTTGTCAAACATGATGATCCTGATGTCTGTCTCTCTCTCCCCTCTCTCTCTCTCTCTTTCTCTCTCTCTCTCTTACTCTCTCTCTCTCTTACTCTCTTTTTCTCTCTCTCTCCCTCCCTCTATCCCTCTCTCTTCCCCTTCACTTTCTTTCTCCCCACCTCTCTCTTCCTCCAGTGCGAGGTCTGAACCCAGGCCTTATCCTGTACCCCTCCTCCAGACTGGAAGCCCTGGCCACCTTGGGTCCCCACAGGCCCCTGGGTCGGACCCGGTCTGAGCCCCCACTGCCCTTTCACCAGCAGCACCAGCTACTGCAGCAGAACTACAATCTGCTGCTGGAGAGACTCAAACAAAACACACACCTGGATCAGGTGAGAAGGAGCACAGATTGGACACACTCACACAGCTTGGGAATTGTCGAGCAACATGCTCATGTGCACGCACGCACACACACACACACATATACCTTGGGAATTTTCAAGCATCACACACACACACACACACACACACACACAGTACAATACATATATCTATATACTGCATAATAGTACTAGTGAGACATGAAGAAGAAGAAGAGTGAAGACTAACGCATGATGACCTTTGATCCTGTGAGAAGCCTCGTCTCACACAGATCTCCTCAGAGGACATGGACCCAGCGGAGATCAGGTTAGGGGAGGAGGATGGATACCAGAGAAGTAGACCGAGTGGAACCAGCAGCTCTGAGTCGATGTGGGACACAGAGTATACATCCTCACGA
This sequence comes from Oncorhynchus nerka, assembly GCF_034236695.1. Taxonomy (NCBI): domain Eukaryota; kingdom Metazoa; phylum Chordata; class Actinopteri; order Salmoniformes; family Salmonidae; genus Oncorhynchus; species Oncorhynchus nerka. The sequence continues at coordinate 83,315,305 of NC_088397.1, forward strand.
GACAGCCATGGGGAACATATCAGGAAATACACACCTCTGGTGAATCAGGTACACGATCTCACATGTATGCACACATGCATACACGCACGCACACACACACACACACACACACACACGCATCAGAGGAGCTATAGGAGGACAGGCTCGTTGTAATGGCTGTAATGGAATGAATTGAACGGTATCAAAGATATGGAAACCACGTTTGACTATGTTCCATTTAGTCCATTCCGCCATTACATTGAGCGCATCCTCCTATAGCTCCACCCACCAGCCTCCTCTGATATGCATGCATGCGGACGCACACACACTTACAACACACCTGAAGCGCTACCTAGGTCATACAGAAAATTATTCAATTAGTCCCACTCCCAACTACAGCTTCAGTTCAGACCAACTGTTTGGCTCACCAATAGAGGGCACCATAGAATCACAGCTCAATAGCTCAGCTCTTAGTTGCCTGTTTTATGTCATTGCTAAAGTAATGGGTAAACAAACAAAATAATAATACTCATCTTTTCTCTCTCTCTCTCTCTCTCTCTTTGTTCTCCCGTTCCTCTCTCTTTCTCCCTCCATTCCTCCCCCTTTCTCCCTCCATTCCTCTCCCTTTCTCCCTCCATTCCTCCCCCTTTCTCCCTCCATTCCTCTCCCTTTCTCCCTCCATTCCTCTCCCTTTCTCCCTCCATTCCTCTCCCTTTCTCCCTCCATTCCTCTCCCTTTCTCCCTCCATTCCTCTCCCTTTCTCCTTCCATTCCTCTCCCTTTCTCCCTCCATTCATCTCCCTGCTTCTCCCTCCATTCATCTCCCTGCTTCTCCCTCCATTCATCTCCCTGCTTCTCCCTCCATTCATCTCCCTGCTTCTCCCTCCATTCATCTCCCTGCTTCTCCCTCCATTCATCTCCCTTTCTCCCTCCATTCCTCTCCCTTTCTCCCTCCATTCCTCTCCCTTTCTCCCTCCATTCATCTCCCTGCTTCTCCCTCCATTCATCTCCCTGCTTCTCCCTCCATTCATCTCCCTGCTTCTCCCTCCATTCATCTCCCTGCTTCTCCCTCCATTCATCTCCCTGCTTCTCCCTCCATTCATCTCCCTGCTTCTCCCTCCATTCATCTCCCTGCTTCTCCCTCCATTCCTCCCTGCTTCTCCCTCCATTCCTCTCCCTTTCTCCCTCCATTCCTCTCCCTTTCTCCCTCCATTCCTCTCCCTTTCGCCCTCCATTCCTCTCCCTTTCTCCCTCCATTCCTCTCCCTTTCTCCCTCCATTCCTCTCCCTTTCTTCCTCCATTCCTCCCTGCTTCTCCCTCCATTCATCTCCCTTTCTCCCTCCATTCCTCTCCCTTTCTCCCTCCATTCCTCTCCCTTTCTACCTCCATTCCTCTCCCTTTCTCCCTCCATTCCTCTCCCTTTCTCCCTCCATTCCTCTCCCTTTCTCCCTCCATTCCTCTCCCTTTCTCCCTCCATTCCTCTCCCTTTCTCCCTCCATTCCTCTCCCTTTCTCCCTCCATTCCTCTCCCTTTCTCCCTCCATTCCTCTCCCTGCTTCTCCCTCCATTCATCTCCCTGCTTCTCCCTCCATTCATCTCCCTGCTTCTCCCTCCATTCATCTCCCTGCTTCTCCCTCCATTCATCTCCCTGCTTCTCCCTCCATTCATCTCCCTGCTTCTCCCTCCATTCCTCTCCCTTTCTTCCTCCATTCCTCCCTGCTTCTCCCTCCATTCCTCTCCCTTTCTCCCTCCATTCCTCTCCCTTTCTCCCTCCATTCCTCTCCCTTTCTCCCTCCATTCCTCTCCCTTTCTCCCTCCATTCCTCTCCCTTTCTTCCTCCATTCCTCCCTTTCTCCCTCCATTCATCTCCCTTTCTCCCTCCGTTCCTCTCCCTTTCTCCCTCCGTTCCTCTCCCTTTCTCCCTCCGTTCCTCTCCCTTTCTCCCTCCGTTCCTCTCCCTTTCTCCCTCCGTTCCTCTCCCTTTCTCCCTCTCCCTTTCTCCCTCCGTTCCTCTCCCTTTCTCCCTCCGTTCCTCTCCCTTTCTCCCTCCGTTCCTCTCCCTTTCTCCCTCCGTTCATCTCCCTGCTTCTCCCTCCGTTCATCTCCCTTTCTCCCTCCATTCCTCTCCCTTTCTCCCTCCAATCCTCTCCCTTTCTCCCTCCATTCCTCTCCCTTTCTCCCTCCATTCCTCTCCCTTTCTCCCTCCATTCCTCTCCCTTTCTCCCTCCATTCCTCTCCCTTTCTCCCTCCCTCTCGTCCCCCCTTTTCTTTCCCCATCTTCTCCACTCTCTCTCCCTCCCTCCCCCTCTAGTCATTCCATTGGGAGCAGTCCAGGCACCTTCAGGTCCTGACAGAAAGGCACAGACAGGTGACCTACCTGGACCCCCTGGGTGTGCCTGTGGTTCTTGGCCCTTCCCACCGCCCCCTTGGCCGCGCAAAGTCCTCCCCTGCCTCCACCTCTCTTCCCCCTCCTCCGCAGCCCACAGACACCCCGCTGTCTCTGGCCAGCACTGGTCCAGAGACCCCCACCAAGCTACGATTCACCACTGGTGAGAAAGACTTGGGGAGTGCTATACACAATGCTTTATGTTGTATCACATGGTCAGTTTACTATATATTCAGCTCTATGTCCCGTCTATAGAATGACATATTATAACTTCATTTAATAGGATCGCTGACTGGCTGGTTATCTGGCTAGCTGACTAGCTGGCTGGCTGGCTGTCTGGCTGGCTCACTGTCGGACTGGCTGTCTGGCTGTCTAACTGGCTGCCTGTCTGACTGGCTGGCTGGCTGTCTGACTGGCTGTCTGGCTGCTTGTCTGGCTGACTCTTTCTACCTATTTCGTGTGTGTGTGTGTGTGTGCGCGTGTAGGTCTGGTGTATGACTCTCAGATGCTAAAGCACCAGTGCACCTGTGGCGACAACAGCCGACACCCAGAGCATGCTGGGAGAATCCAGAGCATCTGGTCCAGATTGCAAGAAAGTGGCCTCAGGAACCAGTGTGAGGTGTGTGTGTATATATAGATATATAGTGTTTGTGTGTTATATTATTATATATTATACCAGTGTTTCTCAACTTCTGGTCTGTGGACCAGTGCCGGTCCCTAAAATGGTTTACTGACACCTGAACTAGGAAACCCAGAACTAGAATCTGACCTAATTGTGTCATCGCATGAAGAAAAAAAAGATACTAAAACGAGGAGCGGAAGCAGGGCGGTAGCTCCAGCCCTCTATCGCTACAAGACTCAGGCAAGTCTATGGGCCAAATGTCCCTTCCCCTTCCGAATTTAGAAAGATGCGCACGCACGCTAAATCGTGATTTGTTCAAATAACCATTGACGAAAAACCTGTGCACCAGAACAACTGTTAGATAGTCGTCGCATTCCACAGTCTTTTGACAGATGTTACGATACTATTTGTGTCCACGAGAGATCAACTGACACTTAGTAAACTGTACAGTGCTACTTTGTTCAAAGATGATGGGCCAATTTCTAACGTCTACTATGATCACTACTGTCACATAGAGTTAAGCTAACATTGCAGCTACCATCTACCCCGGCCAACTTGGTGAGTGTCTGTTATTTTGTGTGTGTGTGTGTGTGCACCACAGTCAGTTGAGTGGTGTGTGTGCGTGCGTCCATCCATGTGTGTATGTGTGTGTGTTAAAGATACATTTTAATGAAGAATGTGTGTTTGCTGCTGTAGTGTATCCGTAGCAGGAAGGCCTCTCTGGAGGAGCTTCAGTCTGTACACTCCGAGAAGCACGTCCTGCTGTATGGCACCAACCTACTCCATCGTCTCAAACTGGACAACCGCAAGCTGGCTGGTGTGACACACACACACACACACACACACACGCACACACTCATCTTCACTCACTGACACATACAGTACACACACTCAAACCAACACAGCTCTGATGCACTTCATTGTCAAACACTCACACTCACTTGGGCAATAGCCAAAAATCTGTATTTTTGCACACTCATAATCACATACATGGACCTATACACATGCATGGATCATTTGTGACCGACCGCCTCGATTCGGTCTTATGTAGCAACATTTTAAATGCGGATTTTTACTTTGGATAAAAGTAGAGACTCAGTAAACAACCAAAGACTTCAAAACTTAAAGTGGTAAAAGTAGTAGCCTACAATAAGGAAAAACTTAAAAATATACTCTATCCAGTCCTTGGCCTATATCCTAATCTGACTTGGTGCAGGTCATGTTGTTCTTCACATTACCGTCTCTGGTAAACACACACTATATCAAATCAAATCTCAGTTTATTTGTCACATGCACTGGATTCAGAAGTATAAACGGTACAGTGAAATGGTTACTTGCATATTTGTATAGTAGCAATATAAAAAACATGAAGTGTCCAGATAACAATATTGTATAATTATTAGATGATTCTTACCCAGACACATCTGGCTAACCTGATGGGTCGTGGAATCATCTGGGAGTTTTTTGTTTAGACATGCAGCTAGCTAGCTCTAGCTATCTAAACAATGAACCATAATCCCAACCCATAGCTACAGTACAAACAGATTGTCATTAGCTAGCCACCATCCATGAAATGCTGTAGAATGAATCTGCAGGTAGCTAAAACTAACCAACTTGATTCAATTACACAGATCGTACATGGGAACGTTAGCTAGCGAGCCGGCAAGCTAACATTTGCTAGCTAGCTAACAGTAAGCTTCAACTTGCAATGAAAACGACTTTCTGACTAAATGTGAAACCTATAATATCTGAAAATGTAGCTAGACTCTTACCTGTATACATGGATGAACGCTTCACGGCAGACTGGAACCAATTTAACTAAGTCGTCCTGTGTCTTTTCCGTTTTGTTTGTCACTACAGCTTGTTTGGCCCGTTGTGTCAAGTCACGCCGGTTCACACTGGCCCTGTGCAGAAAGTAGTCCATCACAACTTTTTCCCAATGATCTTTGTTGATTGTGCCTGCTAAATCCAGGGCAGCAACGTTGTTTAGAGCAGTAGCAACACTTTTGCTACATTATATCTTTCAAAAAAGCCACGAGAGGAAGGATTATCTACACATACTGAGCAGCTCATGTTATAGACAGAAGCATGCTACAGGGCAGACCAATCTGAACTCATCTCTTGGCATGTCCAGGCCATCCATTATCTCAACCAATCATGGCTAGTGGGAAGGTTCCCATCTTTTTCCATAGCTAAACCAACTAAGCTCTTAAATTAAAAATGTTATTCGTATTTACAGATGGCATACAAGTGTGTTATTAAAGCACGTTAAAGTTATCTTATCTTTCTCTTGCAGGGATCTTATCTCAAAGGATGCGTGTGATGCTACGATGTGGAGGAGTTGGGGTGAGTTACTCAAAAGTACACACACAACACACACACACACTTACTGTACACAGGCACACAGCTCAACAGACCTTGTAATGCACAATCAAAGATTGTGAAATCTTTCCACTTATCTAATCACATTACAAAATGGCAAACATTACATGCTTGATTATGCCTCATTACACAATTAAGCTAATAGGACTACAAATTATGGAGGATGTTGTTGTTGGCAGGGACTTGGTCGAAACGCCAAATAGATATCAAAGACAAAGAAAAGGTGAGAGATGAGAGAGAGAACGAGGGAGAGAGAACGAGAGAGAGACAGAGAGAACGAGGGAGAGAGAACGAGAGAGAGACAGGGAGAACGAGGGAGAGAGAACGAGGGAAAGAGAACGAGGGAGAGAGACAGGGGAACGAGGGAGAGAGAACGAGGGAGAGAGACAGGGAGAAAGAGGGAGAGAGAGAGGTGGAATTTATGGACACCAAAGAAGAGGATGAGGCAGGGATGAGTTGAAGAGGAATAAGAGAAAGGGGGGGGGGGGGATTAGGAAGAAGTATGCTTGTATGGTGTTGATAAGGTCGCAGTTGTAAATGAGAACTTTTTCTCAACTAGCCTACCTGGTTAAAAAAATAATAAATAAAAATAAGGAAGGAGAAAATGCGGACATTAAAGAAGACGAAGAGGAGATGAGAGGAGGAGGAAGGAGTTGAGAGAAACAGGGAGAAAATGAAAGTGGAGGAGGAGAGGATGGTTTGTATCAAAGAAGGAGAAAATATTTGCAGACACAGAAGAAGATGAAGAAGAGATGAGTGGATGAGGAAGAAGATGAGGGAGAATAGGAGGAGGAGAGGAGAAGGAAGGGGCTTTGTATAGTGTTGATAAGGCGCCTGATCTGTCTGGATTTCCGGCTCTTGGCTCCTCTGGTCAGGCACACTGATTGGAACAAGATGGCCAAGACGGTGATAAAATAAATTCCTCTGATTTCATTGTTCCATTGTGCCAAACCGCCAGAAATGTGGAGTTTTGAAACATGGAATAACAAAGGGAGAGAGAGAGAGAGAGAGAGAGGATCTGAGAACTTTACTACCCCCTTTACACCAGCAGTAAGTCAATGTTGTGGTGATTAGTGTGGGTAAATGTTACCCTTGCCAAACCCTTCCCCCTGGCTCCCAATAAGTCATGATACTCTTCATTTAGTTGGAATAAACAGTAGACTTTGTAATCCAATACTGGAATCTTTCCTACAACCTGTCACAACCTGTCACCTCCCTATTCCAATGGGTGACTTCCTCTTTACTCATTGGTCTGACACCATTTTCAATCAAGGAACTTGTAAATTATGCCCATGTTTCTCCCTGTGGTTATAATTTTTATCCCATCCCCTGACATAACTTCTTGGTTTTGCGTGATTGACAGGTGGACAATGATACGATCTGGAACGAGATGCACACATCAACGGCGTCTCGCTTGGCAGCAGGCAGCGTGACGGAGCTTGCACTCAGGGTGACACAAGGAGAGCTGAAGGTGAGACCGCCAATCGCAACCCCCACTTAGTCCTGTCCGAGCCGTAACACAGCTGATCAGAATTGTCAATCCCGTAACATACATTAATACACATTGAAGCATACTGTATAGTCCTTTCTCTTCATGGTTTATTGAATTTATGAATTTCACATGAAATTTGAATTTAATATGGCTATATCAAAACCTTTCAATGTCACCTGTATTAAACTAATATAAGTGAAATCGTAAGATTTATTCAGAGAAAGCCAGAGTCAGTGTAAAGTTTCTATTCCATCCTCACAGAATGGCTTTGCAGTGGTGAGGCCCCCTGGACATCATGCAGCCCACTCTACCGCCTTGTAAGTACTGCAACACACACACACACACACACACACACACACACACACACACACACACACACACACACACACACACACACACACACACACACACACACACACACACACACACACACACACACACACACACACACACACACACACACACACACAGAGAAACAGGAGGTCTCTAAAATAATTTCAAAGGGTTCCCTACACATCAAAAGTACCTTTCAGGTGTGTGTTACTTGCCCAAGGCTAACAGCAATCTACTTCTACCCGCGCTGCTCAATTCATGCCCAGCTTTCAGGACATTGTGCTGTCAGCCTATAGCACCACCTCTAAGTGTGTGCGTGTGTGTGTTTGTGTGTGTCACTCTTAAATAGAAGGCATTAGTACACTTACCACGTGTGTGTGTGTGTGCTTGTCTGCTTGTGTGCTTGCATAAGCGTGTGTTTGCTTGCATGTGTAACTCTGTGTTGTCTGTTCACACTGCTATGCTTTATCTTTGCCAGGTCGCAGTTGCAAATGAGAACTTGTTCTCAACTAGCCTACCTGGTTAAATAAAGGTGAAATAAAAATAAAATAAATCTGTCTGTGTGAGTGTTTGAGTTCACGCGTGCTAGTGTGTGTACTCAGCAGTGCCTGTCAGTAGTTATTTATGTGTCGATAATGACTGGAGGAGAAGAGTTGGACAGCAGATATGATCTACAATTTAGTTCACACTCACCGAGTTTATAGCTTCTGCTGTCAGCACCGCTATTTCCCGTCATTCATACTTTGCAACCCTACATTCTGGTACTGTCCCGCCATACCGTGTCTAAATATGAGTGCATGTTCAGTGAAACAAAGCATGTTTGACCCATTGGCACTAATGTCTTCACATCACCTAGTTTGTGTATAGTGAGAACGGCCTCACATTATCATGGAGATATCTCCTGGAGACCTTTCACTTAAAAAAGCCTTTATATTGGGTGTCTATGGTGTCATTATGGGAACATGTTCTCATAAGTATTCATATGTCCCCATATGTGTCTCTCTCCAAAGGGGTTTCTGCTTCTTCAACTCCGTGGCCATCGCAGCCAAGCAGCTCCAGCACAAACTCGGCGTCAGCAAGATCCTCATTGTGGACTGGGTGAGAGACGGCCGCTGTCACTGGTCCCCACATGGGATCTAAACACAGACACACACATACATGCTCACTTTAACACCATTACTGACCATAAGCTTGGTGTCAGCATTCACACTGATGTCTGCTTTCCACATGAGTCAGACCTGCCACGAGTCTGGGCCTTAGGCGCACACACACACACACACACACACACACACACACACACACACACACACACACACACACACACACACACACAAACGTACACACAACTTATAAGGACAAATACTTGTATGTATTGTATGTAGTGTGCACTAAAAGGGATTATGCAAACAGGTACAGGTCAAGTAATGGACTAGTTTAGTATACTACATAATTAAGAGTCTGACTGCCCCTTGACCTTTCTCACCAATGTTCAGGATGTTCACCATGGGAACGGTACCCAGTCGGTCTTCTACAACGACCCCAGCGTGCTGTACATCTCCCTGCATCGCTATGACAACGGCAAATTCTTCCCCGGTAGCGGGGACCCAGCTGAGGTATATTAGGTTGTACTATCCATCACCGTATACATCATGCTCTCCCATTGGTAGATGGAACTGTCCATCAAATACAATATCGGTGTGACCATTTGGAAAAGAAAACGTCTGAGCAAGCACCGAACAGATTGGGTCGGCCCACTAGTCTGAAAACCCCTTCAGCATCTGTTACCACCCACCAAATACCACACCACTCACCTTCATTTTCCCATTCTCACAAAACTGTGAGGATGAAAAAGTGGATGTTTTCACATAACCTTCATCATGAGGGGATGGTCCAAATGAGGCTGTTCTGGCTTGGATGTGGCTTTGCCTTAAATGGCCCCTCGACCTCCACTGAGCTGTGTGGTAAACCTCTGAAGTCTCTGTGTCCCTCCACTACAGCATCATGTACCAATATAACACACTAGAGGGTAGCAGTGATGTCACCACAGCACCATGTACCAATTTAACACACTAGGGGGTAGCGGTGGTGTCACCACAGCACCATGTACCAATTTAATACACTAGGGGGTAGCAGTGATGTCACCACAGCACCATGTACCAATTTAACACACTAGGGGGTAGCGGTGGTGTCACCACAGCACCATGTACCAATTTAACACACTAGGGGGTAGCGGTGATGTCACCACAGCACCATGTACCAATTTAACACACTAGGGGTAGCGGTGGTGTCACCACAGCACCATGTACCAATTTAACACACTAGGGGTAGCGGTGGTGTCACCACAGCACCATGTACCAATTTAACACACTAGGGGTAGCGGTGGTGTTACCACAGCACCATGTACCAATTTAACACACTAGGGGGTAGCGGTGATGTCACCACAGCACCATGTACCAATTTAACACACTAGGGGGTAGCGGTGGTGTCACCACAGCACCATGTACCAATTTAACACACTAGGGGGTAGCGGTGGTGTCACCACAGCACCATGTACCAATTTAACACACTAGGGGGTAGCGGTGATGTCACCACAGCACCATGTACCAATTTAACACACTAGGGGGTAGCGGTGGTGTCACCACAGCACCATGTACCAATTTAACACACTAGGTGGTAGCGGTGGTGTCACCACAGCACCATGTACCAATTTAACACACTAGGGGGTAGCGGTGGTGTCACCACAGCACCATGTACCAATTTAACCCACTAGGGGGTAGCGGTGATGTCACCATAGCACCATGTACCTATATAACACACTAGGGGGTAGCGGCGGTGTCACCACAGAACCATGTACCAATATAACACACTAGGGGGTAGCTGTGATGTCACCATAGCACCACGTACCTTATAACACACTAGAGGGTAGCGGTGATGTCACCACAGCACCATGTACCTATATAACACACTAGAGGGTAGCAGTGATGGCACCACAGCACCATGTACCTTATAACACACTAGAGGGTAGCAGTGATGTCACCACAGCACCATGTACCTATATAACACACTAGGGGGTAGCGGTGATGTCACCACAGCACCATGTACCTATATAACACACTAGGGGGTAGCGGTGATGTCACCACAGCACCATGTACCAATATAACACACTAGAGGGTAGCGGTGATGTCACCACAGCACCATGTACCTATATAACACACTATGGGGTAGCGGTGGTGTTAACACAGCACCATGTACCTATATAACACACTATGGGGTAGCGGTGGTGTTACCACAGCACCATGTACCTATATAACACACTATGGGGTAGCGGTGGTGTTACCACAGCACCATGTACCTATATAACACACTAGAGGGTAGCGGTGATGTCACCACAGCACCATGTACCTATATAACACACTAGAGGGTAGCAGTGATGTCACCACAGCACCATGTACCTATATAACACACGATGGGGTAGCGGTGGTGTTACCACAGCACCATGTACATATATAACACACTATGGGGTAGCGGTGGTGTTACCACAGCACCATGTACCTATATAACACACTATGGGGTAGCGGTGGTGTTACCACAGCACCATGTACCAATATAACACACTATGGGGTAGCGGTGGTGTTACCACAGCACCATGTACCAATATAACACACTATGGGGTAGCGGTGGTGTCACCATAGCACCATGTTCCTATATAACACACTATGGGGTAGCGGTGGTGTCACCACAGCACCATGTACCAATATAACACACTAGGGGGTAGCGGTGATGTCACCATAGCACCATGTACCTATATAACACACTATGGGGTAGCGGTGGTGTTACCACAGCACCATGTACCAATATAACACACTATGGGGTAGCGGTGGTGTTACCACAGCACCATGTACCAATATAACACACTAGAGGGTAGCGGTGATGTCACCATAACACCATGTACCTTATAACACACTAGGGGGTAGCATGATGTGACCAGGGGTACTACACATAAACATCAGGGTATCCCTAATCCACTCCAGCATCTTTTAAACATGAAATGAAAGACAGAAAGGGAAATAAAAGAGGAAAAATGAAGAAAAGGGATGAAGAAGAGAAGAACAATGGAGTGATGGATTGTGTATGTGTGTGTATGTATGTGTGTGTGTGTGTGTGTGTGTGTGTGTGTGTGTGTGTGTGTGTGTGTGTGTGTGTGTGTGTGTGTGTGTGTCTGTGTGTGACTAGTTGGCAGTGTATGGCGGAGCACATGTGTTTTGAATTTACCCTGTGGACATCCAGTCCACCGAGAGACATTCTGCAATGCACATCATCACACACACAAAGGAAATGAACACGGTTTGTTGCCAATAGGGTGTCACTCAGTCCTCACCATGACATTGAGTGATGTTGGAGAGGTTTTCAAAAGCTAAATAGCTACAGTAAATAGCTAAATAGCTACAGTAAATAGCTACAGTAAATAGCTAAATAGCTACAGTAAATAGCTACAGTAAATAGCTAAATAGCTACAGTAAATAGCTACAGTAAATAGCTAAATAGCTACAGTAAATAGCTAAATAGCTACAGTAAATAGCTACAGTAAATAGCGACAGTAAATAGCTACAGTAAATAGCTAAATAGCGACAGTAAATAGCTACAGTAAATAGCGACAGTAAATAGCTAAATAGCGACAGTAAATAGCGACAGTAAATAGCTACAGTAAATAGCTAAATAGCGACAGTAAATAGCTACAGTAAATAGCTAAATAGCGACAGTAAATAGCTACAGTAAATAGCTACAGTAAATAGCGACAGTAAATAGCTACAGTAAATAGCTAAATAGCTACAGTAAATAGCTACAGTAAATAGCTAAATAGCGACAGTAAATAGCTAAATAGCTACAGTAAATAGCTAAATAGCTACGGTAAATAGCTACAGTAAATAGCTAAATAGCGACAGTAAATAGCTAAATAGCTACAGTAAATAGCTAAATAGCGACAGTAAATAGCTACAGTAAATAGCTAAATAGCTACAGTAAATAGCTAAATAGCTACAGTAAATAGCTACAGTAAATAGCTAATTATCTACAGTAAATAGCCACTAGCAGGACTAAAAAGAGAGGCAGGCATTTTAAGGCCTACTCTTAAGACCAGTGGCTCAACTATTCTCCCACCCCATTAATGTGAGGTCAAATCAGGTTGTGCCTGGCATTTGGTGAAATATACTCTCTCGTGACAGACGTTAACATTTGGTTCTGGGTGCTGAGTTTTGGTGAAATATAGCTAGAAACTAAATATCGACAAGTGCCAACTCAAGAAAAGATGTCTCTGTAGTGTGTTAAAACTGGGACATATTCTGGGTGTAGTTTTGTGATTTATGAGCAGATTTGACAAATTGTATCAAAAATAAAAATAGTTGAGTTGATGGAGGCGTTGAATTAATGTCCAGCCGTCTTTCATTTGGAAATTCTAATCACTCCCTTATGTCATTGAAATGTGACACAGCTTTTCCTCAATGGCACAAATGTGCATTTTGAAACTATGGTGCTGATTGTGTGTGAACATTTGACGCAAAATATCTCACGACCCTCTCTCAGCTCTCAGCATAACTTTCAATGAAGTAAGATGTTAACATGATAACTATGAATATTAATGAACAGTGAATATCTCTATTTCTCTCTCTCCCATCTCTCTTTCTCTCAATTCAATTCAATTCAAGGGCTTTATTGGCATGGGAAACATGTGTTAACATTGCCAAAGCAAGTGAGGTATATAATATATAAAGTGAATATATAAAGTGAAATAAACAAACAAAATTAACAGTAAACATTACACATACAGAAGTTTCAAAACAATAAAGACATTACAAATGTCATATATATATATATATAGTGTTTTAACAATGTACAAATGGTTAAAGGACACAAGATAAAATAAATAAGCATAAATATGGGTTGTATTTACAATGGTGTGTGTTCTTCACTGGTTGCCCTTTTCTCATGGCAACAGGTCACAAATCTTGCTGCTGTGATGGCACACTGTGGAATTTCACCCAGTAGATATGGGAGATTTTCAAAATTGGATTTGTTTTTGAATTCTTTGTGGATCTGTGTAATCTGAGGGAAATATGTCTCTTCCTCTCTGTCCAGGTGGGAGTAGGTGCAGGTGAGGGCTTCAATGTCAATGTGGCGTGGACGGGAGGCTTGGACACCCCCATGGGCGACGCAGAATACCTAGCAGCATTCAGGTACAGAGTTAGAGATACACCTAACCTACCTCACCTTACCTCCAGCCGAAATCACATTAAGACAAAACCACAAAAGTGCAAAGATTATATTTTAGTCAATGGGGTGTGCGCGCAATTGATTCATAGAAAGTCTTACCAAAACTCTTCACTCATCCTTGAAATACTACGCACAGCTGGGATATAACATACTTGTACAGTATCATGTGTTTATATTGTGGTGCGAGTTAGATTTTTGTGATGCCCTCCATTATATGGTGTGGATCCATGCCACTGAATGGAGGTGTGTCTTTTTTCTGTGCACCGCACTTTCCACTTCATTCAAGCCTCAGCCCCTGAATGAATAGCTGCTCGGTTTGCGGCGTAATGAACTTTGAGCGTTCCTGTCAGCGGTGTTGGCTCGCCACCAGACGATGAACAGTATGTGAGGTCCGTATGGTGCATACACACAGTGGGTGGGCCAAGCTCGTCAAACTCAGGATTCTAATGGCTGAAGCCATACTGTACCATTACGAGCCATCGATTCCAACAGGCAGATGCTAGGCTCAATGTTTACCCATAGCATACTATGCTAATTGCTAACTCACTGAGAGCAGTATGGTCTGTGTTGATTCACTGGTTGTATAGAAGAATAAGAAAACCTAAGTGTTCCCTAGTTTAGGTGTGTGTTACCTAGTGACTATCTTCGTTACGTGTACAGGTGTACCTAACAACCCTGTACCTAACAACTGTCACTTCATTTTCATTACAGGTAGATGTAGCAACTGTCACTTCGTTTTCATTACATGTAGATGTTACCTACCAACTGTCACTTCGTTTTCATTACAGGTAGATGTTACCTACCAACTGTCACTTCGTTTTCATTACAGGTAGATGTTACCTACCAACTGTCACTTCGTTTTCATTGCAGGTAGATGTTACCTAGCAACTGTCACTTAGTTTTCATTGCAGGTAGATGTTACCATGCAACTGTCACTTAGTTTTCATTGCAGGTAGATGTTACCTAGCAACTGTCACTTCGTTTTCATTGCAGGTAGATGTTACCTAGCAACTGTCACTTCGTTTTCATTGCAGGTAGATGTTACCTAGCAACTGTCACTTAGTTTTCATTGCAGGTAGATGTTACCTAGCAACTGTCACTTAGTTTTCATTACAGGTAGATGTTACCTAGTAACTGTCACTTAGTTTTCATTACAGGTAGATGTTACCTAGTAACTGTCACTTTGTTTTCATTGCAGGTAGATGTTACCTAGTAACTGTCCCTTTGTTTTCATTGCAGGTAGATGTTACCTAGCAACTGTCACTTAGTTTTCATTACAGGTAGATGTTACCTAGTAACTGTCACTTCGTTTTTCATTACAGATAGATGTTACCTAGCAACTGTCACTTTGTTTTCATTGCAGGTAGATGTTACCTAGAAACTGTCACTTAGTTTTCATTACAGGTAGATGTTACCTAGTAACTTTTTCTTAGCTCTTAGTACAGGTGTATGTTACCTAGTAGTTTTTTCTTACAGTAGCTCAGATGTCAATACAGGTAGCTCTATCACTTAGTTTTCTAAGTAGCCTACAGGTAGATGTTACCTAACTGTTTCTTGTAGACATATAGCCAATATCCTCATATGGAATTTGGTAAAAAATGACTCTGGGAAATCCAAATGTAAAATCCCATGAATTCACCTTAGAAACACATTTTACAAGTGAAAATGTGTTCACTTTCCCACGTGTTCCCCCACCCAATTCCACCAACAAACATTGTAAGCAATAAATTGTCAATTCTGTGCAAGGAAAATCTGTGACTGGGCCTCTATTCCCCAGATGTTCTGTAGAGCCAGAAAATATGCACCCAATTTCTGCATTGGCTGTATTTTCTGCATCTTGAAATACCATAAATGTAATAACCTGGTTCAATGCAGCCTGCCATCCTTCTAATTTGATTCATATTCATCTACCTTTCACTGTCCTTTTCACTGTCTTTTTACTGTTGTTTTATTTCTTTACTTACCTATTGTTCACCTAATACCTTGTTGCACTATTGGTTAGAGCCTGTAAGTAAGCATTTCACTGTAAGGTCTACTACACCTGTTGTATTTGGCGCACGTGACAAATTAACTTTGATTTGATTTGAGATTTCCATCTTCCAATGGGGCCGTCCTGTTTATTTCACATCTTGCCATTCAGGAGATGAGGGATCTTGGTTTGCCTCCAAAATGCCACCCTCTTCTGTATATTAGTGAAGAAGGTGGCATTTCAGCTAGTCTTGCAGTTCAGTGGCTATAGGATAGAGGTAGTGGATGGTGGGGGGTGGGGGGGTGGGTTGCAGTATAATCTGGTAGATTCCTTTAGTTGCGGGATACAACGTGTGTGTGTGTGTGTGTGGGACTGCACAGGCTGCATGGTCTGGTAGTGCAGACCGGGAGGGATTGGGGTGGTGGTGGGAGTGAATGGTGTGGGGGTGGTGCATTGTTAGGGAATCCAAAGGCGGCGTAATTAAGCCCAATGGATCCCAGATGGCTGGCTGTCAGTGACGTGAGAAGAGGCCCGAGCCCCTAATGGGAACCAGACGCACGCCGAAGCGCTTTGAACTGCCGGCCGGAGAAAGGGTGGGGGGGAGAAAGGGAACGAGAGAAAGAGAAGAAGAGAGAGGGGAATCAAACACGGCATGGGCAGTGTGTGCTCGCTAAATCACTGGCAGCAGCAACGAGAGGAGGAAGAGGCGGGTGAGGAAGAAGGGGAGGAGGAGAAGAACAAGGGAAGCAGTTCCAGAAGATGAAAATAGAAAGGTTGACGTCATCCTCCCCTCTGGACATCTCTCTGTCTTGGTCCTGTTATTTGTTTACTAACGCTTTAGATAAAGCCCTTATTGTTATGTAATCAGTCTTTAACTGCTGTGGTACCCAGAATGTAGCCTAGTAGATACTCATGTGTAGCTGGTAACCGCATATAACATAAAACAATTATTGAATTTTAAGGTACAGGCCAAAAGTTATTTTAAATTAAGTTTAGTGACAGTAATCCCCCAAACATATTTTCCTTATTTTACCAGGTAATTTGACTGAGAACACATTAATTTACAGCAATGACCTGGGGAATTGTTACAGGGGAGATGAATGAGCCATTTGAAGGGTCAATCAAATGGTGAAATGTATATGATGTGTAACTATCGTTAGGCTACAAGACCTATATAATAGGTGGTGTCAGAGGAAAGCCCATAAAATTGTCAGAGACTCCAGTCACCCAAGTTATAGACTGTTTCCTCTGCTACCGCACGGCAAGCGGTACCGGAGCGCCAAGTCTAGGACCAAAAGGCTCCTCAACAGCTTCTATCCCCAAGCCATAAGACTGCTGAACAATTAATAAAATGGCCACTGGACTATTTACATTGACCCCCCCTCCCTTTTGTATACTGCTGCTACTCGCTGTTTATTACTTATGCATAGTCACTTCACCCCTACCTACATGTACAAAGTACCTCAACTAACCTTTACCACCGCACACTGACTCGGTACCGGTGCCCCCTGTATATAGCCTCGTTATTGTTATTCTTATTGTGTTGCTTTCATTATTATTTTTTACTTTAGTTTATTTGGTAAATATTTACTTAACTCTTCTTGAACTACACTGTTGGTTAAGGGCGTGTAAGTCAGCATTTCACAATAAGGTCTACACTTGTTGTATTCAGTACATGTGACAAATAAAGTTTGATTTGATTTATCTGGCAACTTGATGTAATTTATATCCATTTAGTGTTAGTGATAGCGATAGTGACAGTGATAGTGACAGTGATAGTGACAGTGTTAGTGATACTGACAGTGTTAGTGATACTGACAGTGATAGTGATAGGGTTAGTGATTGTGTTAATGATAGTGTTGGAGATAGTGTTAGTGTTAATGATAGTGATAATGTTAGTGATAATGTTAGTGATAGTGTTGGTGATAGTGTTAATGATAGTGATAGTGTTAGTGATTGTGTTAATGATAGTGTTGGAGATAGTGTTAGTGTTAATGATAGTGTTAGTGTTAATGATAGTGATAGTGTTAGTGATAGTGTTAATGATAGTGATAGTGTTAGTGTTAATGATAGTGTTAGTGTTGGTGTTAGCGGCAGTGTTAATGATAGTGTTGGCGATAGTGGTAGTGTTAGTGATGTTAATGATAGTGTTGGCGATAGTGATAGTGTTAATGTTGGTGATAGTGTTAGTGTTAGTGTTAATGATAGAGTTAGTGTTAATGATAGTGTTAATGATAGTGTTAGTGTTTCAACTTTCATGTACTTTTATTTGGTTTCACACTGTGTCACATACCTGGGTATGTTACCTGGATGTTTGTTGAAATGTTTCTGACAGTTGGACTGATTAGTGGTAGCTTGGTTCCGGATCTGTTTGTGCATATTGACGATGACTGTAGGTGTTGGCAAGACAGCACAAACAGATCTCAGACCAGGCCCGATCCATGGGACATGGGTTTTCATTTGACCATGTCTCTCCACTGGGTAGTCAGTGATTTATTTGCAAATGAACATGTCATGCGGTCCTAAATATATTGTACACATCTCCCTCTTGAAGAGCATGTGTTATACAGTAAGCAATAAAGCACAGTATGTTTTGTGTGTCACAAGAGACTAGGGTGTTGAAAGGGTCAAAGTCAAATGCATAAACCTGTGTCCACTGTGAATATTATTTGACCCTGCTGGTCATCTATGAACGTTTGAACATCTTGAAGAACGATCTGGCCTTAAGGGCCAGAGGACTGGCCCACCTCTCAGAGGCTGGTTCCTCTCTAGGTTTCTTCCTAGGTTCCTGCCTTTCTAGGGAGTTTTTCCTAGCCACCATGCTCCTACATCTGTATTACTTGCTGTTTGGGGTTTTAGGCTGGGTTTCTGTATAAGCACTTACTAACATCTGCTGATGTAAAAAGGGCATTATGAATTTGATATTGATTAGATTTTGATGTCATTCTGTGACACTGCAGAATCTTGTTAAGCTCTTGCTAGCAACTATGTTCCTCATTACACACAGGATATGTTTCTATAAAGTGTAACTCAGTGTTGACTTTCTTGTCTTCACTAGATGTCAAGGTTCCTTGAATTTTTTTTCGGGGGGGTAACAGTGTCTATGAATACCCTCTTCACAATGGATTATAAGAACATTTATAAAGCCTTGTAATGACCTATGCAATTTTAAATGATTTTCAGACAATTTCGGAAGGTTTTTGCACAACGTACCTTTTGGAGTGCTTTGACCTACAACAGCGTTGAACCTCCCCTATCTGTCTCCAGGACTGTGGTGATGCCGATTGCCTATGAGTTCTGTCCTGACGTGGTGCTGGTCTCATCTGGTTTCGATGCCGTCGAGGGACATCTGGCGCCACTGGGGGGCTACAAAGTGTCAGCCAAGTGTAAGCACACTATTCACTGTTCCTCACAAAATCATATGCGGGACACACAGGTACATTTTATTTAACATTTTTAGTCATTTAGCAGACACTCTTATCCAGAGCAACTTACAGTAGTGAGTGGGTACATTTTATTTAACATTTTTAGTCATTTAGCAGACACTCTTATCCAGAGCAACTTACAGTAGTGATTGGGTACATTTTTGCACTTTTTCATACGGGTCCCCTGTGGAAGTCAAACACACAACCCTGGCGTTGCAAGTGCCATGTTCTACCAACTGAGCCACACCAGCCCACAGTGTTTCCACCTCATCTTCACAGTCTTATGAGTCTCACTAAATGATTCTGACTGTTCTATATTCCACACCAGGGATGGGCAACTTTGATGGGGGTGGGGGGGACACAAAAAATCTGACCTCACCATGAGGGGCCGCAGTGGATCGCGAGTCAGTGTACCCATATCAATACCCACACATGCAGTCAGAGCTCTAGCCTTTTGAGAGCAAAACATTTTAGCAGCCACGCAGGAGAGAAATATTTTACGTTATAGAGTTCATTTCCTGTAATTCTACACATTTTGCCATGAGGTTTAGAGGACATGTTGCAAGTTTAGTCTCCTGTGTGTGTGTGGAAATATGGAGGACTTTGGAATGCATCAGTGAATTTTGATTGTAATTGTCACTTGTAAATTTAAATGTGTCTCCCCCCAAAGGTTTTGGTTTTCTAACACGGCAGCTGATGGGGCTGGCAGGGGGACGGGTTGTCATGGCGCTGGAGGGGGGTCACGAGCTCACGGCCATCTGCAATGCCTCTGAGGCCTGTGTCAGGGCCCTGCTGGGCATCCAGGTCAGTAAACACAGGATCAGCTTACTTCTCCCTAAATCCTACCCTTCACCATGGGGGAAACAATACTATACTGACCCCCCCCCCGTGTGTTCCCCACCAGGAACCCCTGTCTGAAGCAATCCTAGAGAGGAGACCCTGTCCCAACGCTGTCCTCTCTCTGCAGAGAGTCATCCAGGCCCAGGGTGAACATCTGATACACTGTCTTTCTATCTATCTCTCTCCCTATCTCTGTCTTTCTCTCTCTCTCCCTATCTCTGTCTTTCTCTCTCTCTCTCCCTATCTCTGTCTTTCTCTCTCTCTCTCCCTATCTCTGTCTTTCTCTCTCTCTCTCCCTATCTCTGTCTTTCTTTCTATCTCTCTCCCTATCTCTGTCTTTCTTTGGTCCATTCTCTCTATCTGCCTCACTTTCTCTCTCAAGATTTCTTTCACTCTACAGCAGAGATGGGCAACTGGTGGTGGCCTGCGGCCACCATTTTGAAGGTCCTCAGATCAACTTCCCCCTCAAAATTGGGGAACTCTTTCGGGGTCTCAACTTTCTTTTGCGAGATAGAATAGTAGAATACACAAATACAAGGTGCAATTTCCAAATATTGTTGTGCATCAACAGTTTTGCTCTTGTTATGTCAGTCACTGATAGTCAGTCAATTAGCCAATGTCTGCTACAATTTTTTGTTTGCTAAATTAGTTTAGCAGCCAGCTATCTAAACTTCTTATCATGGTCGAATTACCGGCCGGATAGCGATAGCCCCTTTTGATTTTGTTAGTCAGTCTCACTCAGATATCATATTAAAAATGGCAAACATTTATTTCTCCCCACCATGGCAAAGTCAATAGAATTGTAGAAAATTTGTAAGAAAATTTGCTAAAATATTCTCTCTGCCCCATGGCAAAATATGGGTACGCAGACCCGTGAGCAACTGCGGTCTCGCATGAGAAGTTCAGATGTTTTGCTCTACAGTATCGTCCCTCTCTTTTTTTCAGTCTCTCTATCTCACACCATCTCTCTTTTTCTCGGTATTCTCTCTTTCTCCCTCTTTCTCTCAATCTTCTTTTCTCTCTTACTCTGCATCTTCCTTTCTCTCTTTCGTCTTCTTTCTGTCCTCCTCCATGAACACCTCTCTTGCACATCCATTCTCTGTTCTTCTTCACCTCTCTCTCTCCACATCTCATCCATCTCTACCACTTCCATCTCTCTCAATCTATTTCATCCCTCTATTTGTATAGTCTGTTTGGATGTTATCTCTCTCTCTCTCTCTCTCTCTCTCTCTCTCTCTCTCTCATCATCCCTCCTTCCTTCTCATTCTTTCCTTCCTTCCCTCTCTCTCTCTCTCGCTCTCTCTCTCACACAGACACACACACACACAGAGAGAGAGAGAGAGAGCCGGCCACTGCCTTCCTGGCTCCAATTATCTTCAAACACTTCTCTACCACACGATCTTCACAACATCCCTCCTGATTGCGCACAAATGTTATCCCATTCCAATTAGATTAATTAAAAATATTTGCAAAGCCACAAGAATGTTAAGCCCCTTCATTTAGGCAGAGGGTGAAATATATGTCTGGTGAATACTGGGAACACACACAACTTGGTCCTCTCTCTCTCTCTCCACATGTGCACACACATACACACACACCAAGGCCCTTTGCCACAATTGTGTGATTTAAATTACATGAATGCTGAATTAAAATTGTGGTATTGGTGAAGGCTGAATTAAAATTGTGGCATTGGTATTTTATTTCGACCACACACACAAGTATTAACTGTAGTATTGCTTAGTATACAATATAGTTCACATACTTCAAAGACATAATAGCTCAACTTTTAAGAGAGTACTCTGCAACGATGCAACATGAAAACCTGAAACAATTACTTTCTCTATCTCTCTCTCTCTCTCTCTCTCTAGGTGAGTACTGGCGGTCGTTGAGGGTGGTGGCCCACACAGTGGATCAGTCATACATGCAGGCCCAAGGACACAGTCTGAGACGTGGCTCAGAGGACCACAATGACACCGTCTCTGCCCTGGCCTCTCTCTCCATGGCCAGCCTCACCACAAACAGGTGACATCACTGACACCACATAGTAAAAGCACTGACACTATGTTGTAACAGCACTGACACCATGTAGTAACAGCACTGACACCATGTAGTAACAGCACTGACACCATGTAGTAACAGCACTGACACCATGTAGTAACAGCACTGACACCATGTAGTAACAGCAATGACACCATGTAGTAACAGCACTGACACCATGTAGTAACAGCACTGACACCATGTAGTAACAACAATGACCCCATGTAGTAACAGCAATGGCACTATATAATAAGAGCACTGACACAATGTAGTAACAGCAATGACACAATGTAGTAACAGCAATGACACCATGTAGTCTTATATAATATCAATATAATATCATGTAACATGAGATTAGATTTAAAACACCCTGTAGTCTCGTATGATATTAAAATAATATAATAAAATATCAAGTGAAGTGTTATAACATTAAATTATAGTTAAAGGGATGGTTCACTCAAATACATATTTAGGTTATTTAGTTATTTTCAGCAGCATCTGGCTAGCATTGTCTTTCCTGAACTGAAAGCTAATGGAATCATAGGAGACATTTTCTTTACAACAGTTATTTCTCTACAGCAGCCTACTGTGGGTATGTGGAAAATCATGTACATGTGTACTACGAGTGAACCACTACTTTAAATATGTATTAGATGAAAACTTAAACATGAAATCCTTAGCTGTCAGCTGCATCTCATCACACTGCTTTGGATTAGTGATCATTTCCAACACCAGTTCCTAGATCAGCTTTTGAACCAGAAGATGAATCAATTAGTGTTCTAATTGTATCTTATGGGAGACAGTGTGAAAATTCAAAAGACACAAAAGACGCAGCACTATCTCTCTCCCTTTAAAGGTGCAATATGCCGAGATCTGCCATTTCCTGGTTGCTAAAATTCTACTAGTTTGACTCATTTCAGTTTATGTGACAAAACAAGCAATGTATAATGTAGAGAATCATTCTACCATCTAAACCGCTGTGAAATATCTTTTCAATGACCAAAAAGATTGTCTTTTCAGCTGTTTGAAGCTGGTGTACAAACGTTAAGAACGGGAAGCGTAGGAAAAGCGCACATTGAACCGATCTACCGCTTGTAAGACTTGCTTTCAATGACAGATCTATAACTCACATTTTTAGATGAATTTGGTCGGGTCGCCTAAAAAGTTACTTTCGTTTATTTAGTTCATATTTTCTTAACTCTATTTCTTGAACTGCATTGTATGTTAAAGGCTTGTAAAAGTAAGCATTTCACAGTAATGTCTACTACACCTGTTGTATTCGGCGCATGTGACAAATACACATTTATTTGATTTGATATTGCAGCGTTAAAACCCTATTTAAACAGGAGTTGTCTACAACCACATGAAGATAATTGCATCAGTATGCTCTAGAACTATTTGCAGCATCTGTGTCCTGTTGAAATTTAATACAGTGATATATATATATATATATATATATATATATATATATATATATATGGTGTAATTCCCTGGGTGCCGATGATGTGGAGGTAGATTAAGGCAGCCCACCGCACCTCTCTGATACAGAGGGGTTGAGTTAAATGCGGAAGACACATTTCAGTTGAATACATTCAGTTGTACAATTGACTAGGCATCTCCCTTAGTTTTATACTGCTGTAATACTACAACAGGTTATATATTAGAATGCTATACAATTCCCTTCTCTCCTCTCTCCCTCCTATTCAGGACACAACCAGATGAACTTATGGAGGGGGACAGAGACTCCATGTAGACAAGTGCACTTTCCAACAAACCACACACACACACACACTGTGATCCACTCAGCCCTGCTTCACTTGATCAGAATCCACTGTCTCCAGTTGACACTGTACAGACCATATCCTGACCACTATAGGCAAACTGAGTAGCTTCCGCCTCACACACTCTTCCACCTCATCAGAACACAGTTCTACTGACCTTACTACGACCACTCGCTTGATTCAACCGCATCTCAACCGCACACTGATAACACATCCCATTAACAGGGTACAGGAGGACCAAGAGAGAGGAGAATGAACACTGTCTTCATGACATGCCTCTGCATGCCACCCTCGTGTGTAACATTGTGAACTGTGAGGACACAGAAGGAGAGGAGTAGCAGACCTGAGCATAAACTGGAGGGGGGAAAGATATACCATTATAAACACCACCGGGGGGGAGGGGTTGAGACTTGACTTGTAGCATGAAGTGACTTGACAAAGACCAGCTACATGACTGGCTGTAAGCAGAGTCTCTCTGGGGAAGTGAGCTTCTTGTTTAGCCGTTGGTCACAGGTTACCGCTGCACATCGCCAGGCCGACAGAACCCAATCACACAGAGAAGTAGGAAGTAGTCCCACGTCCCCACAGAAGTTACTATGAAGGAGAACAGACATCGCACCCTCACCGGGGGGACACTTATCTCTTATTGATAATGTCATTTGAATTTATGTGACGCCAACAAAATGAAGAAAAAGAAAGAAGACTGGGAATTTTGTTCTGACTTTTTTTGCACTGTGTATTTTGTAATGTGAACCAAAGAGAGAATGACAGAATGGACCTGGGATTGACAATAAAACATGTAAATTATCATACTCATGTTTTTAAGCTGATTTAAATATTGTAAGTTAGATTTATTGCGTATTGTATATGAAATGTCAATACATAATGGTCATGTTTTTTAAGTAGCAAATAGAGAAGGCCTAGAACCCTGTGATTCAGAGATTTTCTAGTTGTTTTTCTTCCAATGCAAAAGTGGGGTGTAAGACTCCCTCTCAGACAGCACTTAAGGAAAAGATGAAAAGGTATTATTTATATCTCAAGTTGATGGCATCCTCATTCTTTGTCATTCTAATGATAACATTTATTAGGAAATGAACCCAATGACTCACTGTGACAATTCAGGAAACCACTTGTTAGTGAGAGAGGAGTCAGATTAAACAGAGTCAGAATAAACGTTCCAAAGGTGTTTCAGGCAAGGACACACACACCGCCATACGGTCCTACTCTACGCTCCACTCACAGTGTTTCAGGCAAGGACACACACACCGCCATACGGTCCTACTCTACGCTTCACTCACAGTGTTTCAGGCAAGGACACACACACCGCCATACGGTCCTACTCTACGCTCCACTCACAGTGTTTCAGGCAAGGACACACACACCGCCATACGGTCCTACTCTACGCTCCACTCACAGTGTTTCAGGCAAGGACACACACACCGCCATACGGTCCTACTCTACGCTCGGCTCACAGTGTTTCAGGCAAGGACACACACACCGCCATACGGTCCTACTCTACGCTCCACTCACAGTGTTTCAGGCAAGGACACACACACCGCCATACGGTCCTACTCTACGCTCGGCTCACAGTGTTTCAGGCAAGGACACACACACCGCCATACGGTCCTACTCTACGCTCCACTCACAGTGTTTCAGGCAAGGACACACACACCGCCATACGGTCCTACTCTACGCTCCACTCACAGTGTTTCAGGCAAGGACACACACACCGCCATACGGTCCTACTCTACGCTCCACTCACAGTGTTTCAGGCAAGGACACACACACCGCCATACGGTCCTACTCTACGCTCCACTCACAGTGTTTCAGGCAAGGACACACACACCGCCATACGGTCCTACTCTACGCTCCACTCACAGTGTTTCAGGCAAGGACACACACACCGCCATACGGTCCTACTCTACGCTCCACTCACAGTGTTTCAGGCAAGGACACACACACCGCCATACGGTCCTACTCTACGCTCCACTCACAGTGTTTCAGGCAAGGACACACACACCGCCATACGGTCCTACTCTACGCTCCACTCACAGTGTTTCAGGCAAGGACACACACACCGCCATACGGTCCTACTCTACGCTCCACTCACAGTGTTTCAGGCAAGGACACACACACCGCCATACGGTCCTACTCTACGCTCCACTCAAAGGTGTTTCAGGCAAGGACACACACACCGCCATACGGTCCTACTCTACGCTCCACTCACAGTGTTTCAGGCAAGGACACACACACCGCCATACGGTCCTACTCTACGCTCCACTCACAGTGTTTCAGGCAAGGACACACACACCGCCATACGGTCCTACTCTACGCTCCACTCACAGTGTTTCAGGCAAGGACACACACACCGCCATACGGTCCTACTCTACGCTCCACTCACAGTGTTTCAGGCAAGGACACACACACCGCCATACGGTCCTACTCTACGCTCCACTCACAGTGTTTCAGGCAAGGACACACACACCGCCATACGGTCCTACTCTACGCTCCACTCACAGTGTTTCAGGCAAGGACACACACACCGCCATACGGTCCTACTCTACGCTCCACTCAAAGGTGTTTCAGGCAAGGACACACACACCGCCATACGGTCCTACTCTACGCTCCACTCACAGTATTTCAGGCAAGGACACACACACCGCCATACGGTCCTACTCTACGCTCGGCTCACAGTGTTTCAGGCAAGGACACACACACCGCCATACGGTCCTACTCTACGCTCGGCTCACAGTGTTTCAGGCAAGGACACACACACCGCCATACGGTCCTACTCTACGCTCCGCTCACAGTGTTTCAGGCAAGGACACACACACCGCCATACGGTCCTACTCTACGCTCGGCTCACAGTGTTTCAGGCAAGGACACACACACCGCCATACGGTCCTACTCTACGCTCGGCTCACAGTGTTTCAGGCAAGGACACACACACCGCCATACGGTCCTACTCTACGCTCCCCTCACAGTGTTTCAGGCAAGGACACACACACCGCCATACGGTCCTACTCTACGCTCCACTCACAGTGTTTCAGGCAAGGACACACACACCGCCATACGGTCCTACTCTACGCTCCACTCACAGTGTTTCAGGCAAGGACACACACACCGCCATACGGTCCTACTCTACGCTCGGCTCACAGTGTTTCAGGCAAGGACACACACACCGCCATACGGTCCTACTCTACGCTCGGCTCACAGTGTTTCAGGCAAGGACACACACACCGCCATACGGTCCTACTCTACGCTCGGCTCACAGTGTTTCAGGCAAGGACACACACACCGCCATACGGTCCTACTCTACGCTCCACTCACAGTGTTTCAGGCAAGGACACACACACCGCCATACGGTCCTACTCTACGCTCCACTCACAGTGTTTCAGGCAAGGACACACACACCGCCATACGGTCCTACTCTACGCTCCACTCACAGTGTTTCAGGCAAGGACACACACACCGCCATACGGTCCTACTCTACGCTCCACTCACAGTGTTTCAGGCAAGGACACACACCGCCATACGGTCCTACTCTACGCTCCACTCACAGTGTTTCAGGCAAGGACACACACACCGCCATACGGTCCTACTCTACGCTCCACTCAAAGGTGTTTCAGGCAAGGACACACACACCGCCATACGGTCCTACTCTACGCTCCACTCACAGTGTTTCAGGCAAGGACACACACACCGCCATACGGTCCTACTCTACGCTCCACTCACAGTGTTTCAGGCAAGGACACACACACCGCCATACGGTCCTACTCTACGCTCCACTCACAGTGTTTCAGGCAAGGACACACACACCGCCATACGGTCCTACTCTACGCTCCACTCACAGTGTTTCAGGCAAGGACACACACACCGCCATACGGTCCTACTCTACGCTCCACTCACAGTGTTTCAGGCAAGGACACACACACCGCCATACGGTCCTACTCTACGCTCCACTCACAGTGTTTCAGGCAAGGACACACACACCGCCATACGGTCCTACTCTACGCTCCACTCACAGTGTTTCAGGCAAGGACACACACACCGCCATACGGTCCTACTCTACGCTCCACTCACAGTGTTTCAGGCAAGGACACACACACCGCCATACGGTCCTACTCTACGCTCCACTCACAGTGTTTCAGGCAAGGACACAAACACCGCCATACGGTCCTACTCTACGCTCCACTCACAGTGTTTCAGGCAAGGACACACACACCGCCATACGGTCCTACTCTACGCTCCACTCACAGTGTTTCAGGCAAGGACACACACACCGCCATACGGTCCTACTCTACGCTCCACTCACAGTGTTTCAGGCAAGGACACACACACCGCCATACGGTCCTACTCTACGCTCCACTCAAAGGTGTTTCAGGCAAGGACACACACACCGCCATACGGTCCTACTCTACGCTCGGCTCACAGTGTTTCAGGCAAGGACACACACACCGCCATACGGTCCTACTCTACGCTCCACTCACAGTGTTTCAGGCAAGGACACACACACCGCCATACGGTCCTACTCTACGCTCCACTCACAGTGTTTCAGGCAAGGACACACACACCGCCATACGGTCCTACTCTATGCTCCACTCACAGTGTTTCAGGCAAGGACACACACACCGCCATACGGTCCTACTCTACGCTCGGCTCAAAGGTGTTTCAGGCAAGGACACACACACCGCCATACGGTCCTACTCTACGCTCCACTCACAGTGTTTCAGGCAAGGACACACACACCGCCATACGGTCCTACTCTACGCTCCACTCACAGTGTTTCAGGCAAGGACACACACACCGCCATACGGTCCTACTCTACGCTCCACTCAAAGGTGTTTCAGGCAAGGACACACACACCGCCATACGGTCCTACTCTACGCTCCACTCACAGTGTTTCAGGCAAGGACACACACACCGCCATACGGTCCTACTCTACGCTCCACTCACAGTGTTTCAGGCAAGGACACACACACCGCCATACGGTCCTACTCTACGCTCCACTCACAGTGTTTCAGGCAAGGACACACACACCGCCATACGGTCCTACTCTACGCTCCACTCAAAGGTGTTTCAGGCAAGGACACACACACCGCCATACGGTCCTACTCTACGCTCCACTCAAAGGTGTTTCAGGCAAGGACACACACACCGCCATACGGTCCTACTCTACGCTCCACTCACAGTGTTTCAGGCAAGGACACACACACCGCCATACGGTCCTACTCTACGCTCCACTCAAAGGTGTTTCAGGCAAGGACACACACACCGCCATACGGTCCTACTCTACGCTCCACTCACAGTGTTTCAGGCAAGGACACACACACCGCCATACGGTCCTACTCTACGCTCCACTCAAAGGTGTTTCAGGCAAGGACACACACACCGCCATACGGTCCTACTCTACGCTCCACTCAAAGGTGTTTCAGGCAAGGACACACACACCGCCATACGGTCCTACTCTACGCTCGGCTCACAGTGTTTATGCATGTGTGTGTAAATCACCGCATTTACATGTTGTCAGCAGGGTATTTCAACGTAATGAAGGTAAAATACAACTAATGTTGCTGGGTTCAAGGCAGAGTAATAACACAGTTGAACTGACTTCATAGTTTTAAACTCTGACTGGCACTTAAAAGCTGTCTGTTGACTTCACGGGACTCAAACAAAACACAAATGCACTTACAATGTCTTAAATGTTGGGATTGTGTTTTAGTAAAATTTTTACATGTCTATTCCACTCTGACAATGCCTTTTTTTTCTTGTTCTGTTGTGATTTCACAAAGAGCAGTTCTTTAACATGTGGATTTATTGACATGCCTGTTCTATTTTGTAGGCTGTATTTTTTGAAATGCTTAGTTTTCTACTATGAAAGACAAGTGAACAAGGATTTGTTCATATCAGATTATCTACCACTCGATTTACAAAAAAAAGTCAGGTATTTTTGTTCCTGGACCATACTGCAGTTAGCATATAACGTTTGAAGTTAGCACTTAGTTGTTGGAGTCAGCTTGTTAAGTTCTACATACTATAGTCAGTCAGCTTGTTAAGCTAGCTGACTATAGTATGTAGAACAATTGAGCACAGTTTGAGAGAAGACAAAAGTTAAAAAGCCTTCTGTGAACAGCATCCCATTCGTAAAGTGGTATGGCCTCAACATAACTTCAAAGACTTTTGTGAATTCCTGATTGTATTTGTATTTAAACAGAGGTTTTTGTTCTTAATATTAAAAAAATATGGATTAAAAAACTGCTTACATTTCTTGTTAGCACTTTCCATTAAATAATGATTTATTTGTTACCCATGTAATGTTATTGCAGTGCCTTGCTTATGTATCGTGTTAAAAATATGTTTATCTCACAGTGCTACAGATTAATTTGTACTATAATGTTGTATTGTTCCAGTACTTTTTGGTGCTTTATGATATACATTATAGAACCAATACTTTACTTGACAAGACCCTGCAAGAGGTATATGGTATTTGACATTGACATGGTGAAAAGGTGATTATTGATAATGAAACAATACATTTGACTATGATTATGTGGAACAAAATGGCCACCATGTATTATTCATTTTCTTTCAGAAGGGTTCTGTGTTATATTTTATTCTGGTTTAGGTTTATTTCTGCTTTAATTAAGTACTTTTGAGAACACTTATCTGTTTTCCTCAATAAAAGGGAAATAGAGTTTTCTCAGCATACATTTTTTCCTGAAGTTTATATATTTTTTATCCCTTTAAATATTGGTCATTATTTGTATTTAATGTTGCCCTTACACCAAGCACTCAGCTATTTTGGGAATATAAAAACACATGACTTGGTAATGTAACACAGTTTGACACAAATCTTGGTTCCTGCCTTGCATTGATACAAAAGGTATTGCAGTTCACTTATTTGTTATATATAACTTATAAGACATTGTCTTGTCTTCCAATGTACTCCGTTATACATAATGTACTCTGTTATACATAATGTACTCTGTCATTGTGTGCAGAGTGTTAGAAGAGTTGCTTCGAGACAGAAAGATGGAAAGTGTCTTTGAAAATGGTCCTGATCAGAATTTCAGTGGTATTTTACCAAAACTGTTTTTATTATTATCCACAGGAGTTCATGTAATGAAAATCTGGTGACAAACAATCTGCCAGAAGAACTACGAGGATAAAACATATTAACCAACTACATTTTCTGGAGACAGTATATCAGATATTCCCACTACCTACCATTACCCAGTAGCAACAAAATCTGAATTTATCACATTGTGAAAAAAAAGTACAGTTTACAATTTATTACACTCTCAAATTACTGATAGCATATTGCAGTATTTCCTTAAAAGTATCTTAAAGAGAAATTCCAATGAATGACTAAACTTACAATATTCAAACTATATTTTTCTTTCATTTAAAAATACTACACTGCTACTTAAAACTATAAGTACAATGGTACTTAAAACTATAAGTACAATGTTACTTGTATATACAACAATGTACAATGTCACTCCTAATTGTATCTTTACTTTAGTTAAGAGTGTCCAAAGAATATGTAATATGTTACTCTGATCCTACTGTGTTACCACATAGTTATTTAGCATGTTAAGTTTTCACACTTAATCACAGACCTTTAGGTTTAGTGGAATTGATCCACTATGTCTAATCTAACCATAGTCTGTGCATGCTACAAAACTGTGTGTACTACTGTACTCATGTGTTGTAGGGAGCTGCAAAGATTATCGCTTGTTACTTACTCTGATATAAAGTCATTGTAATGTCAAATGTAACCTTTATGAATAAGCAATTAGCATATGCACATGCTAAGTCCACTCGCTATGAAGGGACATAATGCAAACAGAAAAATACATGAACACAGGCAACAGACAATTCAAGCAGATACATTTATATAACTGTTGGAAACATGGCAGGCTTCTGGGACTTTTCCTACCCATCAAATGGAGGTGGAAGAGCATACAATTATTAGCTTATTAGCATCTTTGCTGTAAACATTCATTGGGCTGGGACCACCAGCTATCCATCCCTTTGGCGGCATTATTATGGCCATTATTGTAATTATCATGAGCGTAAGTCACCTCAGTTGTCAAAGAATCTTCCTCTGTGGAGTCTTTGAAGTGGCGTATAAATTGAGGATCTTCGTCATGCCTCAGTGACAGTCACATACTGTAATAGAGCATTATAAAACGGTCTGTCTGTCAGGCTGCAAAAGGAGAGTCGACTGGATATCTGTCCTTAAACCAATGCCTGTGTTCGCTCCAATGCCCAATGTCTGTGGGCCAGGGCTTCCGAAGAAGGAGAGATGGGGTATGCAGGGGAGGATGGACACGACAGACCTTTTTAGATGTAAAGAGGAGTCCATTCGTTAGATGTCTGTCCTAAAAGGAGAAATAAAAGAAACAGTGACCTGATGCAAGTAACACATGTTTTAGTTTGTTCATTGAAGAGACATTCATGTGCATATTTTTGTCAATATAGGAAAATAATATATATAAGTCGCTAATGTGTAGTGTGTGCAAGTCGTTTTCCCAAACAAACACATAAACCAGGAAACAAAGCTAATTCCTCTCACACAGTGTAGAACAAAGCCCACAGTGCTTAACTTCTGCTCTTTCTCCTGTTTAACAAGCAAATATTTCATCTGGAGCTTTCTCAATTGTCTGTAATTACAGTGCAGCTTTCCATGCTGAGAAACAGAAGAGAGAGAGAGAGAGAGAGGGAGAGGGAGGGAGAGAGAGAGAGAGAGAAAAAGAGAGAAAAAGAGAACAAGAGAGAGAAAGCTATCCAGTTAGCATGTGTGTTGTGGGTGTCCTGTGACTACACCATAATACACAAATTGCCAGGAATGTGTTGCTTTCTCGTTTACCAAACGGGGGTATGCTACTGCAGCGAATAACAAGTTGTGATCTTAGCGTCACTTTGGACTAAAGTAAAGTAGATCCCCTCCTACTGACTGGATTTGGGTAGAGCCTCCTTGACATTTATTTATCTCTCTCTCTCTCTCTAGCAAAATGAAAATGTAAGTGCGGTTGATTTACAAAGAAGCAACTGATGCAGTATTAGGTCGCACGCACGCACGCACACACACACACACACACACACGATAGGAGCATTTTAGTCTTCATTGACCTCATCTGTAAGGTTTCTGAGACAGAAGCCTACTCATGTCAGGGATAGTTCAGCGATATTACATACTATTACATACTTAGTGTTTCTTCTCTAAATATGTAACTTCTCTGAACTATCCCTTTAACACATAGATAAATATAAACGTAACATGTAAAGTGTTGGTCCGATGTTTCATTATCTGAAATTAAAGATCCCAGAAAAAAGCTTATTTCTCTCAAATTTTGTGTACAAATTTGTTTATATCCCTGTTAGTGAGCATTTCTCCTTTGCCAAGACAATCCATCCACCTGACAGGTGTGGCACATCAAGAAGCTGATTAAACAGCATAAAAGGCCACTCTAACATGTGCAGTTTTGTCACACTACTCAATGCCACAAGTTTTGAGGGAGGGTGCAATTGGCATGCTGACTGTAGGAATGTCCACCAGAGCTGTTAGGGGAGAATTTAATGTTCATTTCTCTACCATCGTCTAATTTTGTTTTGGAGAATTTGGCAGTACGTCCAACCATGTCAGCCCAGGACCTCCATATCCGGCTTCTTCAGCTGCGGGATCGTCTGAGACCAGCCATCCGGACAGCTGATGAAACTGAGGAGTATTTCTGTCTGTAATAATGCCCTATTGTGGGGAAAAACTCATTCTGATTGGCTGGGTCTAGCACCCTAGTGGCTGCGACCCTGTGAAATCCCAAGATTATGGCCTAATACATTAATTTAAATTGACTTGATTTCCTTACATGAACTGTAACTCAGTAAAATCATTGCATGTTGTATTTATATATTTGTTCAGTATAGATCTTTTACGTAGTTTTCTTTTCTTATTGTCTGATGTGGACTGGAACACTGAATTGATAACGATAATGGAGGAAGAGCCGTGATTGAAAATAAGAATTTGTTCTTACCTTGTCTAGTTAAATAAGGTAAAATAAAAAATACAATTTAAAAATAAAGAGCAATGTCATACATCTCGTTTCCATTAGACCAACATCTTTATATGGACAATATAGTTTCTACACCCTTCCATGTTGGTCAGTGCACTGCTCTTGTACAACGTGTCAAACCCAGAACTCTGTGAGGCACAATGTGTCTAACCCAGAACTCTGCTCTTGTACAACATGTCTAACCCAGAACTCTGTGAGGCACAACGTGTCTAACCCAGAACTCTGCTCTTGTACAACGTGTCTAACCCAGAACTCTGTGAGGCACAACGTGTCTAACCCAGAACTCTGCTCTTGTACAACGTGTCTAACCCAAAACTCTGTGAGGCACAACGTGTCTAACCCAGAACTCTGTGATGCACAACGTGTCTAACCCAGAACTCTGTGATGCACAACGTGTCAAACCCAGAACTCTGTGAGGCACAACGTGTCTAACCCAGAACTCTGTGAGGCACAA
Organism: Oncorhynchus nerka; assembly: GCF_034236695.1. Lineage (NCBI taxonomy): Eukaryota > Metazoa > Chordata > Actinopteri > Salmoniformes > Salmonidae > Oncorhynchus > Oncorhynchus nerka. The sequence goes on from NC_088397.1 coordinate 83,349,346, forward strand.
CGTGTCAAACCCAGAACTCTGTGATGCACTACGTGTCAAACCTAAAGTATAGAACTCTGTGATGCACTACATGTCAAACCCAGAACTCTGTGATGCACTACATGTCAAACCCAGAACTCTGTGATGTACTACTTGTCAAACCCAGAACTCTGTGATTAACTACATGTCAAACCAAAGTATAGAACTCTGTGATGCACTACTTGTCAAACCCAGAACTCTGTGATGCACTACATGTCAAACCTTGTACTATGTGATGCACTACATATCAAACCCAGAACTCTGTGATGCACGAAGAGTCAAACCCAGAACTCTGTGATGTACTACCTGTCAAACCCAGAACTCTGTGATGTACTACCTGTCAAACCCAGAACTCTGTGATGCACTACGTGTCAAACCCAAAGTATAGAACTCTGTGATGCACAACGTGTCAAACCCAAAGTATAGAACTATGTGATGCAATACATGTCAAACCCAAAGTATAGAACTCTGTGATGCACAACGTGTCAAACCCAAAGTATAGAACTCTGTGATGCACGAAGAGTCAAACCCAGAACTCTGTGATGTACTACCTGTCAAACCCAGAACTCTGTGATGCACTACGTGTCAAACCCAGAACTCTGTGATGCACTACATGTCAAACCCAAAGTATAGAACTATGTGATGCACTACATGTCAAACCCAGAACTATGTGATGCACTACATGTCAAACCCTGAACTCTGTGATGCACTAGATGCAAACCCTGAACTCTGTGATGCACTACATCTCAAACCCAAAATTCTGTGATGTACTACTTGTCAAATCCAGAACTCTGTGATGCACTACATCTCAAACCCAAAACTCTGTGATGTACTACTTGTCAAATCCAGAACTCTGTGATGCACTACGTGTCAAACCCAGAACTCTGTGATGCACTACGTGTCAAACCCAAAGTATTGAACTCTGTGATGCACTACGTGTCAAACCCTGAACCCTGTGATGCAGTACATATCAAACCCAAAACTCTGTGATGTACTACTTGTCAAATCCTGAACTCTGTGATGCACTACATGTCAAATCCAAAGTATAGAACTCTGTGATGGACAACATGTCAATTCCAGAACTCTGTGATGCACCACATGTCAAACCCTGAACTCTGTGATTGACTACATGTCAAACCCTGAACTCTGTGACGCACTACATCTCAAACCCAAAACTCTGTGATGTACTACTTGTCAATCCCAGAACTCTGTGATGAACGACGTGTCAAACCCAGAACTCTGTGATGCACGACGTGTCAAACCCAGAACTCTGTGATGTACTACGTTTCAAACCCAGAACTCTGTAATGCACTACATGTCAAACCTAGAACTCTGTGATGCACTACATGTCAAACCCAGAACTCTGTGATGCACTACGTCTCAAACCTAGAACTCTGTGATGTACTACGTCTCAAACCTAGAACTCTGTGATGCACTACGTCTCAAACCCAAAGTATAGAACTCTGTGATGCACTACATGTCAAACCCTGAACTCTGTGAGGCACAACGTGTCTAACACAGAACTCTGTGATGCACAACGTGTCTAACCCAGAACTCTGTGATGCACAACGTGTCAAACCCAGAACTCTGTGAGGCACAACGTGTCTAACCCAGAACTCTGTGAGGCACAACGTGTCTAACCCAGAACTCTGCTCTTGTACAACGTGTCTAACCCAAAACTCTGTGAGGCACAACGTGTCTAACCCAGAACTCTGTGATGCACAACGTGTCTAACCCAGAACTCTGTGAGGCACAACGTGTCTAACACAGAACTCTGTGATGCACAACGTGTCTAACCCAGAACTCTGTGATGCACAACGTGTCAAACCCAGAACTCTGTGAGGCACAACGTGTCTAACCCAGAACTCTGTGATGCACAACGTGTCAAACCCAGAACTCTGTGAGGCACAACGTGTCTAACCCAGAACTCTGTGATGCACTACGTGTCAAACCCAGAACTATGTGATGCACTACGTGTCAAACCCAGAACTCTGTGATGCACTACGTTGCAAACCTAGAACTCTGTGATGCACTACGTGTCAAACCCAGAACTCTGTGATGCACTGTGTCAAAACCACAACTCTGTGATGTACTACTTGTCAAACCCAGAACTCTGTGATGCACTACATCTCAAACCAAAGTATAGAACTCTGTGATGCACTACTTGTCAAACCCAGAACTCTGTGATGCACTACATGTCAAACCTTGTACTATGTGATGCACTACATATCAAACCCAGAACTCTGTGATGCACGAAGTGTCAAACTCAGAACTCTGTGATGCACGAAGAGTCAAACCCAGAACTCTGTGATGTACTACCTGTCAAACCCAGAACTCTGTGATGTACTTCGTCTCAAACCCAGAACTCTGTGATGCACTACGTGTCAAACCCAAAGTATAGAACTCTGTGATGCACGAAGTGTCAAACTCAGAACTCTGTGATGCACGAAGTGTCAAACCCAGAACTCTGTGATGTACTACCTGTCAAACCCAGAACTCTGTGATGCACTACATGTCAAACCCAAAGTATAGAACTATGTGATGCAATACATGTCAAACCCAAAGTATAGAACTCTGTGATGCACAACGTGTCAAACCCAAAGTATAGAACTCTGTGATGCACGAAGAGTCAAACCCAGAACTCTGTGATGTACTACCTGTCAAACCCAGAACTCTGTGATGCACTACGTGTCAAACCCAGAACTCTGTGATGCACTACATGTCAAACCCAAAGTATAGAACTATGTGATGCACTACATGTCAAACCCAGAACTATGTGATGCAAACCCTGAACTCTGTGATGCACTACATGTCAAACCCTGAACTCTGTGATGCACTAGATGCAAACCCTGAACTCTGTGATGCACTACATCTCAAACCCAAAACTCTGTGATGTACTACTTGTCAAATCCAGAACTCTGTGATGCACTACGTGTCAAACCCAGAACTCTGTGATGCACTACATCTCAAACCCAAAACTCTGTGATGTAGTACTTGTCAAATCCAGAACTCTGTGATGCACTACATCTCAAACCCAAAACTCTGTGATGTACTACTTGTCAAATCCAGAACTCTGTGATGCACTACATCTCAAACCCAAAACTCTGTGATGTACTACTTGTCAAATCCAGAACTCTGTGATGCACTACGTGTCAAACCCAGAACCCTGTGATGCAGTACATATCAAACCCAAAACTCTGAGATGTACTACTTGTCAAATCCTGAACTCTGTGATGCACTACATGTCAAACCCAAAGTATAGAACTCTGTGATGGACAACATGTCAATTCCAGAACTCTGTGATGCACTACATGTCAAATCCAGAACTCTGTGATGCACCACATGTCAAACCCTGAACTCTGTGATGCACTACATGTCAAACCCTGAACTCTGTGACGCACTACATCTCAAACCCAAAACTCTGTGATGTACTACATGTCAAACCCTGAACTCTGTGACGCACTACATCTCAAACCCAAAACTCTGTGATGCACTACATGTCAAACCCAGAAATATGTGATTCACTACATGTCAAATCCAGAACTCTGTGATGCACTACATCTCAAACCCAAAACTCTGTGATGTACTACTTGTCAAATCCAGAACTCTGTGATGCACTACGTGTCAAACCCAGAACTCTGTGATGCACTACGTGTCAAACCCAAAGTATTGAACTCTGTGATGCACTACGTGTCAAACCCAGAACCCTGTGATGCAGTACATTTCAAACCCAAAACTCTGTGATGTACTACTTGTCAAATCCTGAACTCTGTGATGCACTACATGTCAAATCCAAAGTATAGAACTCTGTGATGGACAACATGTCAATTCCAGAACTCTGTGATGCACTACATGTCAAATCCAGAACTCTGTGATGCACCACATGTCAAACCCTGAACTCTGTGATGCACTACATGTCAAACCCTGAACTCACTACATCTCAAACCCAAAACTCTGTGATGTACTACTTGTCAAACCCAGAACTCTGTAATGCACTACATGTCAAACCTAGAACTCTGTGATGCACTACATGTCAAACCCAGAACTCTGTGATGCACTACGTCTCAAACCTAGAACTCTGTGATGTACTACGTCTCAAACCTAGAACTCTGTGATGTACTACGTCTCAAACCCAGAACTCTGTGATGCACTACGTCTCAAACCCAAAGTATAGAACTCTGTGATGCAGTACATGTCAAACCCAGAACTCTGTGATGCACTACATGTCAAACCCTGAACTCTGTGATGCACTACATGTCAAACCCAGAACTCTGTGATGCACTACATGTCAAACCCAGAATATGTGATTCACTACATGTCAAATCTAGAACTCTGTGATGCACTACATGTCAAACCCAGAACTCTGTGATGCACTACATGTCAAACCCTGAACTCTGTGATGCACTACATGTCAAATCCAGAACTCTGTGATGCACTACGTGTCAAACCCAGAACTCGGTGATGCACTACATGTCAAACCCAAAGTATAGAACTCTGTGATGCACTACGTGTCAAACCCAGAACTCTGTGATAAACTACATGTCAAACCCAAAGTATAGAACTCTGTGATGCACTTCATGTCAAACCCAGAACTCTGTGATGCACTACATGTCAAATCCAGAACTCTGTGATGCACTACATGTCAAACCCAGAACTCTGTGATGCACTACGTGTCAAACCCAGAACTCTGTGATGCACTACATCTCAAACCCAAAGTATAGAACTCTGTGATGCACTACGTGTCAAATCCAGAACTCTGTGATGCACTACATGTCAAACCCAGAACTCTGTGATGCACTACATGTCAAATCCAAAACTCTGTTATGCACTACATGTCAAACCCAGAACTCTGTGATGCACTACATGTCAAACCCAGAACTCTGTGATGCACTACATGTCAAACCCAGAAATATGTGATGCACTACATGTCAAATCCAGAACCCTGTGATGTACTACGTGTCAAATCCAAATCAAATCAAATGTATTTATATAGCCCTACGTACATCAGCTGATATCTCAAAGTGCTGTACAGAAACCCAGCCTAAAACCCCAAACAGCAAGCAATGCAGGTGTAGAAGCACGGTGGCTAGAACCCAGAACTCTGTGATGTACTACATGTCAAACCCAGAAATATGTGATGCACTACATGTCAAACCCAGAACTCTGTGATGCACTATATGTCAAACCCAGAACTCTGTGATGCACTACATGTCAAATCCAAAACTCTGTTATGCACTACATGTCAAACCCAGAACTCTGTGATGCACTACATGTCAAACCCAGAACTCTGTGATGCACTACATGTCAAATCCAAAACTCTGTTATGCACTACATGTCAAACCCAGAACTCTGTGATGCACTACATGTCAAACCCAGAACTCTGTGATGCACTACATGTCAAACCCAGAAATATGTGATGCACTACATGTCAAATCCAGAACCCTGTGATGTACTACGTGTCAAATCCAAATCAAATCAAATGTATTTATATAGCCCTACGTACATCAGCTGATATCTCAAAGTGCTGTACAGAAACCCAGCCTAAAACCCCAAACAGCAAGCAATGCAGGTGTAGAAGCACGGTGGCTAGAACCCAGAACTCTGTGATGCACTACGTGTCAAACCCAGAACTCTGTGATGCACTACGTGTCAAACCCAGAACTCTGTGATGCACTACGTGTCAAACCCAGAACTCTGTGATGCACTACGTGCACTACATACACACTACAGCTGTTGGAACAGCCCAGCCCATGCAGCACATCCATCCATCCAGCACCTGCTCTAGCATCAGCTCAATGTTCAAACCCCTAAAACTAAAGATGAGTAGCAGAAGCCCACAACTCTTGGAACCATCGGCCTGTTTGCAAGGCTCTGAAGCTCTTAAAAGCCAGATGTGCCACAGAGGATCTATAACAGCTGGTCCTAGATCAGTGCAAAGTAACTGCAACTGCAACCCTCAAACACATGTAGATCCAGAGGTTCCGGCAGAGGAAAGAACAGTGACAGCTCTTTAATTGAAGAATAAGCAGAGTTGAGCGCCACTTGTTGCCAGGTTAAACACAGCAGCGTATTCTAAATCACACACACACATGAACCCAGCAACATGCATATCTGCATTTACACACACATATACACACAGCCAGTAATACACACATCCACTTAAATACACACACATGCTACACACACACAAATGCAACCAACAACACACACATCCGTATAAAACAGCCACACAAATGCACCCAATATGAACCCCTCATATAAACACACACTTTATCCAAACACTCATTACACACACGAAAAAAGTTCATAAACACATGCACGTTTCATTTACTGTAGGAAGGTATTTCAGTTTCCACAGTTCAGTGAATAACGTTAGGAAGCAAAACAGTTCAGTAGACAACGTTAGGAAGCAGAACAGTTCAGTGAATAACGTTAGGAAGCAGAACAGTTCAGTCGATAACGTTAGGAAGCAGAATAGGTTCAGTAGATAACGTTAGGAAGCAGAACAGTTCAGTAGATAACATTAGGAAGCAGAACAGTTCAGTAGATAACGTTAGGAAGCAGAACAGTTCAGTGAATAACGTTAGGAAGAAGAACAGTTCAATAGATAACGTTAGGAAGCAGAATAGGTTCAGTAGATAACACTAGGAAGAAGAACAGTTCAATAGATAACGTTAGGAAGCAGAACAGTTCAGTAGATAACGTTAGGAAGCAGAATAGGTTCAGTAGATAACGTTAGGAAGCAGAACAGTTCAGTCGATAACGTTAGGAAGCAGAATAGGTTCAGTAGATAACATTAGGAAGCAGAACAGTTCAGTAGATAACATTAGGAAGCAGAACAGTTCAGTAGATAACATTAGGAAGCAGAACAGTTCAGTAGATAACGTTAGGAAGCAGAACAGTTCAGTAGATAACATTAGGAAGCAGAACAGTTCAGTAGATAACATTAGGAAGCAGAACAGTTCAGTAGATAACGTTAGGAAGCAGAACAGTTCAGTAGATAACATTAGGAAGCAGAACAGTTCAGTAGATAACATTAGGAAGCAGAACAGTTCAGTAGATAACATTAGGAAGCAGAACAGTTCAGTGAATAACGTTAGGAAGCAGAACAGTTCAATAGATAACATTAGGAAGCAGAACAGTTCATCCGATAATGTTAGGAAGCAGAACAGTTCAGTAGATAACGTTAGGAAGCAGAACAGGATGTAATGACTATGCTTCTCTTCAAGGATAGACTCATCCACATATAGTGTTTGGGTTTCCAACCACAGTGGTGGAACCTTCAAAGTCTGGCTTTTGATGCTGCTGAGGATGTTATAGTAATGTAAAGGGAATACCAGGAGACAGCACAACTAGTGTGTGTATGTGTGTATGTGTGTACACGTGTGTGTTCATGTGTGTGTGTGTTCTACTCAACATTTGTGTGTGAGTGTGATTGTCTTTAAGTGTGTTTTATGTATGGGCATTTGTACATGTGTGTACACATTTCATTTGAATGTTTTATGTTATGTTTGTCTAACATTGTTAATATTTCTACTGAAAATGTGTGAGTGTGTGTGATTGTAAAACATTAGGAACACCTCATTATGACGGATAGCCTCTGCTCCCTGCACCTCATCGTCCTTTCTTTGGCTCCTTGTTCTTTCCTACATCTCCCTTTTAATCCTGTCTTCCTGGTTCTCTTTGATGGGCTTTTCAGTTAGCTCAAACTCATCTTTTATCTTTCAATAAAAGCTTATCTTCTAGTTTCTTATCTGCATTCAGAAGAGTGGCCGCTAATTCCGCCAAGTTTACTTGTTTTTTTCCAAGAGACTGAGAGGAAAGGCAGATAACAAAAGCTAGAAATGGCATACACACACAAACATGGATATACACTCACACACACGCACAAGGATGTACACACACACACAGACATGGATATACACACACAGACATGGATATACACACACACACACACAGACATGGATATACACACACACACACACAGACATGGATATACACACACACACGCACAAGGATGTACACACACACACATACACGTAAACACACAAGTATACACATGCCAGTGCATAGGCTACACACAGTGACACGAACGCGTAAGAACTCCACATAAACAAGCACACACACATATACATCGGCTTACTCACACACACGCACCATCAAACTCTCCCCTGGCACACACACCTTCCTAATGCCTCACAACTGTTTCCAATCTAAAGGTTCCTGCTTGTCTGGGCCTCGGCAGGCCCTGATTAGATGACACTGGATACAAGATCCTGAGGAGAAAGGGCAAGGCTGCAGGAGAGAGGCAGGGAGGGAGGCAGGACTACTTTTTCTCTATCCCTCTCTTTTTTCAAACTGATATTCCTGATATAACCTGATATAACCTGATATACCAGATATAACCTGATATACCTGATATGACCTGATTTAACCTGATGTACCTGATATAACCTGATGTACCTGATATACCTGATATAACCTGATGTACCTGATATAACCTGATATAACTGATATACCTGATATAACCAGATGTACCTGATATACCTGATATATCCTGATGTACCTGATATAACTGATGTACCTGATATAACCTGATATACCTGATATAACTGATATACCTGATATAACCTGATGTACTTGATATACCTGATATAACCAGATGTACCTGATATACCTGATATATCCTGATGTACCTGATATAACTGATATACCTGATTTAACCTGATGTACCTGATATACCTGATTTAACCTGATATACCTGATATAACCTGATGTACCTGATATACCCGATATAACCTGATGTACCTGATATAACCTGATTTAACCTGATATAACCTGATGTACCTGATATACCTGATATAACTGTGCAGGACCCCGGTATCTGATAGCACTAGAGAGAAAAAACCCAACTGTTTCTGGTCTAGTCTGCCTGAGGTATGTTAGATAACGATCTGGATAAAAGGTTTGTTAAGAGTGAGTCAATGGTAAAACTACATGCAAAAATTGAATCGCTCATTGGTGTACTTAAAAACGTTTTAGAAAATATAATATTACAAACATTAAAAACAATTTTTAAGTACATTATTAGTCCACAATTAAACGGTTATATTGTCACTATAACAATAATTTGACCATTTTCGGGTAGTGGGCTGCTGGTATTGGATTTGGCTGGTTGGGTTTAAATATTATGTAGAACTCCAAACTATTGTCAGTCATTCTATTTTCTGATCTACACAGTTCATCATGACAGATAGCTAAATATTTCTGCCTAAAACTGTAAAATTATTTAGGATTATATTAGATTGCTACATATTACAGTACAATGTTTCATTAAAATGCTGTTTTCATGAAATACGACATTTCGTAACTGCAGCAACATTAGCGTAACTGAACCATCATTTTTTTATGTTAGGAAATTCGATTGATAATACATCTTATGATGAAAGGACAGGATCTTTATACTAATTTGATGTAAATTAAAATAGTCTATTAAAGTGTTTGTTGTCAAACTGGACACCATATGTTTTAACTAAAGAAGAAAGCAAATTGAATATTGTAATTATGATTCCACATTACTAGACGATTTTATTTGTAATTTAGGCTATTATACAATAATACAATTTCCTAATTTGTCATTCGTTTTTAACTATATTATTACTTTTAATTATGTTACGGAAAAATATATTTTGTTGAAATAGTTAATCAATAGCTACGAACATACAGAGATGCACATGCACTCATGCACATGGGCAGTGGACATGTGACAGTCAGATATTTATCAAATACGTTTACCTACTGATCCGTTGGGAATAGGCTTTTCCTATTTATTAATAGCATAATGCATTTTGATATATTCAAATAAAGACAGTCAACTCATACTCTTTCCCACTTCAACAAATAAAAACATATTTCCTTAAAGGGAGATGCAAATCAATATCTGAATTTTACAGAGAAGGTGAAAAGCAAGAAAAACTCACTTTTTTGAACATTCCGGAGTAGGAAATGTGGATTTGTTTGGGAATGTTTAATCAGGTTAGCTTGTTCTCCCATCAATCACCCTAAAGGGTCACTTTGATCAGTTAAATTAGAAAAGGCATATATACATTAGTTCGATGCACAGATATGTCAGATGGTTCCGCTTTCCTAACCTGTGAATTATAACACATGTTCTCATCATTGTTGTCACGCACGTTCATAAAAGAAATACTTAAAAGTAAAGCATTACTACATGGTCAACCAATTGAAACAACAAAGTAAAAAGAAAAATATTTGCAGTACATGTTTTTTTCCATAATACCAATAAGCTCTGGATAACATTCCCATAATACCTGTAGACTGATCAGTATGACATATTTAGTAAGACACCCCATAAGTTCAACTTCCTTGTCACTAGCGTTGCTAGCCTGGGCCTGGTTTCCCCTTAGCGATGGAGCTAAGTTACGAGTGTGTTCAAGCGTAACGTTAGTAACGTTTGTTTTGGGAAACAGCAAGCAGATTCAACGATGCTCCTGTAAAGGTTTTAATGATCATCATCTTAAGATGCTTTTGGGAAAGCACAGAGGCCCTGGCTGTTTGGCCATATTGACATATGTGTGTGTGTGTGTGTGTGTGTGTGTGTGTGTGTGTGTGTGTGTGTTCATGTTTTTAAACATACCTGCAGCGGTGTACCGTAGAGTTGTGGAGTTGGGGCTAAATTGTTAGGCGGCATACAGGGGCATTTTAGGTGGAAAGGGGGGTTGGGGGGGCAAAGCTCGAAGGGTGAACGGGTACAGTGGGAGTGATGGGGCAGTGGTTAAGTTGAGTGTTGGGGCAGTGGTTAAGTTGAGTGTTGGGGCAGTGGTTAAGTTGAGTGTTGGGGCAGTGGGCGATTAGGGGAATGAGAGGGTAAGCAAAGAACAGTTTGAAGAACAGTAGAGAATAGAGAATAATGAAGAGAGGGAGGTAGTGGGTTAGGAGGAAACAGTGTGTTTTGGCTTAAAGGAGGGCCAGAGATAGTGGTTTAAGGGAGGCCTTGGATGGTGAGGTTACAGGGTACAGAGATAGTGGCTTAAGGGAGGCCTTGGATGGTGAGGTTACAGGGTACAGAGATAGTGGCTTAAGGGAGGCCTTGGATGGTGAGGTTACAGGGTACAGAGATAGTGGCTTAAGGGAGGCCATGGTTGGTTGTGTTACAGGGTACAGAGATAGTGGCTTAAGGGAGGCCATGGTTGGTTGTGTTACAGGGTACAGAGATAGTGGCTTAAGGGAGGCCATGGTTGGTTGTGTTACAGGGTACAGAGAGAGTGGGTTAGGAGAGGCCAGGATTGGTAGGGTTAGGGGGTACATAGATAGTGGGTTAGGGAGGCCAGGGATGGTGGGGTTAGGGGTACAGAGATAGTGGGTTAGGGAGGCCAGGGATGGTGGGGTTAGGGGTACATAGATAGTGGGTTAGGGGAGGCCAGGGATGGTGGGGTTAGGGGGTACAGAGATAGTGGGTTAGGGGGAGGCCAGGGATGGTGGGGTTAGGGGGTACAGAGATAGTGGGTTAGGGAGGCCAGGGGTGGTGGGGTTAGGGGTACAGAGATAGTGGGTTAGGGAGGCCAGGGATGGTGGGGTTAGGGGTACATATATAGTGGGTTAGGGAGGCCAGGGATGGTGGGGTTAGGGGGTACAGAGATAGTGGGTTAGGGGAGGCCAGGGTTGGTGGGGTTAGGGGGTACATAGATAGTGGGTTAGGGGAGGCCAGGAATGGTGGGGTTAGGGGGTACATAGATAGTGGGTTAGGGGAGGCCAGGGATGGTGGGGTTAGGCAGTACAAGAAGGAAGTAAGAGAAAGTAAGGTTAAGACAGAGCAGGACGGGCAGAGCAGGATGGAGGATGAGAGAGGGGACACTAGTGGCTGGCAGACATTGCCCAGGCACCCTCCATCCTCCAGACGGAAAAGGCGTAGCTGAGGCGTTCGTGGGCTAGGTAGTTGCAGCTAGCCAGCTTGGCGTCCATCTCATCACTCTGCAGCACCTGGTACAGGAAGTCGATGTAGCGTGACGCCAGTTTCAGGATCTGTATCTTGCTAAGTTTGTCGGAGGGCAGAGTGGGGATGATCTTACGCAGCGAGGCAAAGGCGTCGTTCAGTGACTGCGTGCGTTGGCGCTCGCGAACGTTGGCGATCACTCGCTGAGTGTGCAGGTCCTCGAAGGGCTCACCGCCCGGGCCCAAACCAAGGCCGCTGGAGCTCAGCACGGATGGGGCCACACACACCACCGACGTGGGGGAGCTCTGTTGCTTCTTCTGCCGCTTTGGCCCTGACGGAACAAGGCAGTTGGGGCTCCCGCTGACCACGGCCCTCTCCTCGGCCCGACCCAAACTGTCCTTCTTGGGGTACGGCACCCGCTTTCGCCCCCCTGTTGGCCCACTCTTCTTGGACCCCCTCTCCAGCTCCTCCTCACTGGCCCCCAGCCCCCCTTCAGGGGAGTTGGCACAGGAAACCTCCTCACGCATAGCCACCTCCCTCTCAGGACACCGTCCTTCTTCCCTTTCCAAGGCAGGCTGGTTTTTGCTCTTCGTTCCTCTCTCTCTTTCCCTCTACTTCTCTTCTTCAGACAGCCGCGTGGGAAGTTCTGGTAGAGACACACAGGTTTAGAAGTTTCGTCTTCTTCCTCCAGTGAAGGACGATGAGTGATACGCTTCTAAACTGCAAACTGTTGAAGATCCATAGGTTTGGCTTTACTCCCAGTAAGTCAGAAAGCTCTCTCGTTCCTGTGCCTCTGTGGTGAATTCCTCACCTCCAGTTTCCCATCTCCTCAACCCGTGTGTAGAACAACAACAAACCATCTACTTCGTCGTGCTACCTCCCATGCTTTTATACTCGCCCCGCGAAAACGAGGGGCCTGCGGGCAGCTGCGATTGGTCAGAACCAGCTTCTTAGGGTGTGGTTTGGAAGCAGGAAGTGAGCTTGAGGTTGGTGGGTGGCTGGGAAGGGGGTAAGTGGCCTTCTCAGCCAATTGCGAGAGGCCTTGCGAAAAGCTGCAGAAGTTCTCTGCGTCTTTATAGGTTCCAGATTTCTCCTGCCAGAGCACTCCTGTCATTCTCCCGCACCCGCGTGTCTGTCTGTCTGTCTGTCTGTCTGTCTGTCTGTCTGTCTGTCTCTCTTCTCATCAATTCATTACATGTTTCGAGGCTCCTACGTTTGTTGTGCACTTTCACTTCTAAGATATTAAAACATTTTTCTTCGTTGATTGAGGGGATTAGTACTGAATGAATGCGCTTGGTATGTTCAAGATTAAGAAGATGTAATATCTACAAGTTTACAGTGAAAACCTTTTATGCATGATATCTCAAGGACTACTCATTTTTTATTATAAAATAAAAATGTTATTATTTCTCAAATTAGAAAGAACAAGTGTGAGTTCACTGTTTCAGAAGTGACCTCTCTAATATTTATGTGGCATCCTTATTGTATATCACATGACACTATAAAGACACATCACTCACACCAAGTGTCAATCCTCCAGGCCAGTCTGGGCAAAAAACATGTGGATTAACATTAGACAGATTTTCACTTTAAACAATAAACCTTGTGATGTCACATTTCTGTTTAGTAGTACCCACATAGAAATGGCGCCGTGACAACTGGGATTATTCCTTTAAACCTTAAAACAATACTGCCACTGTGAATATGCCTTTTGTTCAGTATAAACATTGAAAATATGTCACAAAACCTAGTAAATGAAAATAGTATTTTCAACATACAGTATGTCATATGAAGAATTTTTAAAATAACTTTTCAAATCAGGTTTCCCATAGAAATGTAACAACCAGAATGAATGTCCTTATTTAAGCAATTCCATTTCTATGCATTATCCACTGCAATCTCTATATGTGAGACATGTAGCCATGGCAATGGCCCATCGAGGACCCTAAATAACCCCTAACCCTGTGAGCTTGTGACCCCAGCTCACTAAGGTGAGAGGGCTGCTAATTATGCCATCCATGCCCTCTGGTGGAGTAGACACATGTTCTCTCTCCACACCAGGAACCCAGGGGAACACACATCTGGACCTGCGGGGACACACCACAAGGGACACACACACAAACGCAATACAACTCAATACAACCAATATCTCTAGACAATCTCCTGAAATGTAATCAAACATGATGCCTCGAAAACTACACATTTATCAATAGACATGAATAGTTCATTCAAGTGATGTATATGAATTGTCATGTTATGACAGACTTTATATTAGTGTTGATGGTTTTATCACAGGACACAAAGTGTGATTGCCTCTGCATTTGAAGGAGGTGAGTGGAGAATTTTAGAGGGGCTTTTTTTAGTGAACTTTATGAATGTTATATAGCCATATACAAGAGAGCTGGGATCAACTACACTCAACTGCAGTCAATCAACTCAAAAAATGTATTCCAGTCACTGAGATATTGAAGTGGAGGTTAGACTTAACATGCAGGAATAAGCATGCACTCAACACATTGGAATTATAACAGGCCTTACTTAAACAAAATGCACTTTCATTTCAACCGAAATTCCCAAATCAATTCCCAGATTAACTGGAATTATAAATACATTTTCTCCAACCTCCGGGTGGGGTTCCGAAGAAGGACAGGAAGCCAATTGTTGTGCGCTGGGCTGTCCGGGGCTAACCTTGGGGCTGCTTACCTTAGCAGAGCATGCCTCCATGCCACCATCATGGAAAGAATGAGCGAACGACAGGCTAACAGGAACAGCATGGAACGTGCACCCCTCGCACAGAACAGAGGGGAAAATATTGAGAGAATGGGAGATGAATAAAGAAATGGAAAAGAAAGGCAAAAAGAGAGAAAAAAGAAAGAAAGGAAGGAGAGGAAGAGAAAAAGAAAGTCCAAACAGAACCAGATGCAGGAGTGGGGAGGGTTGTTTGATCTCCCTCCTCATAGGCTGATTGATGTTGCACATTTCATTTCCTTGTCAGAGTCTTGACATAATGTTTCACTAAACACTCCGGACCCTTTTTTTCTTTTGACTTTTATTTTTGGGGGTTAATAATGAACCCCTCCTGTGGCTGCAAACAGACAGCACGATATCAAGAGGACGTGTATAGAAATAGCTTTGATATCAAAGAGGAGTATAGGCCATCGTAATGTGTACTTTAGGTTTTGCCCATATGTTATAGTCCGAACTGATCCGTATTATTGAAATACTGTACTGGGGAAAGTGTATGTTGAAAGAGGAGGGTGATATTTCTTAAATCCATAATACTTGAATTTGGTTACTGCCAAGTTCTAAGAAAGTCTTGAGTAAAGACAACTGATCAACGGCACAAGGACCTTCCATCATAAGTAAGCATTGAGTAACGTGGTTCCTGTTGAAAATGAGTCCTAGAATACACTGTTCACCAAACTTCTCACCTTAACAGATGGCTCATCCTCATCACACTGTCTTGGAATTAGTAGAATAATCACCTAATCACTAGCCCAGGGTCAGATATTTTCCCCTCCTTATGGATATGGTCAGGATTTGGCTGTGGGGTAATCTGATCTTAGATCTGTGGATAGTAAGGCACAAGCTTCTATCTACCACAAGCCTCTGTCTTGGAAAGAGTGCATTGCCCAGCACCCCTCCCCCGGCCGCTGCTCCTCCATCCCTCCTCTGGAGCCCAGTGGGACACATGCAGACATCTGGGACCCATTTCCCCCCGTAGAGCAGGACTTCCTGTGGGGTATCAACCTAGCGGGGGTGGAGGGTGAGGGTGCATGGGGGTGAAGGATGGAGGTGCAGGACCGAGGGGGAAGGGTGATGTATATAGATATAGAGTATGGGTAGTAATGAGGGGTTGAGGGGTTTGAAGCTGGGAGAGAGGGCAGGTCTGGGGCCACTTCCATTCACTTCAACCGCCAACAAGTCGCCTCAATCTGTTTGTGTGTATACATTAAAGATGTAACATTTCCATTTTTTCTCCCCTTTTCTTTTTGATGGCTGATGAAACTAAATCAATGTATTCTTATGGCAAATCTGGTCCTTGGAAACACACACACAAACAGAGATTGTCACTGTGCCGTGTCTGTGTCTGTGTCTGTGGGCAGAGCAAAGCAGCACTAAAGAAAAAACCCCTGAAGGTATTTTTCTGTTGAGACAGATAAAAAAAAACAATCCTGCTTTAAAAGCATTTTTTCTCCTCCATTGCATGCTAATCTGTGTTATTTCAGTTTGCCTGAGACTTAACTCTCTATATTAGGCTTTAATTTATCATAATATTTAGTGCTCAAGCTTCCCTCAAATGTCCCTGCTTTCATGTGCAATTTGGCCAATATCCTGCGCTGGCTCTGATTACAGTGTTTAAGTCCCAGGGTCCATCCATGGCACATTACAAACAGTACCAGTGGAGTTCACAGCCAAGAAGAACTACAGTATATAGGGCACACTAGGCTAGCATGGCTAACTCCAGCTCACAGCCAAGCAGAACTTTGTAGGGAAAGCTAGACTAGATTAGCATGGCTAAGTCCTCTACCCTCACACCTGTCAGGAAATGAGCGTAGACCGAACACGTGTGGAGAGACTTATCCACACCAGAAGTCCTATCATTACTTGACATACAGCACATTTATCCAGCTAACACAGCCAGCTAACATTGCCCATTGGTATTGATATGTAGAACATGTAGATTTAGATCAAAGTTTGTGCAGGTTTCTACCTCGACGGTGTGCCAAAACCAATGCTGGGCCGTTCCAATAGATGGTGCATCCAACTGAGGTAACTTAGGTCACAGACATGACAGTGATCTATTACTAGCCCTCAAGGAGTAGGTGTGTCAGTAGATGCCCTGTTGCATTGAGTGGGTGGATCACACATGTATCAACTGGAGGTAGACATTAACATGAGCTGGGCATTCAATCTGGACGCAACTATGACTTCCAACTCTTCCAAACCAATCAGAGTGAACCCAGAAGTGGCGCAGCGGTCTAAGGCACTATTTCAGCACTAGAGGTGTCCCTACAGACCCTGGTTTGATTCCAGGCTGTATCACAACTGGCTGTGATTGGGTGGCGCACAATTGACCCAGCATTGTCTGGGTTAGAGTTTGGCTGGGGTAGGCTGTCATTGGAAATAAGAATTTTTTCTTAAAACTGCCTTGCCTAGTAAAATAAAAGATGTCTCTGACCAGGCCCTCTGTACCACTGGTCACAGAACAGAGCCATCCCACTGGTCACAGAACAGAGCCATCCCACTGGTCACAGAACAGAGCCATCCCACTGGTCACAGAACAGAGCCATCCCACTGGTCACAGAACAGAGCCATCCCACTGGTCACAGAACAGAGCCATCCCACTGGTTACAGAACAGAGCCATCCCACTGGTTACAGAACAGAGCCATCCCACTGGTCACAGAACAGAGCCATCCCACTGGTCACAGAACAGAGCCATCCCACTGGTCACAGAACAGAGCCATCCCACTGGTCACAGAACAGAGCCATCCCACTGGTCACAGAACAGAGCCATCCCACTGGTCACAGAACAGAGCCATCCCACTGGTCACAGAACAGAGCCATCCCACTGGTCACAGAACAGAGCCATCCCACTGGTCACAGAACAGAGCCATCCCACTGGGAAAAAAAACTTGTTTCCACATCATTTAAAAAAAAAAAAAAAGCAATGTGATGACATTGAATCAATAAGGAAAACTGATTGGATTTGCAAAATGTCATCAACGTCGGGGAATTTCTTCTTTTTTTCACCCAACTTTTAACCTAAATCCAATGTCATGATGTCATTTTTTTTTTTGCATTAAATTCACGTCAGTTAACAATTCAACCAAATGTAAATCAAAACTCGACTTTGAACTGATGTCTGTGGCCAGTGGGATTGCATTAGAAATATCAACATAACTCTGTAGCTAGCTACAAAGCATAATTCTTTCAAGTCGAATCAATCCCTCTATTATTCCATTAGATTAGATGACCTTACCAAAGTTATGTTCTGATACTGGTTCTCCCTGTGAAGCCACAAAAAAAATACTGCTGCCATGGCATATTGTATTATAAAACATCAAATATGTGTCTCATAAAATATTTCAGATGTGAGGTTCTGTGGTCCACAGGCAGACTAACACAGTAAACAAAAGAGTTGGAGAGGCAAACATTGATTGAACCTGAAGGTTGGACATCTTACTGCACTGCAGCCAACTGGGCTTAATCACCTGATGCTACTTGTAAAGAAGGTGAGTGAGAGAGAGAGAGAGAGCGAGAGAGCGAGAGAAAGAGGTACAGCAGTGAAAGAGAGAAAGAAGAAGACGAAAGAGAAAAGGGTCAAATAAGTGAAAGTCCAGAGACATGTTTCAGTTTGTAAATAAAACAGATAGTATATTGCTATGTATATTGCTTAAATATCTGTGTGCTTTGTACTGCATTTTGCGGAAGTTCCTCAGGAATTATTTCAAAACGACCTTCTCCAAAATGCCTTTTTAATGTCAAAGCAGCCATCTGGTTCTTTACTAATTCAAGATGTTTGCTTTTCATTCACGTTTTTTCCCCTCTTTACTTAATTTCTTAAAATAAATACTCATAAAACCAAAGTATCTTTGAGGCTGAATGGGTCTTTCCTAATAGTATATTTTTTCCTCACAATTAATTTTCCTGTCACACAGATGTAGACTTACTTCCAAAACACACAACCAATATAGAATCTTGTTCATATTTAGACGGTTATACAAATAAATGTATAAATGTGTTCACCTTATAAAGAAGGCAATACCTATGGTATCATGTGGACATGGCCATATCAATTCTAGACGACCCCTACATAGATGTTACCACATTATGATGTTTTTTAAGTACAAGAAAAGGGTGAACAGGTTAAGGCTACTGTTACTGTCCCATCTGCACTGTATCACAGTGAAGAGTTCATCTCTTAATTTGATTCGTATGTCGTCATCTGCGGCTCATCAACACATCAGGTGCAATTGCTGTTTGGCATTTTCCAATAAGTTTGAAGTATGTCTGACAAAATGATTCAAATACATCAAATACATGATCAAATTTCCAATTATGAAACATGATTTGAATTCATTTGATTAAGATGTGTAGTGTGACATGACACGTAAGGTTTCACTTTTACCTTTGTTCTTTTTTTTGTCAAACGGAAGTTTTTCATGTTTTACTCTCCTCTTTTCAGTTTCATTATCTCTACCAGTTAAGTGCTAGATGACTTCCTTCCTTGATTTCCCTGGAAAGGAGTCCCATAACAAAATGTAACCCCTCCCCTTTTTACATACCACACAAAAACACACATTTTACAGCCTACAGTATAAACTATTTTGGTCCAAACCCTAAAGCTTGTTCATTGGAAAGTAACAAGACTTGTTTTTAGTGTCTTAATGTAAAACGTTATAATAAGCGAGATACCATATTATTTTGTTTGTATGGCTACTTAACCACAACATTGCAATTAACTTGATACAAAATGACTCAGAGGGCTTGCAAACAAACCAACGTGATGCAATAAAGATATAGATGAGGGCAGCGAAACATAATGATGGTATCTTATAAAGGATCCCGGTTGAAGATACTTAATGATTAAATCATTGGTAGATCTCTGTGCTACCTTCACTCTATATGCTTTTCTATTTTGATATATAAAAAAAATCTGTATTCAAATAGAAGTAGGCAATCTGCCAACATTTGCATCTGTTGCATCAATCACCTCACCAGAAAAAGTACTATACCAAGGTAACCAGCATCTACATAGACATGTAATTTTACGTATTTTTCATATAAACTTCAAAGTCTCTTTTATCATACAGATGCCTAAACCGAGCCATATACCAAAAGTCCTTGCATCCCCCCCACCTCCCCTTTGAAGGAGCAAAATACAAATGTGGACGGATTGAATAATTGGCAAACTTCAAAGCGCAGGTTATTGCCCGAGCGTTTACTGTTGCCTGTAGTGCTATGGAGTGTTTTCTTTTATAATGTGGGCTGGGTGAGAGAGAAGATGTCTGGCCCTGCCTCAGTGTAAATCCCAGTCTAACGCCGGGGTCTGACCCGGCTGGCTGGCCTGAGCTAAATAAAAATGACAATGTTTCACTCCCACAAGAAAGACACTGGGCTCCCCACACACTCTAACCCTCGTCCCCTCCTAGAATATTTCTGAGAAACCCCATCGTGGAAACTATACGACAACTCCACCCCACAAATACACACAGGTGTTAAATTCGGATTTTGAAGGTGGCATAATCACTCAAATGAATCGCTTTCCCTCCATCAGTTTAACAGACACAAATATGGGTAACACTTTACAATTGCTTTTAGCACTGGGTAACAGCCTGCAGGTATAATGCATTATAACTTGTATATAACCATGTATGAGCCTTCATAATGTCTTATAATAAGGCTGTTATGTCATGACAAGTCCTATGATGCATATGATTTATGTTGTTTCCAAACATAAGGCGCTAGAGGTCAGTTCTACTTTTCTCCATCAATTAAACCCCTTCCCGGGGTACCCCACAGCAACAACTTCCACAATGTAGTTAAGCTAAGCTTTGCCATCAAAGTACACCATTAAGATGAGGGTGCTTTCTATCCGCTAGTAAAGCTTTCAAAAGAACGGAGCACATCTTTGTAAAATCAAAGTCTATAGACACTTCGCCCTATGCCTAGTACTATGCCTCACATTGCCCTATGCCTCACATTGTACAACTGAGGTTGTTCCTTTACACTTCTGTGTATAAGGTAGTGGTTGTGAAATTGTTAGATTACTTGTTAGATATTACTGCATGGTCGGAACTAGAAGCACAAGCATTTCGCTACACTCGCATTAACATCTGCTAACCATGTGTATGTGACCAATAACATTTGATTTGAGGTAAAACACAAGGTTCTAACTGTTATGTATGACATTGTACAAGATGTACTACCAACGCAATAAAAACAGCTGTCCTACAATTATATTTTATTAATATGGCTCTCACATACATACCTGTACAACAGACATACATTCCTACACACACGCAAGTGGATATACATCATTTCATGTTTCATTATGACAATATGCTAGATGTGGTAGCTCACATAGAAACAACAGACTTTTAAAAAGGAAAAAGGCAGGACAGGATCAAATTCATCTCCACAGGCAGCAGTATGATGATCACCAATATTTTGGATCGGAGAAGCAACAAATGTTTAGGATTACTGAAGCATTCACACAATTAGTCCTTGGTCCGTCTGTAGTGCACTATCTAGGGAGTAGGGTCCGTCTGTAGTGCACTATCTAGGGAGTAGGGTCCGTCTGTAGTGCACTATCTAGGGAGTAGGGTCCGTCTGTAGTGCACTATCTAGGGAGTAGGGTACTTTTTCGGACTCGGGTCCTTGTGTTGGGAGTCAAAGCGTTTACCGGAATAAAAATTGGTCAAAGGCTCATTATTAAGCCCCAATGGTCCCTTCTCACATCGTTGGTTTGGTCCTCGCTCACTTTGTTGACAACTTCCCATCATGGCAATAATAAAAATGCTACGAAATATCTCCATTCAAATACGATGAGTACTAAAGAGACATTTGAAATTGATTTGCAACTGTTATAAAAACAGTTGTTCTTACATTATGGGATGGTAGTACAATCTTTCTTCATATTTTATACAGTGGTGGTGGGATGCTGTGATAGTGGCGAACACTGGCAGGTATAAAGGCTATGAGACTTTATAAAGGGGGGTCAAACAAGTCTTATGAGAAGTCTTACAAAGCATTATAGCTGCATACAAAATGCATTATACCTGTCAGCATTAAGTAAAGTGTTTCCAAATAGTGTTGAGACCCAACAAACTAAATGTAGTGGCTTCGTCACATCACTGCAGGTGACAGTAAGTTTTTATGAACCCAAGCACAAAGTGCAAAAACGGATAACACAGAACAGAGTCATACTAAAATCCAACTACTTGGATTTCCCAAACATGCCTGTGATGGGTCCTATTGTTGTCTAGAATTGATGTTCTATGATTTGTGCAGGTAGAGTACAGTTATACTACACTGAGATTAATTCTGAGATAGGCTTCCATCTAAAAACAAACATTTTCCAACAGCCAACGCATTTGATGGAGTGACGCCCCCTTGTGGCAAGAGAATGGAAGTCAATTCTGTATCATAACTACAAATAAATCAGAGAAGGAATAATATATATATATATATATATATATATATATATATATATATTAGATATTAAAAAAACATCATAGGTAGATGTACATGATCATCAAGGGTTAGATACAAATTCATCAAATAAGAACCCCTAATCTCATAAAAAGAGAGATATTGGCATATGACTAAAACAACTTTAGAGGACATACAACAGGAACACAGACAAGAGTGTCACATACATATGTATATGAAGACAGTCAAATTCATAAACAGTATAAAATAGGGATGAACTTGTGGATAGACTGGCTAGCAGGCGCTGAGCATTCCCTGTTTCTGTGAGCTTTTTAAGATTCTATTGTGAATGTTCTAATTCTTTCTCTTTGATATTGAATACTACATTGTTAAGGAAGAGCTTGCAGGTAAGCATTTCACTGTACTGTTTACACCGGTTGTATCCTGTGCACGTGACAAATTAATGTTGATTTGATTTCACAGACATAGGAAAAGAGGGGGTAACCTAAACGAGGAGGCGCGGGCATAGGTGGAGATCATGGTACTCATTCCCTCACTATAGAGGGGTTCAATGGCCCTTATCAAAAGTCACTGAGGATGCTGATGTCAGCAAACTCTTTGCGGTAGCGGTGGGAGTAGAGGGCCAGCAGGATGGACCACTTCAGGGTCATTAAACTCCACACGCCCGACAGGAACAGGCTCCTCGGGTCGGTCAGTGCTGGAAATGACAGACACGACAGATATTAGTCTTGCGGACTCAGTGCAAAAGACCTGATTGGCACACTGTTACACATTTCATTGACTCAGGTACTTCTCGATGAAGGTTCCTGTAGAAAAACTGACCACAGCTTTAGGCTTGTAACATACACAAAGACAATGGATTTGACATGGAATAACCCCATGAACTTATGGGAGATCACAGCACAAAATCTCTGGGAAGCAGTCATTTTGTGGGGAAATAGATGTAATCATGTGCCCTAAGAGCTGAAATATGCAATATTAATGACTAAATTAAAAACAAAAACTAAGTTAAGTGAGAAGTAGGCATTGGTCTGAAGTCGAAAAAGGAAATTCACGAGCACCACAATAACTACTCCACCCATGATACACCAAGGTTTTCCAGACCACAGTTTGGACCTACTACAGCAGCTATGTTGGTCTATTGTACTTCAAATAATGTGTAGGCAGGTTGCTTAGGTTTCTAACTTTCTCAAACAGCCTAATTCATACTCTTAGAGGTGCTGCCACAATAATGTGACTTGAACCGCATACATGTTAAAGTATTGGACTCTTCACACATCCCATTCCAGTACCAGCTCAAGCATTTTAAAATGATATGAAAGCAAGCTTTGCTTTTATACTTACAAGACCATCACACTTGATTGAGCAAGTTGTTTTGACTTGTAGTAATGTGGTGCCTGCCTGTATTTCATTAAACCTTTATTTTAGCAATACATGACATTGAGAAACATAGATACTTGATAACATATTTTTGGGGGTCAGTAGGCACCCAACATAACAACAGGTTATGGTGTGTTGGATACAGTCACTCTTATAGAGGTCTACAGAGCCTGTCTGCATTCCTGATTTCTGTAACCGTTAGCTTACCTGTGTAATATTCACATAAGCTCAGAAACATAGTCCTGTTTTATAAATTGCTGTGCGGATCAATGGGCAGTTCATTACCTATGTGAAAATGAATATGTAGCTTAAAGTTGTGTGCATTTCTATTTCATGATGCAATAAAGATAGTGATGCTATAATAATAATAAATAATTTACAAAAGGCCTCTCTCATTAGGCTGTATATACACACACACACACACACACACACAATACTGTTCAAAAGTGTTGGGTCACTTAGAAATGTCCTTGTTTTTGAAAGAAAAGCACATTCTTTGTCCATTAAAATAACATGAAATTGATCAGAAATGCAGTGTAGATATTGTTAATGTTGTAAATGACTATTGTAGCTGGAAACGGCAGATTTTTTTTATGGAACATCGACATAGGCGTACAGAGGCCCATTATCAGCAACCATCACTCCTGTGTTCCAATGACACATTGTGTTAGCCAATCCAAGTTTATCATTTTAAAGGGCTAATTAATCATTAGAAAACGATTTTGCAATTATGTTAGCACAGCTGAAAACTGCTGTCCTGATTAAAGAAGCAATAACACTGGCCTTCTTTAGACTAGTTGAGTATGTGGAGGAGCATCAGCATTTGTGGGTTCAATTACAGGCTCAAAATGGCCAGAAACAAAAACCCTTAGTCTGAAACTCGTCAGTCTATTCTTGTTCTGAGAAATGAAGGCTATTCCATGTGAAAAATTGCCAAGAAACTGAAGATCTCATACAGCGCTGTGTACTACTCCCTTCACAGAACAACGCAAACTGGCTCTAACCAGAATAGAAAGAGGAGTGGGAGGCCCAGGTGCACATCTGAGCAAGAGAACAATTACATTAGAGTGTCTAGTTTGAGAAACAGACGCCTCACAAGTCCTCAACTAGCAGCTTCATTAAATAGTACCCGCAAAACACCAGTCTCAACGTCAACAGTGAAGAGGCGACTCCGGGATGCTGGCCTTTTAAAATGATAAAACTTGGATTAGCTAACACAACGTGCCATTGGAACACAGGAGTGATGGTTGCTGATAATGGGCCTCTGTACGCTATGTAGATATTCAATAAATAAAAATCAGCCGTTTCCAGCTACAATAGTCATTTACAACATTAACAATGTCTACACTGTATTTCTGATCAATTTGATATTATTTTAATGGACAAAAAAATTGATTTTCTTTCAAAAACAAGGACATTTCTAAGTGACCCCACACTTTTGAACGGTAGTGTACATACACATTATTTAATAGCAGAACACAGTAAAGTCCATTACTCCACTGAAGAGTATGAATTAGGCTGTTTAAGAAGGTTTGAATCCTTAGCAACCTGCATACACATTGTTTGAAGTACAATAGACAAACCTATCTACTGTTGTAGGTCAAAGCTGTGTGCTGGAAACCTTAGTAGAGCATTTGGCTTCAGACCAATTCCTACTTGTCACTTAAAACATTGTTTTTTACACCGGAAGGTGATTTTCTGTTAAAGGTCCTTATACAACATTTTCACAAAAAGCCTTACTTTTTTTCCCACAATCAAAAGTCAGTCATCGGCAGTGCTTTTTTACCCTTTAAAATCAGCCTCCGCCAAAAGGTCTGGGCCTTAACGGCACATGTGGTATGCTTGCATAACTGCAAGGGTTGCTGGTTTAAACCCTGGTCTGCTGGATGTTGCCTTCTAATAACTCAAATCAATTTTGAACTGTTTGTAGAATGTGTTGAATTTACCATGGATAAACAAAAGTAATTGTCTGTAGTTTTCAGAAGGTGAAAAGCTCAAATGATTGTGACAGTCTTACGTCGCAAAATATTAGTCAATTCCCGTTGAATGCAAAGTAAAAGAAAATGGTTAAGTCATAACATTTTGAAGGTTAAGTCATAGCCATTTGTTTTCTCAGCTACAGTTTGAATTGTGTTCTGACAGTGAAATGTGGCTGGCTCTTACAGCACCTTGGACTATGGAATAGGTAGGGGCTTTTGCAAGGTAGCACCATGACAATTTGCTCAAAGTTTAGTGTTGGTTTGAACTGATGTAGCTAGTGAGCGATGTTTTGTGGAAAAATGTAGGACTGGCATTTGGACGTGAGCGAGCTAACACTAACGTAAATTCATTCACTTTTGTATATCGCCTTGGTCCGTACAATTGACCTTATTTTTGCGCCCAAAAAACGTAATACTTCCAGATCAACTGTAATATCAATACCAATGTAAAGCACACTTTCTCCCCTTTCCAACAAAATTAATGACGAGACCTTCTTGAATTATGCAGAGATGGGCATCATGAAGGCAATGAGCTTTGTCGGGTCTTTTTAAAAATGTTGGGTGGGTAGCGAAAGCTTGAAAGGGGGAAATATGTTGAGTAAAGAAAGTTTTTTATTTTTTTTTACACCCGATTTGTCCAACTAATCAACGTTAAAATGTAAATAAAACAAAGAGTTTATATAATGTCTCATCACATACCTGTTTGAAGGGTTGTGTTGAATTTGAAGAGGGATTTAGGGCTGCGCTAACGTTAGCCTCACAAGTGAACTGCAGCTGTTCCGGCTTTTGAGTGCCATGATGGCTCGCAGTAATGACGTGCAACAAAATGCTATTGGCACCCTAGTCATGAAATATTAGCAATAATTATATTAATTTAGACAAAAATCATGAAGTTTTCTTACAAGTGTATATGGTTAAGCATGGTTTTAATCTGCGAGAGAAGGGCTACCTCTGGTGGAAAGAGGCTGTACGGCACAAAATGAGTTGCAAATGCACGCTGTACATTACGTAGTGACACGTCACGATGTAATATACATCAGAGGGGTCAGTTTTTTCATCTTTTCTCCAATACTGTTAGTCCATTACCATGTCAATCAATGCTGAATCGAAACGTAGTTCACACCCCGGAATTTGATGCCAACACAGTCACTACAGTCCCATTCGTTTTCATTGCAGCCTCGTTTGAATGTCGCGGTTACCCACATTTGTACGGAATGGGGTGAGGTCAGCGGTTGTTGTTTGGTTCTAGCTAACTAATGGCTTAAGTAATTCCATGACCAAATATAGCTTGCTGCCTTTCTTTTCCTGTTTGTTAGCTGGCTAGCTTTCAGCTGACTGGTGTTAGCTAGCTACAGAGGCTAACTGCTAGACTTTGGAGAAGCAAGCTAATGTTATCCATCTAACGTTAGCCAACATAAGACTGTAAAGTTAGCCAACATTACCTAGCTAGCTATCATAGCAGCCAAGGACGTTCGCTAGCTTATTTGTGCATATTTGTTTGTGCTCGGATTATACGCAAGTGTCTAGGTCAGCCTTATATTAAAAACAGTGGTTAGGGAATGAACAGTAGAGCAAGTGAAGGGCAGATGAGAAGCAAATGAGGATCAAATAAGGAGTGAAGGAATAAGAGTGAATGGAGTGTGTGTGTGAGAGACTCACACTCTTTGTTGGTGATGGCGAGGGAGAGGAAGGTGATGAAGGCCACCACTGCCAGAAGGGCAAAGAAGACACCCATGAAAAGGAAGAACTTGAGGCCCTTCAGCCAGGTGCGCCAGTAGTCCTGCAAGTACATGATGTGGGTGATGAGGGCCCAGAAAGCCAGCACACCTGAGGGGGAAGAGACACAGAAAGTCAGGGGCTGGTTGTTCAAAATCCTTACACTTTGAGTCAAATTCCTGACATGATGAGACAAGCACTAAGTAACGAAGTATTTAATTGAAAGAATTTGATGAAGAATTCCTCTTTGTTATAAAATCTTGAACTGCCTTCAATGAAACAAATGGATTTATAAAGGCCTTTTTACATCAGCAGATGTCACAAAGTGCTTATGCAGAAACCGAGCCTAAAACCCCAAAGAGCAAGCAATGCAGATGTAGAGGCACGATGGCTAGGGATAAACACCTTAGAAAGGCAGGAACCTAGGAAGAAACCTAGAGAGGAACCAGGCTCTGAGGAGTGGCCGGTCCTCTTCTAGCTGTGCTGGTGGAGATAAGAGTACATGGCCATTGAGGTTAGGCTACTATAGGTTATTGTGTGGAGATGTGTTAGGGGGGAACATATTCTGACACAGCACATAACATTTTGCTGTGTCATTTGTGTCTCAATTCAAACTGTTGTCACTCCATGTTCCTCTTTTACGGTGTCAGCTTCATAACAACAAGTCCATTTGACAACGTATAGCACGGTCTTTCGTGATCCACTTTCACCATTTCTTACACAATATTTCAACTGTCCTTACTCGTTGGGCATGCTAGGTAGGACAATGTGGCCATATTCACAACGAGTCTCAACGCAGGAGTTCTGTTGACAGGCCTATAGAAATAGTCTTGCCATTTAGATCATAATGACTAAGTGTAAATAATAGTAATAAAGTTACATATTGGGATAATATTAAAACACACAGCCAGGTCAACTAAGTAGTGGCTCCGTAAGAAGCATCTCAAGGTCCTGGAGTGGCCTAGCCAGTCTCCAGACCTAAACCCAATAGAAAATCGTTGAAGGGAGCTGAAAGTCTTTATTGCCCAGCGACAGCCCCGAAACCTGAAGGATCTGGAGAAGGTCGGTATGGAGGAGTGGGCCAAAATCCCTGCTGCAGTGTGTGCAAACCTGGTCAAGAACTACAGGAAACATATGATCTCTCTGTAATTCTGTACCAAATATTAAGTTCTGCTTTTCTGATGTATCAAATACTTTTGTCATGCAATACAATGCAAATTAATTACTTAAAATCATACAACGTGATTTTCTGGATTTTTGTTTTAGATTCCGTCTCTCACAGTTGAAGTGTACCTATGATAAAAATGACAGACCTCTACATGCTTTGTAAGTAGGAAAACCTGCAAAATCTGTAGTGTATCTTTATTTATTTAAGTATCAAATACTTGTTCTCCCCACTGTATATTGTATCGACAACATTGCAATATTTTTGAGCTAGTTGGCTGTACCTGTACCAAAACACCAGTATTTCTCCTTAATAGTTTGTTCTCCCATCTTCTTTTTAAAATTGGGAGCAAAAAAAATAATAATACAATTTTTAAAAATGTAAGTGTTCAGCACTTATTTCCATGACCGATCAAAACTTGTTTTCTCATGGCTCGCTCGTCCCTCTGCAGCAGACACATCGTGAGCAATATGTTTGGAACATCAAATCACAATACATATAGAATCGTGAGAATCACAATACATATAGAATCTAAGGGGGCATTCGTAAATTCACTCTGGATATCTACCCCGAATTCAAAGCACTCTCGTCTGAGTGTGCCAGAGAGCAGAATAACTGCTGAATGTACGAACGTGCAACACCCATTGAATACGACCAGTTTCGGGTAAACGTCAGCAAAAAAGCATTCCTAAAATTGTTGCCAGGAGCACAGTTCGTCAACAACGCTCTAGATAACATGAAAACAGCCTAACCAGCTATGCTAGGGCGAGTAAAATGGTCAGAATGAGGTACTCTCATTTGTGCCTGAAAGTAGCTAGCAAGCCAGTCAACTTTAGCCAGTTCCAACGGCAGTCAAGCAGCCAAGCTGAGGTCAGAACACTCGGCTCAACCCTACTCCTCGGCCAAACAAAAGTTGTTCACTTCAGTACAAAACGCAATTGTACAAAACAAGTTAGAGAAACAGACCCAGCCAAAAATAAACACTCTGAATTTATGAAACGCCCAAAGCGCACTCTGGCACTCCAGAGTGAATTTACGAACACACCCGAAGTATCATGATAATATCGTATTGTGAGGTCCCTGGCAAATCCCAGCTCTAGTAAAAATAAGTGTATATAGACAGGGAGGACCAGACCCTGGATCATAACCCACTGACATATGTTTTGAATACAGGCCCAGAACTAATGAGCAAGTAGTCTACATAAACTTTGTTCTTTCTTCAGGGTTGGGGGTTAAAAAGTTTTAACAGTGTTTGAGGTTTGAAAGTACCATTCTGGCTTCCTTTCAAACATGGTCAGATAGTGATTAGGGCTGAGTCTTGATTCTCCACACTTTTCCTGAAGTGTGCACTTGCACACTTCCTGTAGTGGATTTAACAAATGGTGGAAACTCCCTCCTACCAATGCTTACAACAATCCAAAGCTTTTAAATCAATGATGGGGAGTTTTTTGGGGAAAGTGTAGAGAATTGGGATACAGCAAAGCTACTAAGTTCAATTGTTAGAGGGAGCTTCATGTTTTATTAGTCGTACGTACGGTATACACCTGGTATACACCGTCCAATGAAATGCTTACTTGCAGGTTCCCTTCTCAACAAATAAACAATAAGAAATAAAATATAAGAACACGAACAATGCCTCAGTAGAATAGAATAAATATTTTAGCATAAGTATAATACAGGAAGGCACCATTTATTGTCCAATATTTACACATGTTTTGGAGATCAGCGGGGGTGGCAATAAGAGTTTGATAGCAGCAGTTGTGATGAGTGTGTAGCATGAATGTATAAGTATGTGTGAAAGAGTCTATATCTGTGTGAGTGTGTGCTAAGGAGTGCAGCTGGTCAGTCCAGTTTAAGAGTTCAGCAGTCTGATGGCTTGTAGATAGAAACAGTCTCTGAGCCTGTTGCTATCAGACTTCCTGCTCTGATACAGAGAAGGCTTGTCTTATTCTGCTGTGTCAATCTGCCATGCTGACCCCACTAATTTCCACATCTCATGGTTTACAATCATATGACCAAGCACAATAATTGCACCTTTATTAATTGTTTCTCTATTGGCACAGGCACCACACATCACATGCTGCTATCATGACCCCACAAGAAAAAAAGTGGATTTGGCCTTTGGAACATTAATGACAGCGCAGTTTATAAAAAGTAATTTGACTTCACATACAGATAGATGTACACTGTACATGAAATATACATACTGTAATGACCGGACTAGATCATAAAGGACCAATTGTTCAGACAGAGGATTCAGTTTACGAATTGACGGTTTATTAACCCAACTTTACACAGGCTACTGTTTGGCCGTAGCCCACGCCAAATAAATGAAGGATACCCTATAAAACAACTGTGATCTTCTCTTGTGAAGGCCAGACGTAAGAGAGAGAACAATGGCTAAACCTGGTCTTAACTTCCAATGCTCCATCCCCCTGCCCAACCCCCCTCCACGCCACTCCGCCAACCACCAGGATGCCCGGCATCAGAACCTTCCAGGCATTCCCGTGATTGGCAGATAGCAGGTTGATTGGCATGTCAGACCCCGCGAACACTGGGTACTGGTAAGTACAACACAACCAACTAACAGCCTAACACGTAACACACAGCTGTCTGTGTGGGTCGCTACAATACAATACAAATCTATTACTAAATCGGCGTCTGCAGCTACTATTCTGTTTGAAGAAGTGGTATGAGAAGTTTACAACAATGAGAAGAGAGAAAAGTCACACAGATATCAACTTGCTGACTTGAGAAGATGAACTAACGAGAGCTCAAAGTTCACAGCCACAAATGCACCACTAATTAACTAGATCATTACATAACTGACAAAAGGGGTGCTCTTAGTGTTACACTGTCAATACCTGTGTTTTACACCACATTATAAAATAAAAACACAAATAATACTCTAAAGGCACTTAAATTCAAATACTAGGCAATATAGAACTTAATCATAAAGTACATCATTTATTGTACAATTACTATGCATGGTTGGTAACTAGGCCTTAATGTTCCTCCGACTGCAGTGTAGCCAATGTTCAATACTTGAAAGTTTTACTGCTTTATGGTAGGCGCAGGCTTCCACTCTTATCAGGTCAGCAAATTGTAATGGTGATGCGGAGATAAGTCCTGCTACTCATCCCATTGGAAGTTGTATGCCAAGTTCATCTGAGGAGACTGTTTAAAAAGGATGTGTAAGCAGAAATACAGTGCAGTTTGAGTTGACACCTGACAGGTTTTTGACCAGTGTTTTAGAATCAGGAACAAACATTCCAGGTTAACCAGGAAGGCTTTCAACCTACTCTTGAAAGTTGTAATAGTAAAATGCACTAGAGGTCGACCGATTAATCAGAATGGCCGATTAATTAGGGCCGATTTCAAGTTTTCATACCAATCAGAAATCTGTATTTCTGGACACCGATTTGGCCGATTATTTTTATTTTTATTTGATTTTTTACACCTTTATTTATCCTATATTTAACTAGGCAAGTCAGTTAAGAACACATTCTTATTTTCAATGACGGCCTAGGAGCAGAATGACAGATTTTTACCTTGTCAGCTCGGGGGTTCAATCTTGCAACCTTACAGTTAACCTGTTGAGTGTAGGGGGGAGTATTTTGATGTTTGGATGAAAAACCTCCCAAATGAAACTGCCTATTTCTCAGGTCCAGAATATGCATATAATTGTCAGATTAGGATAGAAAACACTAAAGTTTCCAAAACATTGTCTGTGAGTTATAACAGAACTGATATTGCAGGCAAAAACCTGAGGAAAATCCAACCCGGAAGTGCTGTTTTGCCTGAAAGCTCTCGGTTCCATTGCCTGCCTTCGCTCCATTTAAAGGAGATATCAACCAGATTAATTTTCCTATGGCTTCCACATGTTGTGAACAGTCTTTAGACATAGTTTCAGGCTTTTGTTTTGAAAAATGAGAGAGAAAGATCACATCGCGTCATTGGATGGCTGGGTGTCAGCAGCGTTTTGCATGCGCAACAGAGTGGAGCAAACATTTTCGCTCGCTCTCCTATTGAAGAAGCTACTGTCCGGTTGAAATATTATCGATTATTTATTGTAAAAACAACCTGAGGATTGATTATAAAAAACATTTGACATGTTGCTACGAACTTTACGGATACTATTTGGAATTTGTCTGCCCCATCGTGACCGCTCGAGCCTGTGGATTTCTGAACATAACCCGCCAACCAAATGGAGGTTTTTGGATATAAAAATAATCTTTATGGAACAAAAGGAACATTTATTGTGTATCTGGGAGTCTCGTGAGTGCAAACATCCGAAGACCATCAAAAAGTAAGCGATTCATTTTATTGCTTTTCTAACCAATCTACTTTGCTGCTAGCTGTTTGTAATGTTGTCTGCTGAGAGAGATGTCCTAACATAAACGCTTGGATAGCTTTCACCAAAAAGCTTTTTTGAAATCTGACACGCCAGGTGGATTAACAACAAGCTAAACTGTGTTTTGCCATATTGCACTTGTGATTATGAAAATTTTATATGTTTAGTAATTTAATTTGAATTTGGCACTCTGCAAATCAGTGGATGTTGACAAAAATGATCCCGCTAATGGGATGGGTGCGCCAAGAAGTTAAAGGGAGTGCTCCTAATCTCAGTTTGTTACCTGTATAATAGACACCTGTCCACAGAAGCAATCAATCAGATTCCAAACTCTCCACCATGGCCAAGACCAAAGAGCTCTCCAAGGATGTCAGGGACAAGATTGTAGACCGACACAAGGCTGGAATGGGCTACAAGACCATCGCCAAGCAGCTTGGTGAGAAGGTGACAACAGTTGGTGTGATTATTCGCAAATGGAAGAAACACAAAAGAACTGTAAATCTCCCTCGGCCATGCAAGATCTCACCTCGTGGAGTTGCAATGATCATGAGAACCGTGAGGAATCAGTCCAGAACTACACGGGAGGATCTTGTCAATGATCAAGGCAGCTGGGACCATAGTCACCAAGAAAACAATTGGTAACACACTACGCCATGAAGGACTGAAATTCTGCAGCGCCCGCAAGGTTCCCCTGCTCAAGAAAACACATATACATGCCCATCTGAAGTTTGCCAATGAACATCTGAATGATTCAGAGGACAACTGGGTGAATGTGTTGTGGTCAGATGAGACCAAAATGGAGCTCTTTGGCATCAACTCAACTCGCCGTGTTTGGAGGAGGAGGAATGCTGCCTATGACCCCAAGAACATCATCCCCTAAATGGTCTAGTCCCGCTTCATAACTGGGTTGATGATCTGCTGCTACTCTGTGCTGTACTCCACTCAATATTTATTTTGGGCTTAACTACACTGCTTATAATGACTATATGCTGTCTTCTTATACATGTACCACCTAATAGGATTTTGTTTTATTTTGTGTATGTGTGAGTTTTGTTTTGTCCTCTAAATTGGCCATCCCATTCAACAGTACAATCAATGTCATTGTTAGTATTGCGGTCTTTAAAAAAAAAAAAAAAAGGAAAATAATAAACATTTTTTTTTTAAAGAACATCATCCCCACCGTCAAACATGGAGGTGGAAACATTATGCTTTGGGGGTGTTTTTCTGCTAAGGGGACAGGACAACTTCACTGCATCAAAGGGACGATGGACGGGGCCATGTACCGTCAAATCTTCGGTGAGAAGCTCCTTCCCTCAGCATTGAAAATGGGTCATGGATGGGTATTCCAGCATGACAATGACCCAAAACACATGGCCAAGGCAACAAAGGAGTGCCTCAAGAAGAAGCATATTAAGGGTCCTGGAGTGGCCTAGCCAGTCTCCAGACCTTAATCCCATAGAAAATCTGTGGAGGGAGATGAAGGTTCGAGTTGCCAAACGTCAGCCTCAAAACCTGCAGAGAGGAGTGGGACAAAATCCCTCCTGAGATGTGTGCAAACCTGGTGGCCAACTACAAGAAACATCTGACCTCTGTGATTGCCAACAAGGGTTTTGCCACCAAGTACTAAGTCATGTTTTGCAGAGTGGCCAAATACTTATTTCCCTCATTAAAATGCAAATCAATTTATAACATTTTTTGACATTCGTTTTTCTGGATTTTTTTGTTGTTATTCTGTCTCTCACTGTTCAAATAAACCTACCATTAAAATTATAGACTGATCATGTCTTTGTCCGTGGGCAAATGTACAAAATCAGCAGGGGATCAAATACTTTTTCCCCCCTCACTGTATATATTTTTAAACCTGCATATTTTGCTATAAGAAATCCAGGTTAGCAGGCAATATTAACCAGGTGAAATAGTGTCACTTCTCTTGCATTCAGTGCACGCAGAGTCAGTGTATATGCAACAGTTTCGGCCACCTAATTTGCCAGAATTCTACGTAATTATGACATAACATTGAAGGTTGTGCAATGTAACAGGAATATTTAGACTTATGGATGCCACCCGTTAGATAAAATATGGAACGGTTCCGTATTTCACTGAAAGAATAAACGTCTTGTTTTCGAGATGATAGTTTCCGGATTCTACCATATTAATGGTCTAAGGCAGGGGTGTCAAAGTCAAATGGACGGAGGGCCAAATAAAAAAATCAGCTACAAGACGAGGGCCGGACTGTTCGAATGTTCATTGAAAATTTTTTAAATGACGCATATAGTCTAGTGAACCTAATTGAACCTACTGAAAACCTAACAAATATATTACAATATGATCAGATAAATAAAGCAATATTTTCTTATGGCTCTGTCAGTAATCTTTAATTTTCAACAGACACAAAAGACAAATTTCCTTTATATAAATATCCCCATAACATGAACATTAAATGAAAGAAACCGGTATTCAAGGCACCATCAGTAGACTATATTTTCTATTTTAGCAAAAGTGGGCTAAATTTACTTCAAAGAAAAAACAATAATAGCAATTTTCTATCATCCACTCAACTGAAATATTTTTAAAATATAATTGGATTGAAATACAAAAAATAAAGTGCAAAAATCTATTAATCAAAAACAACACTTTGTTTAAGGAGAAGTAACATGCAGTGAAAACAAATATTAAATTTTAACTTTTAAACTTGAACTGAGTAAAAACTCTAAATATGTGATTGCACAGTAATGTTCACTTGTTTGAGGTTGAGGGTGATACTTGGTGGTGTCCCATCTTTTCCACAAGTTCATCAATGTTCGGGGTAAGGCTCTGAGCTGAAGAAATCCTCAGAATTGAGTGGAGGTGTTCAGCAGTAAGTCGACTTCTGTGTGATGTTTTGTTCAGGTTCATCAAAGAAAACAGTTGTTCACACAGGTATGTGCTGCCAAACATAGACAACGTTTGAGCAGCCTGGATGCGCAGCTGGGGCATTGTGCCGGGAGGAAACGGGCGAACTCCGCAGCACCCACTGCCGCATATTTTGCCCTCAGTGCATCATTGCATTGGAGGTCAATCAACTCCATTTGGAGGTTTGGTGGTGAGCTTTCCACGTCAACAGCAAATGGGTTACCGAGCAGTTCCAACCTGCTTTTTGTGCTTCAAAGTCAGCAAATCGGCGTCGAAAGTCAGCGGCAAGCATACCTATTTTATCAGCCAACTGTGTGCTCGGGAACGCACTGGTAGAGAGCTTCTCTTTCATGGTCTGGCAGCTGGGAAAGTGGCTCAAATTTTCTTTCCGCATCTGCGTCTCCCACAGAGTCAGTTTGGTTTTAAATGCCTTCACTGTACTGTACATATCAGAGATGACACGATCCCGACCCTGCAGCTGCAAGTTTATTGCATTCAGATGACTCGTAATGTCACACAGAAAAGCCATTTCACACAGAAACATTTCGTCTCGGAGTTGTGTTGTGTCTTTCCCTTTGCTGTCCAAGAACAGACAAATCTCCTCACGAAGCTCGAAACATCTTTGAAGCACCTTTCCCTGGCTTAGCCATCGCACCTCTGTGTGATAAGGCAAATCACCATGCTCCGTTTCTAACTCCGTCAGAAATGCCTTGAACTGGCGGTGATTCAAACCTTTGGCTCTGATAAAGTTAACTGTGCGCGTGATGATGCTCATTACATGCTCCATTTTCAAGGCTTTACCGCACAACGCTTCCTGGTGTATGATACAATGATAAGCTGTCAGCTCACCTGTCGCGTTTTCCTCTTGCATCTTTTCCCGTATCTTCGCCACCAGTCCGCTCCTGTGTCCACACATCGCAGGTGCTCCGTCGGTTGTCAAACCCACGAGTTTTTCCCAAGGCAGCTCCATCTCATTTACACATCTTGACACCTCTTCATACAAATCATGCCCCGTAGTTGTGCCATGCATAGGACGTAAAGCCAAAAACTCCTCTGTCACGCTTAGGTTGGAGTCCACTCCCGCGGATGAAAATTGACAACTGGGCAATGTCAGAAATGTCGGTGCTCTCATCCACAGCCAAGGAATATGCAATAAAATCTTTTCCCTTTTTCACAAGCTGCTCTTTTAGATTGATGGACAACTGGTCTACTCTCTCGGCAATGGTGTTTCTGCTCAGACTCACATTTAAAAAGAGTTGCCTTTTTTTCTGGGCAAACTTCGTCACAAACTTTAATCATGCAGTTTTTGATGAAATCCCCTCCGTAAATGGCCGGGCTGATTTAGCGATCTCTTCTGCCAAAATAAAACTGGCCTTGACAGCAGCCTGGCCTTGTGATTTGGCTTTTTTGAACAGAGCCTGTCGAGATTTGAGGCCTCGTTTTAATTCCTCTGCCTTTTGTAGCCTTTGTTCCATGTCCATATTCTTGTTTTTGTCCGCGTGTTTCGTTTCATAATGTCGTCTCAGATTATACTCTTTCAGTACCGCCACACTTTCTCCACACAGAAGACACACAGGTTTTCCAGCTACCTTCGTGAACATATACTCCGACTCCCACCTTGTTTGAAACCCCGGTTCTCAGTATCCACCTTCCGTTTTGCCATTTTTGATGGGTATCTGAAAGTTAATTTTACTGTGATGCTGACGACTGCTGTGCCAATAAATATTGAAATGAAGCAGCCTACTGCTCGGTGCGTCACCTTTGCATTGTGGGAAATGTAGTATTGGTGCGTGTAAAAGATCTGCGGGCTGCCGGCTTGCTGCGGGCCGGTTCTAATAATAAATCAAGATCATCCCAGGGGCCGTAAAAAACCTTCTTGCGGGCCGGATGTGGCCCGCGGGCCTTGACTCTGACATATGTGTGTTACACTAACGTTTTTAGCCAGGTTTTTATTTTCCCATAGGTTTTGTAGTAATGTGTGAGTCACTCAAATATCACATGAATATAAAATTATACATGGCAAAACGTATAGAATTGCAAGAAAATTTGCTCTAAAACTGCTAAATGATATCTGCACCCTATGACAAAATGTGTAAAATTGCAGGAAATAAGTTTTAAACCTGCAAAATGGGTGTGAACAGTTTGTGTCCTGAACAGAGCTTGTGCCCATAGAAAAAGAAAGACGTGGCGGGGCGCGGGGGTGCTGAGTGAAACCCTGTAATAGCTGATGCTAAAACGCTGATGTGCAATAAACTGTTTTGGGAAACGCGAAAGTAGACAAAAGTAAATAGGCCTATGTCCAATATATGTAATGTAATGTACAGAGATGTAGTAGTTTATAACCTGGTGTGTAGAGATTTAGCTATTCTCTTCTGAAGTCAAGTTTACCGATTCAGCTTTGCTAGTTAGAATACCTTGACCTGGGGCATGTTGTTCAGTGAGGGTCGTGTTGCAACGCTTAGAACTATAGAATGTTGCCGACCGACAGATTATACAACATCTTCATAGAATCATATCTGTGTCGGTCTGTCTCTGAACATTATGTAGCTAACGTTCAGCTGGCAAATACATTCGAGTGTGGGCTTCTAAACATGTGTCACTCCAAACTCGAGGACTGTAAACACTTGCAACATGAGATGGGTACCGACACTGTCAATATCCAGCTCATGTGAGTCAGATGGACAGTTGCATCCTGAAAATATTGCATAAGCTATAATGTTACATCATGTCTGCAGCCTCATTCACAAAATAAATAATTGTTTACATTCTGGCTAATACTTTACCTGATAATCCTCCCATTGCAGCTGTCCATGATTGTTTGTACGCGATGTTCCACACGAGAAACGCAGAGAATCCCATAAGCATGCCGAAAGAGGCATACCCGATACTGATGTACGTCTTATTGAACCCCATTGGGCACGGATGACACACGAGAAGAAGACTTAAATAACAATACCGTCAACGTTTAAAAACAAGTGCTTTGTTTTGAGAAACTCGCTTCTGTACTCCACGACTCAAGCTAGTTTAACAGCTGCATGGCAGTGTACTGGGATAAAAACGTCCGAACGACAGTAGCTAATACGTTACGTTGCTGCAAATGTGCGCTAAATCGACATAGTTAATATAAAAGTCTACACAACAACTCAACACGAACGATGTGCTCTATTTGTAAGCCAAAAACGGTTGTTGTTATTCTTCTTCTGCGTTTCCGACAGAATGAATAGACGCTGTATTGCTGCCTTTCTCAGGTCGGAGTGCGAATTACACATTTGTGACCGACTAGCTCGATTCGGTCTTACGTATCAAAATTAGAAATGGTGTTTTTTACATTGGATAAAAGTAAAGCCTCAGAGCTAGAAAATTGTATATCATACACTACAGTAGAGGAACAATGGAAAGTAATTATGCTTTGAAAGTAATTCTGCTTTTTTCTCACTTTTGAGAAAATGGCCCTTGAATATTTTTGGTACACCAACACCAGCTCTTCTTCATCTACACCCATTCAGCATCTTTCACACCCTCTTAAGCTTTAGCCCCACCCAGCTCTTTAGGGATTTACATGTGAGGTCATATATTAAACAACCAAAGATTTCAAGACTAAAGGCTGGTTTATACTACGGGTGTGTTCGTAAATTCAGTCTGGAGTGCCAGAGGGTTCTCTGGGCATTTGTAAACTCAGAGCGTTGTCAGATTGTCTGTTCGTAAATTCAGAGCATTTTTCTCTCGGATCCGAGAGCTCTGACCTAACAATAGCAGTCAAGCACCTAAGCTAACTGGCTAACATTGGCTAGCTTTCTAGCTACTTCCAGACACAAATGAGGGAACCAGTTTACTCGACCTAGCAGAGCTGGTTAGGCTGTTTTTACGTTATTCCGAGCGTGCTGCTGGCAACTGTGCTGCTAGCAACAATTTAATTACACTTTTTTGCCAATATTTACTGACACCGGCCATATTCAACAGGCTTTGAGCATTCGTAAATTTGTCAGTTACTCTGCACTGTGGCACACTCAGATGAGTGCTCTGAAATCGGAGTAGATAGCCAGAGCAAATTTACCAGCTACATCTATGACAGTTGTTGCAGTGACAACATGAACATTCTATTGACAGGGTTACTTACATAGAGGAGTCTTTTGTTTAGACATGTAACTAGCTAGCTAGCTAAACAATTAACCATAATCCCAACTCATAATGTTACTACCCTGCATGAATCTGCAGGTAGTTACCCCACATTCCTCACACCTCCCATCTGGGTGTTTCCCCACTAACACTACCCAACTTCCCAATCCAAAATGACCCCACCTCAGCCTTGTCAATGGAACCCCATCCCTCCCAAGATACCTACTGACCTTCCACACATTTGCTTGACAATGCTGTTATCTAATATTCACAGCTAATGATAAGGCATCAATTAAATCCTTATGCTGCATTCATAGCCAGTTGGGAAGGTGGTAATTACCAGTTGTGGAGTCTTAAATATGAGTTGAATGCATTCACATTTTGAAGAGGGAAATACCACGGAGGCCCATGGAGATCATTAGGCTTGTGATTGTTTTGCCAATTTTTTGCCCATAAAAATTATATCCAGAGCTGCTTTCACTTTCTACATTCACAAATGGAAGAGGAACAGAATACATTTTGTATGAGCAAT
This sequence comes from Oncorhynchus nerka, assembly GCF_034236695.1. Lineage (NCBI taxonomy): Eukaryota > Metazoa > Chordata > Actinopteri > Salmoniformes > Salmonidae > Oncorhynchus > Oncorhynchus nerka. Next base: position 83,389,631 of record NC_088397.1, read on the forward strand.
TTATATTTTGTTCTTACCATCCACAAATACTGATGAAGATGCCTCCATGCTTGCTGTCTTTTTTGTTGACAAATTACGTCAGAGAGGTGCAAGTGGGAAACTCAGCGCACAGGGATGATAGACGAGTTTCCCAAAGTAATTACCAGCTGGAGGGGCATTCAAGGGGATTTTTCCCAGTCGTATGCTTGTATTTAAGAAAATAACGAGATGTTGTGAATGCGGCATCACACCAGAGAGAGGTGTCAGGATCAAGCGACTGTGGAATTCTGAGAAACCACCGCCCACTGTGGTATTGGAAGACTTGATAGAGATTGCTCAGTCATTCTGTGGTATTCTTGCACACCAGCAGGCAAAAAATATATAACATCCCTCAGCACCAAACACCCTAGTTTTGTACTCCCAGTTATTCTTACACCTCTGACGACTCTTGCCACTTCCTTACCTTAGTTCCTCGGAAGCTTGACCGTACAGCCCTCTATTGACATCTATAAATTGTGTAAGCTAATATACAATAGCTTGTATGAGCTGACTATATAGGCCTAAGCTAGCTGAATAAGATCAGTTCATCCTGTGTTACATCATACCTTTCATTACTTATCATGTGCAACTGAATACTATACTGTAGTTAAATAAAGGTTAAATAAATAAATAAATAACAATGGAGGACAATTGTACAAAAGGCTATGGAGATATAGCAGAATACATATAAGTTATCATAAAAAATATTAGTTAATCACAAGAATCTCCGCCCACGGGTGATGTGGAGCAGAACATGCTAAGCGATCTCCAACTCTGAGAAGAAGAAGCTAGAGAAAGTGAGAAAGTTCCAGCTATTTCCTGTGTTTGTAATTAGCTAGATTGTTTTGTTTTAGCCAAGGCCAGTGTGAGTCCTTGCCGAGATATAGCCTGAAAACCCTTGACAAATCCCTTGGCAGACCCCTTGAGTCTTGTAGAAAGCCAGAGGTCAAACCCACAGCTTCTGGATGTCCTCTGACGTTCTAGCTCTCTGGCCACCACTCCTGATATCACCCCAACTGCTCCAAACATCCTACCCCTGGCTGTCTCTGACCCGCTTTCCTTCCAGAGGGACCTGTAAACCAAAGAGGTCCCCTCCTACCATCAAGGTCCATCCTTCCCCTGTTGCATGGCAACAAACTCCCCTTCCCCCATCCTCCCCCAGGGAAAAGGAGCAAGTGGAGACCACTGCTCAGAGTGGAACAGGGGTCATGGCTAGAAGGGATACAGCTTTTGTCAAATGAACGTCAAGTTTAATTATAATCTAATTATCCTAAACGCCTACGTTATTTCTCCTAACTTACTGTGCAACTTCTCCTAACATACTATGAAAAGTGAAATCTGACAAAAGCTGTATCCCATCTAGTCGAATCCTAGAACAATGGCTCTAATGCAGTCTGTTAGCTTAGAGCAGTTGTCACAAACCGGTCGATCTCGATCTCCAAGGCATTCCTAGGGTGCGTTCATAAATTCACTCTGGCACTCCAGATTGAATTTCAGACACACCCCTAGTCAATCACCAAACATTTCTGTAAAAAACAACAACGATAAAGCCACAGATAGATATTTCACCAGATGTATAGTTCACTACCAAATATGGTAGGGAGAGGAAGCTCAGTGGCCGGCAGTAGGAGAAGATGGAACGAGATGGATTTTGGCCGACATTGTGCAAATTTTCTCATCAATTAAACATTTGATCTCAATGCAGTTTGCTGTTCCCAAAACTACAATCTGTTATGAACAGAGTGGACTAAGTTTTGCAGACTTGACCCTTTCCCAAAGTAATGTTTTTGTTGCTCAGATCACTGTGTCTGCAAAGTTTCCTCGAGCCATAGACTGTAAAAAGAACCCTCAAACGAACGGTAACGTTGATAATGTGAGACAGTGGCGACCCATCATTCAGGGCAGGTGGGGTTTTGAGACCCACATTTTTAGCTAAATTAAATTAAATAAAACAACAACAAAAAATGGCGGGGGGCTTGCCTGTTTTGCATGTTATTTTGGCATTAATACATGTCACGTATCAGTTTGCAAACAATGTCAAAAAATAAACAAGCATTGCATTAATAAAGCTGCATACGAGTAAGGCAGCTCCAAAATGCAGGTGTTCAGCCTAGCTCAGCGCTTTCTGTGGTGGTGCGGCAGCCAGCAGAAAATACAGAGCTTAGGGTTTGGTAATGTTCTCTAGTTGCGCCGTGATTGGCTCAGTGTTCTGTCACTCATGAGGACACTATGTCCCCCCCAAATCTAAGGCTACAACTCGAAAATCCAAGCCCTTTGGGTGCTGCCACCCGTATCGGTGCTCATCAGCCATTGGACATAAACATTACACAACAATTTGGAAATCGCAAATTCAACAATGAGTGATTTGGAAGGAATCAGTGGCTAACTACAAGCACTGCAAAGCAATCACTAGCCTGCTATTCAGTGGAGTGGTTGTGTGGTCCCAAGTCTGGGTTTAAGGGTCTCTTTTCCAAAATGATAAACATTCAATATTGGCTATGCTGTCAATCCGGGAAATCTGACTTCAGTCAGTTCAAGACTATTGGGAACTCAGGAAAAAACTATCTCTGACTGGGAAAATAAGTTTTGAACAACTCAGAATTGTAAATCTGGAACTCGGGCCTCTTTCTAGAGCTCAGACCCGAAGATCACTGACGTCATCATGATTCCACCTTGTTTTTTCCAAGTTCCCAGTTAGTTTTTCCAAGTTCCAGAGAATGCCAGACTTTGATGACAAAGTTTGATGACAAAATTTGCCCACGAAGGACTGCCGAGCCATCTTTTTATAATCTCCACCCGGCACAGCCAGAAGAGGACTGGCCACCCCACATAGCCTGGTTCCTCTCTAGGTTTCTTCCTAGGTTTTGGCCTTTCTAGGGAGTTTTTCCTAGCCACCGTGCTTCTACACCTGCATTGCTTGCTGTTTGGGGTTTTAGGCTGGGTTTCTGTACAGCACTTTGAGATATCAGCTGATGTACGAAGGGCTATATAAATACATATGATTTGATCTTCTTGTTCAGGTGACTACGTACAAAAATGTCTTATGACATTATAAATTATGTAATATGCCAGGGAGATATGTACATCAAATCAAATCTAATTTTATTGGTCACAGACACATGGTGAGCATTGGTTAATGCGATTGTAGCAAAATGCTTGTGTTTCTAGTTCCGACCATGCAGTAATATTGTCGTGTCTTTGGCTATGCCGGATTAAGTGATATGACATGCTATTCTATAAAATAATTTCTTTGTAATTAATATTACCTGATTAAGCTAATCAGGTAGATAATTAACTAGAAAGTCAGGGCACCACAAAATAATGTTTATAGAGCTGTTATCTTCCGAATAAACTCTTAAAGACCTAGTAATCTTTTACATGAAAAGATTACTAGGGGGCGGCAGGGTAGCCTAGTGGTTAAGAGCGTTGGACTAGTAACCGGAAGGTTGCGAGTTCAAACCCCCGAGCTGACAAGGTACAAATCTGTCGTTCTGCCCCTGAACAGGCAGTTAACCCACTGTTCTCAGGCCGTCATTGAAAATAAGAATGTGTTCTTAACTGACTTGCCTGGTTAAATAAAGGTAAAATTAAAAAAAAAAAAAAAAAAAACATCAATAGCAGTCAATATTAATCGTCACCTTATTTCAGTCTCATCTGAACATCGTATAATTCTTGGTTATCTTCACGAACTCTGGCTAACAAGTTTAATCAGCAATACAAACTTTGGTTTAATTATTTATTTACTAAATACCTAAATAATCACACAGAATTACATAAACCCAGAATCGATATTATGTCATAAAGGAAAACGTCCCTGGCGGACAGAGCCAACATGACGGCTGGTTACACAAAGGAAAGGGGGTTGGGTTTGAGTGAATGTAAATGTAAAGAGCGGGAAGGCTGAGGAACAGAGGGTGAAGCTATGCTATCGTAAATACAGTATCTTATGCATTCTAAATTACAGCCCATTTGAAAAAGGAGAATGCAATAAATATTTACTCTGAGCTGCGCTTCGGTAGGTTGGTCGTAGATGCTGGCCGTGTTGCCCAACAGAGATCTTCCTTGTCCTTTGAAGAGTGTCTATGGTGGTAAACTGGATACTTAGTAGTATCGTGTTGTTTGTTAGAACAAATCCTTTGTCCGTCCTTTCCTAGCCCACGTTTACAGTGGCCGCTGACAACTCAACGGCTAGGAGGTTTTACTTCTGGAGTGAATAAGAGTTCAAAGTTCATACCAGGTTGCCATACTTTTAGCTCATGCTATATTCTGGCTGGTATAGTTGAAATTCATCCTTTCGGCATGGAGGTTGTCACCTTCACATTGAAATTCTATGCTAATTTCGTTATGTTCTTGCTGAGGTTGGCTTAGTTCTGTAGGTGGTCTTTGTCCTTATGTACCTTATATTATCTGAACACTTTCAACATAGGATTGTTGCCCTAATGTCATCTGAACAGGTTACTATCTGAACACTTTCAACATAGGATTGTTGCCCTAATGTCATCTGAACAGCTTACTATCTGAACACTTTCAACATAGGATTGTGGCCCTAATGTCATCTGAACAGCTTATTATCTGAACACTTTCAACATAGGATTGTTTCCCTAATGTCATCTGAACAGCTTACTATCTGAACACATTCAACATAGGATTGTTGCCCTAATGTCATCTGAACAGCTTACTATCTGAACACTTTCAATATAGGATTGTTGCCCTAATGTCATCGGAACAGAAAGTTATATTTTCGTAAATGCTTATATAGTGGAGGGAGAGAAGGGTATGTTTCATAGTTTATAACCAATGTCTCTTCACAGGGGTGGGCCACTGATTGAGCAGAGCTTTAACCTTATGAAAACCCAATTCTCTCATTTGGAAGGTAAGATTACATTTTATCTTTTCACAAATAGTTTCATATTTAAACATTTAAATTGACCAACAATTTCATGTGAATCTGATAACTGTAATGTGTAGACTTTCCAAGATACAGTTTATGTCATCCTTTAATTAATAAGAATGTCTCAGATGACAACCGAACTGACATCATATTCATTAAGTACCAACGCATATGTTCAACTGGTTGGATTACCGAAATATGGTTCCTTTCTCCCAACCTTTAGATGTTCCCAGACTCTATATGTTTAACAAAGGCTCTTCAAGAGTCCTTCTATAGAGTCAAGAGAGAGAGGGAAGGGAGAAAGGTATTTATGGGGGGGTCATAAACCTACCCCCAGGCCAATGTCATGACAATATCTAACAAGTAATCTAACAATTTCACAACAACTACCTTATACACACAAGTGTAAAGGAATTAATAAGAATATGTACATAAAAATATATGGATGAGCAATGGCCGAACGGCATAGGCAAGATGCAGTAGATGGTATAGAGTACAGTATAGAGTGGGGAGAACAAGTATTTGATACACTGCCGATTTTGCAGGTTTCCCTACTTACAAAGCATGTAGAGGTCTATAATTGTTATCATAGGTACACTTCAACTGTGAGAGACGGAATCTAAAACAAAAATCCAGAAAATCACATTGTATGATTTTTAAGTAATTAATTTGCATTTTATTGCATGACATAAGTATTTGATAGATCAGAAAAGCAGAACTTAATATTTGGTACAGAAACCTTTGTTTGCAATTACAGAGACCATACGTTTCCTGTAGTTCTTGACCAGGTTTGCACACACTGCAGCAGGGATTTTGGCCCACTCCTCCATACAGACCTTCTCCAGATCGTTCAGGTTTTGGGGCTGTCGCTGGGCAATAGGGACTTTCAGCTCCCTCCAAATATTTTCTATTGGGTTCAGGTCTGGAGACTGGCTAGGCCACTCCAGGACCTTGAGATGCTTCTTACGGAACCACTCCTTAGTTGCCCTGGCTGTGTGTTTCGGGTCGTTGTCATGCTGGAAGACCCAGCCACGACCCATCTTCAATGCTCTTGCTGAGGGAAGGAGGTTGTTGGCCAAGATCTCGTGATACATGGCCCCATCCATCCTCCCCTCAATACGGTGCAGTCGTCCTGTCCCCTTTGCAGAAAAGCATCCCCAAAGAATGATGTTTCCACCCCCATGCTTTACAGTTGGGATGGTGTTTTTGGGGTTGTAGTCATCCTTCTTCTTCCTCCAAACACGGCGAGTGGAGTTTAGACCAAAAAGCTCTATTTTTGTCTCATCAGACCACATGACCTTCTCCCATTCCTCCTCTGTATCATCCAGATGGTCATTGGCATACTTCAGATGGGCCTGGACATGCGCTGGCTTGAGCAGGGGGACCTTGCGTGCGCTGCATGATTTTAATCCATGACGGCGTAGTGTGTTACTAATGGTTTTATTTGGTTTTCTTTCCCAGCTCTCTTCAGGTCATTGACCAGGTCCTGCCGTGTAGTTCTAGGCTGATCCCTCACCTTCCTCATGATCATTGATGCCCCACAAGGTGAGATCTTGCATGGAGCCCCAGACCGAGGGTGATTGGCCGTCATCTTGAACTTCTTCCATTTTCTAATAATTGCGCCAACAGTTGTTGCCTTCTCACCAAGCTGCTTGCCTATTGTCCTGTAGCCCATCCCAGCCTTGTGCAGGTCTACAATTTTATCCCTGATGTCCTTACACAGCTCTCTGTTCTTGGCCATTGTGAAGAGGTTGGAGTCTGTTTGATTGAGTGTGTGGACAGGTGTCTCTTATACAGGTAACGAGTTCAAACAGGTGCAGTTAATACAGGTAATGAGTGGATATTGGATATTCAGCACAACAACTTCATAAAAGGCATCTGGCAGAAGTAAATTCATCCAAAAACACATATAATTCTATATACACTGAGTGCACAAAACATTAAGAACACCTGCTCTTTCCATGATGGCAGACTGACTAGGAGAATGCTATGATCCATTATTGATGTCACTTGTTAAATCCACTTCAAACAACATAGATGAAGGGAGGAAGGATTAAAGAAGGATTTTTAAGCCTTGAGACAATTAAGACATGCATTGTGTATGACGTGTATGTGTGCCATTCTGAGGGTGAATGGACAAGATTTAAGTGCCCTTGAACAGGGTATGTTAGTTGGTGCCAGGCACACCAGTTTGTGTCAAGAACTGCAACGCTGCTGGGTTTTTCATGCTCAACAGTTTCCTGTGTATATCAAGAATGGTCCACCACCCAAAGGACATCCAGCCAACTTGACACAGCTGTGGGAAGCATTGGAATCAACATGGCCCGACATCCCTGTGGAACGCTTTCGACACATTGTAGAGTCCACGCCCCGATGAATTGAGGCTGTTCCTGAGGGCAAAAAACACAATATTAGTAAGGTGTTCTTAATGTTTTGTACACTCATTGTTTATATGAAATGATGGTGTTTTCACAAATTTCATGATATAATCGTGAAGCCCATTCAAAAGGTTTTTGATATTTGGTATTTTATTAGGATCCCCATGTTGCGATAGCAGCAGCTAGTCTTCCTGGAGGATGATACGGAAGCAAAACGGAAGAGGTGATTAGATCACAGTAGCCTACATCAGCCTTGCTGCATACCCACTGGGCACAAACTGGTTGAATCAACTCTGTTTCACAATCATTTGTCAACGTATTGTGACGCAGCATATAAGTGGCAAATACATTGGATTTGAAAAAAGTTATCAACTTTGTTTTTCGGGTGAAATTTCAACCACGGGATTATGTCACCATGGTAACCAAATTTCAACAGACAATGTAATGATATATAATTCATATCATCTACACTCAATCACAGTTATTACTTAGCTTCATTGTTATCCCTTCTAATCACCAAAATGAAATGAATAAGTATCCACCCCTTTTCACACAACATGCGTGTACTAAAGAACCACCTCATGCCACAACACAGCTGGAGCAGAATTCATATGAAATAACTGACTAGATATTTCAACACACAAAAATATGAATTTTTACCTTTAAAACATCAGATCTTCAATGTTATATTCATTATCATAAAAAAAACAATAGTCTGGGCTGTCACAACTTCCAGTGAAGTCGTTTCCTCTCCTTGTTCTGGCGGCGCTCGGCGTCGCCGGTCTTCTAGCCATCATCGATCCACTTTCCTTTTCCTTTTGTTTTGTCTTGTCTTCCCACACACCTGGTCTCATTTCCCTCATTACATGTTGTCTATTTAACCCTCTGTTCCCCCCATGTCTTTGTGCGGAATTGTTTATTGTAAGTGCATGTGCACGTTTTCTCTGGTGCTCGAAGGGTTTTGTACCCATTTGTTTGTTGTTCTGGTTTCCGGTGGTTTAATGAATAAAACTGATCCGTTGATTACCCAGTTTCTCTCTCCTACGCCTGACTTCCCTGCCGCCAGTTACGCACTCCCTTACATGGGCATTACCTCCTACTGGAGAATCGATCATCTACAGCTACCCTTTGGTCTCCCATCCAGGGTTTTAACCAAGCCCAGCACTGTTTAGCTATGATATTTCTCACTGGCTATTACCAATATGCTACCTGTTAGGAATGATGCTGGAGAAGAGAAGCAGGTACGAGGAGTCAACATTTAATCGGAACAGACATGAAAACAGGACAGGAACAGCATCAGAACCGGGTAAAACACAGACGTAAGACAATCAGTACAGCAGTGGGTAACAGAGCTGGGGAACTGACACATATAGGGGAGGTAATAAACAGGTGATTGAGTCCTGGGGACTCCAATAACTCGCTGATGTGCATGACAAGGGAAGGCAGGAGTACGTAATGCAGGGCAGCCTGGCGCCCCCGAGGGGAAGAGCGGGAGCAGGCATTACACTACCGTGAGAATGATTGTTGAAAGTTCTCAATTTTAAAGCTAAATAGAGTCATTGTTACTAGCAAAGTCATTCCAAAGGTTAGGTTTAGTGGAGCAAATTAAATGTGACCATATGTTGTCACTCATATATTATCAATAATGCTATTTAGGCCTATATACAATAGCATTTGCAAAGTTATCAACAACTATGTAACGGCTTTCTTTAGGTGAAGTAGAGGTGGACCAAAATGCAGCATGGTGGTTATTCATGTTTAATTTATAAAGACACTATACATGAATAAACTAACAAAAACAATAAACGTGCGAAAACCTAAACAGCCCTATCTGGTGCAAACACAGAGACAGGAACAATCACCCACAAACACACAGTGAAACCCAGGCTACCTAAGTATGATTCTCAATCAGAGACAACTAATGACACCTGCCTCTGATTGAGAACCATACTAGGCCGAAACATAAAAATACCCCAAAACATAGAAAAACAAACATAGACTGCCCACCCAACTCACACCCTGACCATACTAAAATAAATACAAAACAAAGGAAATAAAGGTCAGAACGTGACAAACTATTCCAATTCCAGCAACAGGAAATAAATTATAATTATGTGGATTATAATTAATGGCATTTTTTTTGTAGGGGTTGATACATTTTCAGTTAGGGCAAATTACGTTTTTAAAAGTGGAAATTACAAACTTTAGAAGCCTTTTGCGTTTCCTGCTGTACATAAAAATGACTGCAACAAATGAAATATGGCATCTGTATTTGGATAGGGTAAAATAAATGGTCATTTAGCTAAACAACATGAAAAAGCCATGGCAGCTCCCAACATGGGAGGGAATTATTTCACAGAAAAACATATTTCCAATGCAGTTTGATATACTCTTCACAAAATTATAAATGTACTACTTTGAAATATACATCCGCTCATAACAAAGAAAAAAATCCTTAAGTATGATCAAATTCATTTGGTTGAATGCACAAAAACGTGTTATAAATAGTGATTAGGGGATGTGAGGTTATATCCTTCAACTGTAACAATTATCTAAAAGCTTCTAGCACTGTATTTACAAATGTGGTCAAGTTGCATAGTAACAAAATGGATCAGAAAGAACATGACAGATCATATGTTAAAGGAAAAAGGCCAGGTGCGTTTCCTCTTAAAGAATCTCGGACCTCTCTCCAGCTAGCAGTCCCGGCAGTCCTACAATGTAAGCTAGATGCCCTCAATCTCACTCAAATCATCAAGGAACCCACCAGGTACAACCCTAACTCTGTAAACAAGGGCACCCTCATAGACGTCATCCTGACCAACTGGCCCTCCAAATACACCTCCGCTGTCTTCAACCAGGATCTCAGCGATCACTGCCTCATTGCCTGTATCCGCCACGGAGCCGCAGTCAAACGACCACCCCTCATCACTGTCAAACGCTCCCTAAAACACTTCTGTGAGCAGGCCTTTCTAATCGACCTGGCCCGGGTATCCTGGAAGGACATTGACCTCATCCCGTCAGTTGAGGATGCCTGGTCATTCTTTAAAAGTAACTTCCTCACCATTTTAGATAAGCATGCTCCGTTCAAAAAATGCAGAACCAAGAACAGATACAGCCCTTGGTTCACTCCAGACCTGACTGCCCTCGACCAGCACAAAAACATCCTGTGGCGGACTGCAATAGCATCGAATAGCCCCGTGATATGCAACTGTTCAGGAAGTCAGGAACCAATACACGCAGTCAGTCAGGAAAGCTATGGCCAGCTTCTTCAGGCAGAAGTTTGCATCCTGTAGCTCCAACTCCAAAAAGTTCTGGGACACTGTGAAGTCCATGGAGAACAAGAGCACCTCCTCCCAGCTGCCCACTGCACTGAGGCTAGGTAACACGGTCTCCACCGATAAATCCACGATTATCGAAAGCTTCAATAAGCACTTCTCAACGGCTGGCCATGCCTTCCGCCTGGCTACTCCAATCTCGGCCAACAGCTCCGCCCCCCGCAGCTCCTCGCCCAAGCCTCTCCAGGTTCTCCTTTACCCAAATCCAGATAGCAGATGTTCTGAAAGAGCTGCAAAACCTAGACCCGTACAAATCAGCTGGGCTTGACAATCTGGACCCTCTATTTCTGAAACTATCTGCCGCCATTGTCGCAACCCCTATTACCAGCCTGTTCAACCTCTCTTTCATATCGTCTGAGATCCCCAAGGATTGAAAGCTGCCGCAGTCATCCCCCTCTTCAAAGGGGAGACACCCTGGACCCAAACTGCTATAGACCTATATCCATCCTGCCCTGCCTATCTAAGGTCTTCGAAAGCCAAGTCAACAAACAGGTCACTGACCATCTCGAATCCCACCGTACCTTCTCCGCTGTGCAATCTGGTTTCCGAGCCGGTCACGGGTGCACCTCAGCCACGCTCAAGGTACTAAACGATATCATTACCGCCATCGATAAAAGACAGTACTGTGCAGCCGTCTTCATCGACCTCGCCAAGGCTTTCGACTCTGTCAATCACCATATTCTTATCGGCAGACTCAATAGCCTCGGTTTCTCGGATGACTGCCTTGCCTGGTTCACCAATTACTTTGCAGACAGAGTTCAGTGTGTCAAATCGGAGGGCATGCTGTCCGGTCCTCTGGCAGTCTCTATGGGGGTGCCACAGGGTTCAATTCTCGGGCCGACTCTTTTCTCTGTATATATCAATGATGTTGCTCTTGCTGCGGGCGATTCCCTGATCCACCTCTACGCAGACGACACCATTCTATATACTTTCGGCCCGTCATTGGACACTGTGCTATCTAACCTCCAAACGAGCTTCAATGCCATACAGCACTCCTTCCGTGGCCTCCAACTGCTCTTAAACGCGAGTAAAACCAAATGCATGCTTTTCAACCGATCGCTGCCTGCACCCGCATGCCCGACTAGCATCACCACCCTGGATGGTTCCGACCTTGAATATGTGGACATCTATAAGTACCTAGGTGTCTGGCTAGACTGCAAACTCTCCTTCCAGACTCACATCAAACATCTCCAATCGAAAATCAAATCAAGAGTCGGCTTTCTATTCCGCAACAAAGCCTCCTTCACTCACGCCGCCAAGCTTACCCTAGTAAAACTGACTATCCTACCGATCCTCGATTTCGGCGATGTCATCTACAAAATGGCTTCCAACACTACTCAGCAAACTGGATGCAGTCTATCATAGTGCCATCCGTTTTGTCACCAAAGCACCTTATACCACCCACCACTGCGACTTGTATGCTCTAGTCGGCTGGCCCTCGCTACATATTCGTCGCCAGACCCACTGGCTCCAGGTCATCTACAAGTCCATGCTAGGTAAAGCTCCGCCTTATCTCAGTTCACTGGTCACGATGGCAACACCCATCCGTAGCACACGCTCCAGCAGGTGTATCTCACTGATCATCCCTAAAGCCAACACCTCATTTGGCCGCCTTTCGTTCCAGTACTCTGCTGCCTGTGACTGGAACGAACTGCAAAAATCGCTGAAGTTGGAGACTTTTATCTCCCTCACCAACTTCAAACATCAGCTATCCGAGCAGCTAACCGATCGCTGCAGCTGTACATAGTCTATTGGTAAATAGCCCACCCATTTTCACCTACCTCATTCCCATACTGTTTTTATACTGTTTTTTTTATTTATTTATTTACTTTTCTGCTCTTTTGCACACCAATATCTCTACCTGTACATGACCATCTGATCATTTATCACCCCAGTGTTAATCTGCAAAATTGTATTATTCGCCTACCTCCTCATGCCTTTTGCACACATTGTATATAGACTGCCCATTTTTTTTCTACTGTGTTATTGACTTGTTAATTGTTTATTCCATGTGTAACTCTGTGTTGTCTGTTCACACTGCTATGCTTTATCTTGGCCAGGTCGCAGTTGCAAATGAGAACTTGTTCTCAACTAGCCTACCTGGTTAAATAAAGGTGAAATAAAAAAATAAAAAATCGTAAAACTGGTGGCTGTGAGGCAGCACTACACTTTAGAACATCTGAAATCGCACTTGTGTTGGCAGATATGGGGATATACTGCCAGCTGTACAACAGAGCAATGACCCTGACTAACTGATGGTCGACACGCACCTATTAGTAGTAGTAACACCTGTTTGCAGACGGTGGACAATGTTAACTTGCCATCAGGGTCAGGGATGGTCTATTTTGGGACAAAGTAAGGCCAGTTGGAGTAGCAAACAGCATCAATGTGTTTTTGTAACATTGAGAAAACAAATGTTAAATTGACTGATATACTTTGAGTCTATTTGTGCTCCTAGCATTCAGAGGACTTTGGCTGTTATCGTTCAATAGCACACCTTCCCCAACATTCTCACCTCATAGGTAAAGACACATTTGGTGACTCAAACAACTGAATAAAGGCTCCATTGCCTCAGCCAGGGTTGCTACTTTGATGGATATTTCCCCACATAAAAGCAAAAAGCTGGATTTTAAAGACATTATTGTCTATGCAACCGTACGCAAAATTTGCCCGTTTTCAGGATAGCTCTATTATAATGCAGGCCAGACATATCATTGTGGGTTTGCCTGCTTCAGCATTTCAGTGCAGTAGAAGGCTGAATGCCATTGAGGTCCCAGTGGTACTCATCCTATGGATGGACTTCCTTTCATACATGAGTATTCTGTGGTTTGTTTAGAGTTAAGTCCTACGCAATGCCTTTCCAGTATTCAAAACAACGTCTGGGATGGTCCATCGTTTAGGCCTCAGAAGAAGCCTGTGGTTTGAGTTGAGCTTTCTCCATGGTCGTACCATAAGGATTGGATCGTTTGAAGAAGCCCAACTGGAATGATTGAAAGAGAAAGGAGACTTATGTAATAAGGTAATAATTACATGAATAGTCCTCATTGCACCAGACAGTTTAGTTAGTTTGTAGTTCATTGTTATTTGCTACCAACATCCACTTTCAAGACTGTCACATTTGAAACACTTGATCTTATCTAATAGTTTTTAGATACCATTTGATGCTACCACCTACAACTGGTGGTATCATGGTCAGGTTGTATACTGGTTGTGAAAGGAAGTAAAAAAAGATAGATTGTAATGTAGTTGCCTGAACATATAACAACCAAAATGTGATATCCCAAGACATCATCTGGTTAGATGACAGATTCTCAATCATAAACAGTTAACAAGCATTATGACATTACATGCTTGTAATTTAGTGTGCTAAGTTTGTCCTTGATGTGGCCCCCTTTACCTTGTAGAGTACATATATGACCAGGGCAAGCAGCAGCAATCCAGCCAGTATGGCCAGAATGATGATCCACAGTGGTACCATGTACTGGCTGTCTGGCTTGTTCCACATCACTGGAGTCAGGACCTGCAACACAAAAACATGTTGTTACCATGGGGAAATGAGAAGTCACTTGAAAAAATAGTTGATTTAAAATCTAAACGTGACATTACTCATAAAGGTTTTTTAATGTTTTGTGTGCACATTTTCAAACGATATCCCAAATCACACAGACAGGACGGGCCTAAAGCATCCATACCATAAAGGTCAACGAACACATGATTAAATAAAGGGGAGAATAAAACAGCGCTTGCCTTCTTGGATCCACTGGGTTTGAGTTTGGGAGCGATGGAATAGGGCATCTTCTCGACTCCGTACTCCACAGAACACTCCAGCACATACTGCTTGTATGCCCTCTGCAGCATTTGTCCAAAGAAAAATGAGTTGAACAAATCATTTAAAATATATTGCCAAAGTGTGTACCAAAAAACAAATGTTTCACTGTAAAAGTTCACTACCAGGAGAGGGCGGCATTGTACCACAGACTTGCGACCTACATTTATCTGTATCTCTTTCATTATTTTTTTGTTGTACTACTAATAATAGCAGTAGTATTATAGTACTAATACTACATCATCATAAGGATTGTTAACACCAAATCCAATCCAATTTGATCTACATAACAGAATATACAGTACATGTGCTATTCAAATGACCATTTAATATGAGGAGAAGGAGAATACAGGACATGACAGCAGAACAAACTACAGTCACGCCCTCTCACCTCCAGGAAGGCCTCAGGCCAGATGCGCGAGCGGACGGTCAGAATGACACTGCTTCCTCTCTCCAGTAACCCAACATGACAGCAGAACAAACTACAGTCACGCTCTCTCACCTCCAGGAAGGCCTCAGGCCAGATGCGTGAGCGGACGGTCAGAATGACACTGCTTCCTCTCTCCAGTAACCCGACATGACAGCAGAACAAACTACAGTCACGCTCTCTCACCTCCAGGAAGGCCTCAGGCCAGATGCGTGAGCGGACGGTCAGAATGACACTGCTTCCTCTCTCCAGTAACCCGACATGACAGCAGAACAAACTACAGTCACGCTCTCTCACCTCCAGGAAGGCCTCAGGCCAGATGCGTGAGCGGACGGTCAGAATGACACTGCTTCCTCTCTCCAGCAACCCGACATGACAGCAGAACAAACTACAGTCACGCTCTCTCACCTCCAGGAAGGCCTCAGGCCAGATGCGTGAGCGGACGGTCAGAATGACACTGCTTTCTCTCTCCAGTAACCCGACATGACAGCAGAACAAACTACAGTCACGCCCTCTCACCTCCAGGAAGGCCTCAGGCCAGATGCGTGAGCGGACGGTCAGAATGACACTGCTTCCTCTCTCCAGTAACCCGACATGACAAGCAGAACAAACTACAGTCACGCCCTCTCACCTCCAGGAAGGCCTCAGGCCAGATTCGTGAGCGGACGGTCAGAATGACACTGCTTCCTCTCTCCAGTAACCCGACATGACAGCAGAACAAACTACAGTCACGCCCTCTCACCTCCAGGAAGGCCTCAGGCCAGATGCGTGAGCGGACGGTCAGAATGACACTGCTTCCTCTCTCCAGTAACCCGACATGACAGCGCAGCCTCCAGCACTCAGCGGTGGAACACGACTATGGAGGAAGGAACACAGTCATCAATACAGACCACCAGTGCATTACAATGAATCAGTCTCACAAACAGTTCCAGCTAACAGCCTGTGATTGTGAGCAGTACAAGAGGCTATACAGAACTTTTTATTCTGGGGTATCATTCAAGACCAAATTGGAGGTAAACAATTAGTAACTCAACTTCCATAATGTATCTTTAAGGTAACTGTCCAGGGAAAATCGTACTTTTAAAAGTTAATATTCTGTTAACTCATACCCAAAAAATGTTGACTCGTCTTATACTCGTATTTGTGGCCAAAGTATAAATTGGAGAAAAAAACACTTAGAAAACCCCACCTTAAACCTGTTTTGCAAACAGACCATTTAAAAAAATGCTTGCTATTTCCTCATGGAGAATGATGTCATTCTGCCTCATTGGCTGAGCTGGTCAATCAGTGTCCTGAATATTTTTAATAACCGTTATTCGCTCGAACCATTCTGTTGTTGGGGTACACCCACACCATTACAACACAGAAAAGCTACTTTTTAACATACCTAAAAAGAAATAAAGTAAAAGTATATAACTCATAATTGTAATTAATTATAGGTAATGTTTCGTAGAAATCTGGAGACACTGGATAGTTAACTTTTAGGTATTGGTAGAGAGAGATTCCCATTGCTTTTAATGAAAGGGAATGACACTAGTTTGTAGTTTTGTGTCCTTGGTGTAAAATGAGGAGCCATGGTTATTAATTGTTCTGTGGTCATTCGTTTTTGAAAGGAGGAATGAATAATCGGGTGGAGAATGTAAGAGGACAAAAACAAAGAGCGGGAGACATTTATTTCTCTACAACATATAATTATGATCAGAGCTTATTATGATAGATATCCTCATCTCCTTTCACAATAAAATAATTTCCCTTTGCTTTGTGTTTTGCGGTATTGGGGGAAACCATGGATGGATTTTCATGTTTCTTTCTGTTGATCTACTGTCTAGATCTACTGTCTCTATTATATTATGACAGACCAGCTTATTGTTAGGACATGAAACGAAATCCTTGACTCAAAAAGAGAGACTTCATTTACGATGAAAAACTACGAACATAAATACAAAAGAATAATAGACAATGACTTCAGGAAGAGAAGAGGTTAGTTAGGCAGGCCAATAAACTCCCATAAGACACCTCATTATCACCACTATACTCTCTAGCTTCTCTGCTCCCAGACCAAGTGCCAAGTGACTTCATTTAACAGCAGCTATCTGCTGTTTTACTGTTTTCAGAGTCAATAGACCTCTGCGGCCGTGTGTCAGTGTTGACGCCACATGGTTTAGGCATGTCGAACCCCTAAACA
This sequence comes from Oncorhynchus nerka, assembly GCF_034236695.1. NCBI lineage: Eukaryota > Metazoa > Chordata > Actinopteri > Salmoniformes > Salmonidae > Oncorhynchus > Oncorhynchus nerka. The sequence continues at coordinate 83,406,691 of NC_088397.1, forward strand.
GGACGAGTATGTGGTGGGGTGGGGTGGGGGTGTGTGTGTGTGTGTGTGGGGGGGTATCACGTGAGAGAAAAAGAAACGGAAAAATAAGGGAAAACATCTCCCGGTCTTCATATGGGGGATCAGATGAACAGCTCTCGGGAGGCACTACTGGCTGGCTTTATAAGGCTGGCTTTATAACACTGTAGGGACTGAGAGTGGGGTTAGTCCTGTCAGTGGATGGCTGTGTGTGTGCGTGCATAGTCATGTTTCCATTTGAAGAATCTGTAGCTAGTTCTGTTTTTTTTATCAGTCTTTATCGGTCTCAGCATTAATTGCTCTCACAGTAGATGCCAACAACATCACACTAACTGCACATACCAGAGGTGACTGTAGAACCCCACCAACCCCTTTCCCCAAAACACAGACACACACCAGGTTATCTCACCAGGTTTCCTTGTTCATCCAGAGGATCCCTGTAGACCTCTCTCCTCTGGACGTGGTGTTCAGGGCTGGCTGTCAGTGGTGAGGGTGGCTGCTCTGTTGTAGGAGGCTGGAGCTGGCAACACACACAGAATAGTTATCTGGGTACCACTGGACCACTGCATATCCTTGGTATAAATAGTGTGAATGATATGACACTACACAAAGTAAAAGACAAGGTATCAGGGGTGGGTGTGAATGTATACAGTATCTGGGATGAGTGCTTGTGGAAGTATTATATAAGCAGGTCCTTTTGTATGTATGTCTGTAAGTCTGTCCCTCACCTTGAGCTTCAGTGCATTGAGGGTGTGGTTGGAGCTGCAGTCGAGTGGTCCCTGAGTGATGACCTCCAGAGGGTACAAAAGGTCGTGACCCTGAGATTTTAGAGGGCAGCGCAGCTCCAGCACTGACTGACTGATCATACTGGGCCCGTTGTTCACCAACTGAAATAGAGAGAGACAGAGAGAGAGAGAGAGAGAAGAAGAGACAGAGGAAGAGAGAGTGAGGAAGAGAGAGAGAGCGAGAGAGAACCCAAGTCAGCATACTGTACCAGGAAGCTAAGAAGATAAGCATTTGTTTAACAACCCATCCCTATTTGACTCCACTTAATAAAAATAAACACAACACAAAATCAACTCTCGTGGCACACACTGAGTAAATCGTGGCACACACTGAGTAAATCGTGGCACACACTGAGTAAATCGTGGCACACACTGAGTAAATCGTGGCACACACTGAGTAAATCGTGGCACACACTGAGTAAATCGTGGCACACACTGAGTAAATCGTGGCACACACTGAGTAAATCGTGGCACACACTGAGTAAATCGTGGCACACACTGAGTAAATCGTGGCACACACTGAGTAAATCGTGGCACACACACTGAGTAAATCGTGGCACACACTGAGTAAATCGTGGCACACACTGAGTAAATCGTGGCACACACTGAGTAAATCGTGGCACACACTGAGTAAATCGTGGCACACACTGAGTAAATCGTGGCACACACTGAGTAAATCGTGGCACACACTGAGTAAATCGTGGCACACACTGAGTAAATCGTGGCACACACTGAGTAAATCGTGGCACACACTGAGTAAATCGTGGCACACACTGAGTAAATCGTGGCACACACTGAGTAAATCGTGGCACACACTGAGTAAATCGTGGCACACACTGAGTAAATCGTGGCACACACTGAGTAAATCGTGGCACACGCTGAGTAAATCGTGGCACACACTGAGTAAATCGTGGCACACACTGAGTACCTCGTACACATGCTGGATCTCAGGCCCAACATCCTGCTCCTCTTGTAGGCTGTGGCTCATCCTCCAGTTCGGGGGAGGGAAGAGGAGCTTGTCCGGACGAGAAACGCTTCAATTGAGAAAAGGAGAAAGATACAAGTTGGAAAAGAGGAGAAACGAGTAGGAGTGGATGCAGTAGACATACCCAACAGAATGTGGTACTCAAGCAATAAGGCCCGAGGGAGTGTGGTATATTGCCAATATACCACGGTTAAGGGCTGTTCTTATGGATACAGCCCTTAGCCGTTGTATATTGGCCATATACCACAAACCCCCAAGGTGCCTTATTGCTATTATAAACTGGTTACCAACGTAATTTGAGCAGTAGAAATAAATGTTTTGTCATAGCTGTGGTATACAGTCTGATATACCATGGCTGTCAGCCAATCAGCACTTAGGCCTCGAACCGCCCAGTTTATAAAGAAAGATATTTTACAATGTCGCTGGGGCTGCAATATATTGGTACCCAGTCACTTTGAGTGTAGCTAAACAGGGAGTATGTTTATTAGTGATGGTGATGGAGAGCATTCAGTCATTAGCTTGTTTGTTCGTTCGTCCATCCAGCCATGATGACTCACCCCTGTAGGATAACATCAGCAACCACAGTCACCTCCAGATGAAAGAGCTCATCATCACTCTGGGATTTATTCTCATTTTTACTGAGCGGAGAAAGAACAGACAAGTGCAACACTTAATTTGGATTGTGCCAAATACTGTAGATGGTTTGTAGATGTTCGCCTAACTGTCGACAACACTTGAACTAACTATCCACTAACCCTAACCTTAGCTCAGTCAGGACAAGGTAATAAGTATGGAATTATTGAGGGTAGCTAGGGTAGCCTAGTGGTTAGAGCATTGGACTAGTAACTGGAAGGTTGCAAGTTCAAACCCCCGAGCTGACAAGGTACAAATCTGTCATTCTTCCCCTGAACAGGCAGTTAACCCACTGTTCCTAGGCTGTCATTGAAAATAAGAATTTGTTCTTAACTGACTTGCCTGGTTAAAAATTGAGAAGGATTTAGGTACTTTTTTAACAAAACACATTTAAAAGGGTAAAAAAAAAATATCACTCACATTCAGCTAAATATGAATATACATTCAAAAATATACATTCAAAAAATACAAAGTAATTTATACACTTTCTGTGCTGAAGCTGCAACTGCGACTTACCTGCGTATCTGGAGCTCAAACTGTACTGTATTGTGAGTGTCCTTCAGTCGAGGCACAGTGAAGCGGAGGCCTGCCCACAACTGTGAAGATCCATAGAAAAGACAGGCGATCAGACACTAGAGATAAAGCTACCTCAGATCTGTCAGCAAGGCAGTCCGTCAAACACACAAACAGTCATTAACAGACCCTGGATCAATCTGGACCACGCAGCATCAGTCGTAAAGACGCAGAATTGCAAAGACATACAGAAACTCACAATCAGAGGGACAGAAACACCATACTGCTGCGGCAACATTGAATAGTTCCTTTTGTGACAATAAAGCTCCATTTGAATTTAAGAAACAGTTAGTCCATGAAGATCCACTCACACTTGTTCCAGACTTCATAGGGTTGCCCAGGTCACAGACCAGAGAGCGGGTCTGATTCTCTGCCTCGTAGCTACAGGTCAGCTGAGTCAGACTCTGCTTATGAGATACAGTACGAGCAGAATTATGACGAGAGACAAAGACAGCAATTTACTTCACAGCATTTCCACGTTTTCTCAAAACATTTACATCATAACCAATGTTTTAGTTATCAGGCTATCATTAGTATCAACACTATATTGGTATTAGTTCAATTATTGTTATGTGGATTAGCATATGTATCTTTAATATTTTACCACTGTCATTTCCATTAGAAACATATTATGAACATTAGCCATAACATAAGAGGGACAGGACAGATGGTTGCTCCCTCACCGCATTGTTGCGGGCTATACCACTGTAGTCAGCCTCCGCGGGCAGTACCACGTAAAGCTCTGCCTCGTAGGCCCCGCCCTCTCCCTCGTTCCTGGCATTGAAGGTCAGGGTCAGGGAGTTCTCGTCGCCAAGATACACCTCTGTCCTATCGCTAAGGAAACCACAAGAAAATACAACAACAACGTAAAACAACTTCTTTTTTTCCCCAAAACATGACGAGACCTGTTGCAGATGTTTTGTCTCTCATGGAATTTGCATTTTATTTTTGATTTTTTTATTTCACCTTTATTTAACCAGGTAGGCCAGTTGAGAACAAGTTCTCATTAACAACTGCTACCTGGCCAAGATAAAGCAAAACAGTTACACATAAACAAACGTACAGTCAATAACAAAATATAAAAAATCTGCATTGTTTTTTGTTGTTGCATTGTTTACATATGATGAACATAAATGAGTAAATAATCTCCTTTCATGTTTGAAGAGCAATTAAAGTTTTGCTAGGGAGCTGCTGGACATTGTCTGTAACAATATCAGTGGAGGAAAAAAGACTTAACCCGCAAACAACCACCACACAACGTTGTCTCAAACTTGACTCCAAGCATCCTACGTGTTCTAAATGGTGGTGGTAACCATACGTGTGTATCCTACAGTCAATGCTCATTATCTGCTCATTATCTTCATAAGTGTGTTCCCACTGGTCACACTAAGTCATTTCAACATGAAAATGTGGGTAATATTTGGTTGAGATGTTAATCAAAAACAAAATGTATACCTTTATTTAACTAGGCAAGTCAGTTAATTAAGAACAAATTCTTATTTTCAATGACGGCCTAGGAACAGTGGGTTAACTGCCTGTTCAGGGGCAGAACGTCAGATTTGTACCTTGTCAGCTCAGGGATATGAACTTGCAACCTTCCGGTTACTAGTCCAACGCTTTAACCACTAGGCTACCCTGCCACCCCATGAGATTTCAACCTTTATTCACCCACTCAAAAGGACAGCCAGACGTTTGTTGAATTCCCAATGTGTTGTCACTGCGCTTTCAACCATTTAAAAGTATAGAAAAGTTCAAATAGGAGTAGAATGTCAGATGTATTTATACAACAACTTAATGTGTTATCACTGTTCTTCATCTAATAGCAGAACCAAAGGACCTGGATTGCTGTTGAGATTACATTAAAAGAACATAGTGCAAGGGATCAATGCTGTTTGAGATTCTGAGCAGATTATTATAGCAATTGTGAAGATCTCCACAGAGCTGCAGCCTTTCTATGCTATGCATCTTTAACATGAATGCATTCTATGACTACGTAAGAAGACATGTATAGTTACAGTAGCCTATCTTCAAAATGTGGCCATGGATGTGTTACTCATTTTAAGGTTGAATAAATATTATTACATTAGTTTGTAAGATACATTTAGGCTATTTACTGTATTACAAAAGTAATATTGAATTTTGTTTGGTTGACAACGCAACCAAATATCTCCTGCTTTGATAGTTTCATCTGAGCCACTGACTTAATCCTATTCTTTAACTTCTATTTTTGCTTTAGTTGGAGACATAAATCCAACATAAAATGTGTTAACTTGTCTAAAAGTTAATAGGCTATTTCCTGTGTTGCAGAAGTTATGTTGAATTATGTTTGGTTGTCAATACAACCAAATATCAACATCTTTTGCGCCACTGACTTAGTCTGGCTTTAATTCCAGTTTGTCTACAAATTAATAATTGGTATATTGGATTCACGTCTCCATCTCAACCAATAATCAAAGTCAAACAATAAGATTAAATCAAATCAAACTTTATTTAAAGTGCATTTAAAGTTTGATTTGATTTAGTCCTATTCTTTAACTTAGATTTTTGGTTGAGATGGAGACATGAATCCAACATATTAATGATTAACTTGAAGATGACATTTCAAATCAACCAGAGCTTGAAACCCCTGGCCTATATGTATTGTTTATTTTTAGTTGAACCCTAGTTTGAATTGAAACAAAAGACAGTACTTCCGCCTTCATCGACCTGGCCAAGGCTTTCAACTCTGTCAATCACCGTATTCTTAACGGCAGACTAAACAGCCTTGGTTTCTCTAATGATTGCCTCGCCTGTTCACTAACTACTTCTCAGATAGAGTTCAGTGTGTCAAATTGGAGGGCCTGTTGTCTGGACCTCTTGTAGTCTCTATGGGGGTGCCACAGGGTTCACTTCTCGGGCTGACTCTTTTCTCTGTATATATCAATGATGTCGCTCTTGCTGCTGGTGATTCTTTGATCCACCTCTTACGCAGACGACACCATTCTGTATACTTCTGGTCCTTCTTTGGACACTGTGTTAACAAACCTCCAAACTAGCTTCAATGCCATTACAACACTCCTTCCGTGGCCTCCAACTGCTCTTAAATGCTAGTAAAATGAAATGCATGCTCTTCAACCGATCTCTACCTGCACCTGCCCGCCTGACCTAAGCATCACTACTCTGGACGTTTCTGACGTAGAATATGTGGACAACTATAAATACCTAGGTGTCTGGTTAGACTGTAAACTCTCCTTTCAGACTCACATTTGTTTCTCTCTCCTTCCAGACTCTCCTTCCAGACTCACATTTGTTTCTCTCTCCTTCCAGACTCTCCTTCCAGACTCACATTTGTTTCTCTCTCCTTCCAGACTCACATTTGTTTCTCTCTCCTTCCAGACTCTCCTTCCAGACTCACATTCCCCCCCCCCATATTTGTTTTTGTTTTTCTGCTCTTTTGCACACCAGTATTTCTTTCTACTTGCACATCCTCATCTGCACATATATCACTCCAGTGTAAATTGCTCAATTGTAATTACTTTGCCACTATTGGCCTATTTATTGCCTTACCTCCTTACTTCATTTGCACACACACAGATTTTTTTATTTTGTTATTGACTGTACGTTTGTTAATCCCATGTGTAACTCTGTGTTGTTTTTGTCACACTGCTTTGCTCTATCTTGGCCAGGTCGCAGCTGTAAATGAGAACTTGTTTTCAACTGGCCTACCAGGTTAAATAAAGGTGAAATTAAAAATAAATTTAAAAAGTAGGTCACTATAAATAAGAACTTGTTCTTAACTGACTTGCCTAGTTAAATAAAGGTTAAATAAAAACCAGCCCCCACCAACACCATATAAACTCACACTGACACCCCTGTGTAAAGCACTTCCTGTGTAGTGATAAATCCACTCCACACCACTCCCGCCCCCATACTTCCAAATGTAGTAATACATTCATGCTGTCTAATGAGCAGAAAGAGCTAGAGCCAAGTACAGATGTTGAGGGTCGGTCCCTTGGCCTGACCCCTTCCTCTTATCTCCCACCCTCTGTCCACTCGAGGTACAGACACAGTGACACCATGCTCTGCACCAGGACCACACAGATGATTCCAATTATGGCCAGGCCAGTTTGACGAAGCGCAGTGGAAGCGACACCATCGATAGTCTATCACAAACACCGTAGTGCCGACTCCGAGAGAGGAAGGGAGCTTTGAGGTGGTGGGGAGAGATGGGGTTGTAAGTCGCATTTCATTTGATTAAAAGATTTTAAGATGTTATATAGGAAAACATGTACATGAAATATAATCATGTGTACAATCAAATAGTTCAAATTTGAATTGAAGCCAGAGGATACCAGTAGTACTTTGTGTGGTAGTACTTTGTGTGGAACAACAAAGTACTACTGGTACTTTTATCTCCGTGACGGGCCTCAAGGTTGTGAACACAAAACATCCTTCTGCACGGGATTTCTCAGGAAGTAAACACTTTAAGGCCTAAAAAACAAGCTGCGTATTACATTTCAATGTGGTCGTCGAAGCTGCAGAGTGAAAGTGCTGAATCATATTTTATTTTCTGAGTGACTGAGTGATTTGGTCTCGTGGAAACTCTTAACATGATTGAATTGTGCCGGTAATAAAAATCACATGGCGAAGTCGTGAAACAAACTACTACAAGTGAGAGCAAAGAAAAAGCTTGAACTTGTTTTGTGAATTGTCCCAGTTGTTCCAATCAGCCTAAAATGCAACATATTCTCCTGTTGTCCAACACTCAAACAACAATGATCAACCATTAATAACCATGACCAAGAGGACACAAACCATTTTGTTACTCTCCTGAGAATAGAAACGCGTTTCTGCAATCAAGGTGTGTAAACACATGCTACATGACCAAAAGTATATGTTATGGAAGTCCCTTCAAAAAAGTATATTATCTATGTTAATAGTTGAATGATTATTGTTTTTACAGTACATGTATCAGGGAGCTTAGACTGACTTTTGGATAGGATTATGGTGTCTGACTAGAGCACAGGGATATTCTGAGAATCTAGATGAATCAATATACTCCTGGATTATGATCGTATTTTCATCTTTGGACCTCAATTTATTTCATGTGAATAACTACACTACATGACCAAAAGTATGTGGACACCTGCTTGTCGAACATCTCATTCAAAAATCACGGGCATTACTATGGAGTTGGTCCCCCATTTGCTGCTATAGCCTCCACTCTTCTGGGAAGGCTTTCTACTAGATGTTGGAACATTGCTGCGGTGACATGCTTCCATTCAGCCTCAAGAACATTAGTGAGGTTGGGCATTGATGATCGATGATTAGACCTGGGTCGCAGACGGCGTTCCAATTCATCCCAAAGGTGTTCGATAGTGTTGAGGTCAGGGCTCTGTGCAGGCCAGTCAAGTTCTTCCACACCAATCTCGACAAACCATTTCTGCATGGACCTCACTTTGTGCATGGTGGCATTGTCATGCTGAAACAGGAAAGGGCCTTTCCCAAACTGTTACCACAATGTTGGAAGCACAGAATCGTCTAGAATGTAATTGTATTCTGTAGCGCTAAGATTTCTCTTTATTGGAACTAAGGGGCGTAGCCTGAACTATGAAAAACAGCCCCAGACCATTATTCCTCCTCCACCAAACATTAAAGTTGTCACTATGCATTTGGGCAGGTAGCATTCTCCTGGCATTCGCCAAACCCAGATTCGTCTGTCGGACTTCCCAGATGGTGAAGCGAGATTCATCTCTCCAGAGAACGCGTTTCCACTGTTCCAGAATCCAACAGAGGCAAGCTTTATCCCACTCCAGACGACGCTTGGCATTGCACATTGGGGACCTTATGCTTGTGTGTGGCTGCTCAGCTATAGAAACCCATTTCATGAAGCTCCCAACAAACAGTTACTATGATGACGTTGCTTCCAGAGGCAGTTTGGAACGCTCAACATGCTTCAGCACTCGGGGGTCTCGTTCTGTGAGCTTGTGTGGCCTACCACTTCGCGGCTGAGCCGTTGTTGCTCCTAGATGTTTCCACTTCCCAATAACAGCACTTACAGTTGACCGGGGAAGCTCTAGCAGGGCAGAAATTTTACCAACTGACATGTTGGAAAGGTGGCATCCTATGACGGTGCCACGCTGAAAGTCACTGATCTCGTCAGTAAGGCCATTCTACTGCCAGTGTTTGTCTATGGAGATTGCATGGCTGTGTGTTCTGTTTTATACACCTGTCAGCAACAGGTGTGTCTGAAATAGCCAAATCCAGTAATTTGAAGGGTATCCACATACTTTTGTATATGTTCCTGTGGCTATGTGTTCAAAGTTACAAACTCATATGATACTTGCTTTAGAAGAATACAAAAAAAATTATAACAACCTGGTACCACATGGTGCCCAGTGGTGCTACTTTAAATGAATTCCAGATAAACAAACAAGTATATCATAGGGTACTCCTGTGTATCATTTGTCCATGTAATATGCTAGTCATTTATGTGGCATTAAAAAAATACTTTCTGCACTGGAGTTGACCTTTTATCACAAAATACCCACTATTATAGACCTCTCACTAGTCTGTATGCAATTGTTTATTTTCCTACTCTTCTTTCCTTGGTTCCAACAGATCTGAAAGGATGTGACAGGTGACAGCAATGTGCTGGAGACCTGCTGAGTCCTTTCTCCTATCGATGGGTCACGAGGGAGAGGGGAGAATAGCAAAGGAGGCCATTCCGGTGTAATGCCCTGGTCTCAGGTAACGGAGAGGGGACTTCAGCTCACCCATAAACAGCCAGTTTGAGGTCAGGAACACAGATGTTGTCCTCCCCACAGTCCAGCTGAATTTGGGCCTGCAGAACAGAGGGATGGAGAAAGATTTAGATTTTTAAAAGAAAATTATTTGCGCAATTCAGCTAATGTACAGTGGCAAGGAAAAGTATGTGAACCCTTTGGAATTACTTGGACTTCTGCATAAATTGGTCATAAAATGTGATCTGATCGTCATCAATAGACAAACACAGTCTGCCTAAACTAATAACACAAACAATTATATGTTTTCATGTCTTTATTGAACACACCGTATAAACATTCACAGTGCAGGGTGGGAAAGGTATGTGAACCCTTGGATTTAATAAACTGGTTGACCCTCTGGCAGCAATAACCTCAACCAAATGTTTTCTGTAGTTGAGGATCAGACCTGCACAACGGTCAGGAGGAATTTTGGACCATTTGTCTTTACAAAACTGTGTCAGCTCAGGAATATTCTTGGGATGTCTGTGAGCCGCTCTCTTGAGGTCATGCCACAGCATCTCAGTCGGGTTGAGGTCAGGACTCTGATTGGGCCACTCTAGAAGGTGTATTTTCTTCTGTTAAAGTCATTCTGTTGTTGATTTACTTCTGTGTTTTGGTTCATTGTCCTGTTGCATCACCCAACTTCTGTTGAGCTTCAAATGGGGGACAGATAGCCTTACATTCTCCTACAAAATGTCTTGATAAACTGGGGAATTAATTTTTCCGTCGATGATAGCAGCAAAGCAGCTCGAAACCGTGATGCTCCCTTCACCAGACTTTACAGTTGGGATGAGGTTTTGATGTTGGTGTGCTGTGCCTTTTTTTTATGTTTTATGTTTTATGTTTTATGTTCCTTCCTTCCAAACAACTGAACTTTAGTATAATTTGTCCATATAATATTTTTCCAGTAGCGCTGTGGGACATCCGGATGCTCTTTTGCTAACTTTTTTTGGACAGTAGTGGCTTCTTCTGTAGTGTCCTCCCATGAACACCATTCTTGTTTAGTGTTTTACGTATCGTAGACTTGTCAACAGAGATGTTAGCATGTTCCAGAGATTTCTGTAAGTCTTTAGCTGACACTCTAGGATTCTTCTTAACCTCACTGCTCTTGCAGTCATATTTGCAAGACGACCACTCCTAGGGAGAGTAGCAACAGTGCTGAACTTTCTCCATTTACAGAAAATGTGTCTTACCGTGGACTGATGAACATCAAGGCTTTTAGAGATACTTTTGTAACCCTTTCCAGCTTTATGCAAGTCAACACTTCTTAATCTGGGGTCTTCTGAGATCTCTTTTGTTCGAGGCATGGTTCACATCAGGCAATGCTTCTTGTGAATAGCAAACTCAAATTTTGTGAGTATTTTTTATAGGACAGGGCAGCTCTAACCAACATATCCAATCTCGTCTTAATGATTGTATTTCAGGTTAGCTGACTCCTGACTCAAATTAGCTTTTGGAAAAGTCATTAGCCTAGGGGTTCACATACTTTTTCCAACCTACACTGTGAATGTTTAAATTATGTATTCAATATAGACAAGAAAAATACAATAATTTGTTTAAGCAGACTGTGTTTGTCTATTGTTGTGACTTAGATGAAGATCAGATCTCATTTTTAGACCAAATTATGAATTTGTTTTGAACAACTGATGCTACATTTACCACGGCAATGAAGATTTATGAATAACCTCCTAAATGAAGGAATGAAGGGGAGAAGTGAGGGAATACGTGAAGGATGGAAAAGGGGAAATCAAATGAGAGAAGGGGAGAATGAATGGAAGGAGTGTTTTGTTTTCGTGGGTATGAGGAGGAGAGCAATGATGTTCAAGAAAGGTAGACATACTGCAACATGAGGAAAGGAAGGAATAGCAGGAAAAATGAAAGTCTTGCACGGCTTAGGGAAGAGAGGAGAGGAATTGGGGTCCTAAGCACTCTGTCTCTCTCTCTTTCCTAGTCCTTTTTTTCTCAGTCTCCTACAACATTGCAACTGTGTACTGTGAACCCATTGTTACGCTACCAGCCCATCCATCCCAGCAGCAACATGTGGCAAACATTAGAACCCCAAAGGAATGCTATGACAGTGCGGGGTCGGCATGGCGATCACTCACTCCGTCTCCATGGAGATTACTAATTTAAAGCCTCCAATGTTATCGTTCATGCAAGTTCATGTGGTAATCGGTCAGTCAACACAACATCACAAGACAGAGGAAAGCACGGGTCTGGTAATGGTCACACAATCACCAAAGGCTCTCCTCCCCCACTCACTCACTCACTCTCTTTCATCCTCCATCTTCCCATCACCCACTCTCCATGGGACAAAAAGGGCGTTAAGAAGAGGAAGAAACTTTATTCATGTTTTGACAAGTTTAGAAGTGGAAGAGGAAGAGAGAGAGAGAGATTGCTAAATGTTTCAGTGTAATAACATGAGCATGGAAAGTTCAAGTTGTTCCCAAAAGCTGTTCTCTCTACTCTAGGTTGTATTGGTTTCTCTGCCAATAGTGAGAGGCTTGGAGCACACACACACACACATATATATCTAAAAACACACATATAAACACACACACACACATATATATAAAAACACACATATAAACACACACACGTGCTCCAAGTCTGCCTTGCCGGGCTCTCGACATGGCGGAGACCACTGGCAACATAAACAAAGCACAACCAGATGGCTAGCCTCAGCGCCCCATCCAGAAAGAGCCGTCAGTTCTCCCTCTGTTTTTTTCGCATAGCCGTGACTCCCCACCCTCACACCCCTGAGGATTCTACTCTCAATTCGGAAAGGCTACCCCCCGTTATTTGTCCTTATCGCTTATGTGACAGCATGGGCAGTGCCATTGAAGGTTTTCATCTATTCTAAAGTAGAGTAAAAAAGGCTTTGTAGCAAGTGTGCCATCTATCTAACTCTATGGCTATAACATATTGTAATTCAGTGCCTAGTATATAAGGACCAACCCCCAACCTTTAGCCATATGGGGACCAGCACTACTGAGGGGTCCTCCATATGAAATCTATTTCAAAATGGACACTTCTGACCTTATCCCTTTCTACTTCCTGGTACAAAATGTAAATACCGGGGGGAGTAGATAAGGTGCACATTGTGTGTTTGTGGTTAAGTCATGAAGTCTGGTACAATAACTAAATTGTGTATGCACTATGTTCATAGTCTACCGTCTATAGCGGGGTTAGGCAACTAGAACTAGTCGGAGCGAATGCCGGAAAATAATGATAATAATTTGTACATTGCAAATTGACCATGATCCCTCTAGGTTGTGTATTCTAGAGTTTCAGTATGGGTATACGTAGTGCACCTGCTCTAAACTTAGTTATGTGGTCTGGTAAATGTGACCAGATATTGTACTCTGCTCTACAAGGTGTGATGTCTGGCATGGTTGGGGTCAAGTCCAGTTCGATTCAGTCAATTCAGGATAACAACTGAAATTGCAAATGTTCCTAATTGAATAACGTAGTTAGTACATACCTTCTGCTTTATAATATGTGTTGTCTGGTAGTTTAGAATGGGTTTTAGGCCATGGAGGTCCAGTTGAGCGAGAGGATCCAGGCTAAAGTTGAGGGTGATGTAAATGGGGGACAGTTTATCCCGAAACTCCCCTTCACTCTACAACACACATGAGGAAAGAAGGTCAAAAGGCATCACCGACACACTCAAGAGGAAGTGAATCTGACCTTACACTGACCTTTCTTCATGGTGTGTTGAACTTGAATTTTACTTTACTTATTGTAAACTGGTTGAGACTCTGTGGACCTCTAGATTTAAATGTACATTGTAGTAAATATAATGTTATAGATCTGTCTAAATGTACGTTGTAGTAAATATAATGTTATAGATCTGTCTAAATGTACATTGTAGTAAATATAATGTTATAGATCTGTCTAAATGTACGTTGTAGTAAATATAATGTTATAGATCTGTCTAAATGTACGTTGTAGTAAATATAATGTTATAGATCTGTCTAAATGTACGTTGTAGTAAATATAATGTTATAGATCTGTCTAAATGTAATAAATATAATGTTATAGATCTGTCTAAATGTACGTTGTAGTAAATATAATGTTATAGATCTGTCTAAATGTAACGTTGTTATAGTAAATATAATGTTATAGATCTGTCTAAATGTACATTGTAGTAAATATAATGTTATAGATCTGTCTAAATGTACGTTGTAGTAAATATAATGTTATAGATCTAAATGTCGTTGTAGTAAATATAATGTTATAGATCTGTCTAAATGTACGTTGTAGTAAATATAATGTTATAGATCTGTCTAAATGTACGTTGTAGTGAATATAATGTTATAGATCTGTCTAAATGTACGTTGTAGTAAATATAATGTTATAGATCTGTCTAAATGTACAGCGCAAGGGAAAATTTTCACTTTCAGTCCTATTGAAACTATAATCAAAAACAGATTAACTGTCAAATGTAGCATTAAATGTTTCAGCCTGTTTCAAGTTACTGGTGTTTTGAAGGCTGGATTCAAAGAAACTAGCCAACATTTTTGTGCAAACTTTTGGTCCAGAGAGATTGGTTGGGAAGACCCACAGTTCATTGGATCAATGTTGTTTTGATCATCTGGGATTTTCTCAACATGTCTTTGAATAACTCGGTAACATTTTACTTAAAGCCGGCAGGTATAATGCTTTATAACAAGGCTTATAAGTATCTTTATGTATCAATCAGCATTTCAAATGATTCTATTTAGTCTATCATTATGAGATGATTATTAGACATTATAAAAAGGGGTCAAACATGCTCATGACAAGCATGCATTATAAACTCATGCAGTTTAACAGCAACATCTCTATGAGTGTTTAAAGTTCGAAGTGACTAACGCGCAGGTAGATGCGGGTGTCGTGACACGTTGGTCCTCCGTTGGCCATGGTGATGGTCTCCAGCAGGCTGGGCTGATGGCTATCTAGGAACAGAGTTCTCCTCACTGATGACTCTCTCTGTTTCTGCTCCAGATGGTCCAACTGCACCTCCACCATAAAAACTGCGCAACATACACACACACAATAGAACATGTCACAAAAACAAACCCCTTATAACATACTGTTTATTTAACCAGGTAAGTGAGAACACATTCTCATTTATAGCAACAACCTGTGGAATAGTTACAGGGAAGAGGAGGGGGGATGACTGAGCTAATTGGAAGCTGGGGATGATTAGGTGACTGTGATGGTATGAGGGCCAGATTGGGAATTTAGCCAGGACACTAGGGTTACTCTTATGATAAGTGGCATAGGATCTTTAGTGACCACAGAGAGTCAGGACACCCGTTTAACAAACCATCTGAAAGACAGCACCCTACACAGGGCAATGCCCTGGAATATACAGAGAAAATAGTGCCTCCTACTGGCACTCCAACACCACTTCCAGCAGCGTCTGGTTTCCCATCCAGGGACTGGCCTGGACTAACTCTGCTTAGCATCAGAG
Organism: Oncorhynchus nerka; assembly: GCF_034236695.1. Classification (NCBI taxonomy): domain Eukaryota; kingdom Metazoa; phylum Chordata; class Actinopteri; order Salmoniformes; family Salmonidae; genus Oncorhynchus; species Oncorhynchus nerka. Next base: position 83,421,907 of record NC_088397.1, read on the forward strand.
CCAAGCCAGCAGTGGGATGCAGGGTGGTATGCTGCTGGCTAACTAAAGCAATTACATACACTGTTACTATGCATACAGTAACACAATATACACACACACACACACACACACACACACACACACACACACACACACACACACACACACACACACACACACACACACAATTGCAAATACCCATTCCTAAGTGCAGACACAAACACAATCACACTCCCACACACATAAACACACACGCACACACAAACCTTGCAATGTTTCCCCTGTACTTACTCCATTGTCCTTTCATCTTAATCTTAACTGCTAAATTGACCACAGTGAGTTCAGGCATATTTGCGACCACACCAAGGAAGATAATAGGGAACAGCTGTGTGGAGTCCTTACAAAAGAAAACACTTGTCATGTCTAGATGCAATACAGCTTTTGTCAAATTGACATCAAAAGTTTTTTTTTTAAATTTAAAAACATTTTAGCTAGCCCTAACCCTTTCCTAACCTTAACCTAATTCTCCTAACCTGCTAAGCTAATTCTCCTAACCTGCTCTGTAAGTTCCCCTAAACCTGCTACGAGAAGTCAATTTTGACAAAAGCTGTATCCCTTGTAGACAAAACAGAAAACACTGGGCTCACCTAGATCAGCAGGGAGGTGCTTCCCATTGGCCGAGAGGCAGAAACTGAGGTTGACACTGGAGAGAGAGTGAAGACAGAGAGACAGTATTTACATGTATTAAGTAGATCCATGTAGAGCTCTAAAACATTTGGTGGTATATAACAGTATATAATAGCTCTACCTCCGCCAACAAGAAAATTTATAAAAAACATTTGGTCACAAAAATGTTTTATGTAAGAAATCTCTCACAAGTCTCGTGCTAAATAGCCTGGTTGCCAGTCTGTTTCTGTGTCTCTTGCCAAATCCTTGTGGAATGATCATGTTTGGCATGACAATGACAATGGAGTGGGGAAGAGCACAAACAGATCTGCTAGGCTATATGCTAACCCACTGAATGTAAATGCATTCAATCTTTGCACAGAACTGAAGCCCAAATCAACCTATCCCCCTTTAAAACAAATTGCTCAAACTTTACAAGGGGAGGTAAAAAAAAATGTGTGTGCGTTTGATTATTTTAGTTTGTGCATATACAGAATCCATGTGCTAAAATCTGTACACGTGTGTGTATGTGTGTGGTCAATGGTCATCTGCCTGCGCAATGGTAAATGTGTGTGTGGGTGTGTCATCTCATGCATGCTGTGTCCTAGGCCGATGTTCCAAATAACATGTCATTCAAAGTGAATGGCAAACCGCTCCACCCTTCCACTGTCCACCCCACCTCTACTTCTCCCTCAGCCTTCCCAAGGCTCCCAGCAACCTAGCAACTGGTGCGGTACTAACAGCAGATATGAAGATAACAGCCACTAGGCTTTAATTTCAGTGAGACTAAAAGTGGTGAAGTGTTCCCTTTGCTTGGGCTCAGAATATAGACTGTCCTCAAACACTCATACTGGAACGAAGACTGGACAAGCTTGTCAAACATGGTGTCATTTGACATTCTCAAGTGGTGAATGCCAGACATTTTGTCCATTGACATGGTTTAAGAGTGGAAAATGTACTATATAATAGGTCTTGGACTCAGTTTTGGGTCAATGCTAGAACACATTCACATCTATTTGAATTGATATTGTTGCTGAAGACATTATCCCTCTTAGCAAGGTTGGTCTGAGTGAGGCTATAGTGACTTCCTACTCAATAAACCTGGTGGCCAGAAACATAACAGCTTTAGACTACAGTACATTTGACATGTGTGTTGTGAAATCTGTGAATGTATTGTCATGTTTTTAAAATTGTATAACTGCCTTAATTTCGCTGGATCCCAGGAAGAGTAGCTGCTGCCTTGGCAGGAACTAATGGAGATCCATAATAAATACAAATACAGTCTCCCTGTGTCTGTCTGTCTGTCTGTCTGTCTGTCTGTCTGTCTGTCTGTCTGTCTGTCTGTCTGTCTGTCTGTCTGTCTGTCTGTCTGTCTGTCTGTCTGTCTGTCTGTCTGTCTGTCTGTCTGTCTGTCTGTCTGTCTGTATGTCTGTATGTCTGTCTGTCACAATCTATGCAGTTTATCTGTTGATGTCTGTCTGTCTGCCTGTCTAATACATCACAAAGATCTAGCTGCCTCAGTTAACTGATGGAATATCAGCAGTGTTTCAACCATTCAGATTCTTTTGAAAAGGAAAAAAAATGTATCAACGCACCAAGACACAGAGATAGTCTTGTTCCCATTGGACACCATACAACTCTTCTCCTCTGAGTTGATCATGGTAGGTTGCACAGTAAGAGAAGCACTGGCGTTGACAATAGGCCGAGCCCTGATAGAAAAATACCAACCAATTGGAAGACGTGATTACCTCGATTAAAATCTTTGATTCCAATACAAAATTGTAATTCAAATGACATAAAGATCACATATAAAACAATGTTTTCAGACCTATTATACATGTTTAATTGAACAAATAAAATACAAATAAAGGGCTGGTCACAATGAGCCAATCAAGTTCTGGTGAGAGCACATACCTGTACAGAACAGCCTTGTCAGCCCCAAAAGCACCTACGATGAGATCTGTACAAAGATGACACCAATATTAAACACTAATAAGAAATTGTAAAAGGCAAAACAATTAAAAACAAACTGAACAATTGGACTAACACATTTTACCTGGGTACCCATTCTGATCCAGATCTTTCTCTCCGCGGAGGGCATAGCCAAAACTGGCAGGAAAGGTGCCAGAGGCCCATTGGCCAGCTAGAGCCTGAGTGGGCGTGTCCTTCAGCCCACTGGCATGCCCGTTATAGATGAGGACCAATCCCTGTTGGTCGTCTCCTCCAAAGGGACAGCCAATTGCAATATCTAAGATAATCAACAGATAATCAACAAAGTTATGCCACCTCATAATGGCTAATCCCCACTCCCTCTGGCCTGAGCTTCGATATGTTCTTGCATGAAAGATAAGAACACCGTAGACACCAAACGGGGGGAAAACTGACCCAAAAAAAGGGAGGGACTACCTTAACTTGTCCAATAACAAATTATCAATTTCGTTTTCCTTTGCAAAACATTTTGCTACAGTGTTCCTTAATGAATATGACCCAAGCTTTTCCAGAGTGCTCACCGTTGAAGCCGTCCTGGTTGAGGTCTCCCAGCGGGGCCAGGGAGCTTCCAAACCTCCCGAAGGCCTGACTCCCTCCCAAGGGGGGCAGGCTGGGCTCAAACAACAAGGGACGCTGCTGTAGGTACACATAGACACGGCCCACCTCCTCCCAACGTAGTCCGTCAGACCCCCTCTGCATGAACATGGGAGCACCCACCACCAGGTCATCCAGACTAAGGCCGGGGAGAGGGGGGCAGGGGGGATAAGATTACTTTAGGTCCAATCCAAGGCCTCTAAAGTTGAGTCAATGTTTATTAGTGTGAAAGATGATGTTGGAGATTTACATTGTATGGTGAGTCTTCCTGAGTCTCCTGACTATCATTCTAATAGGAGAGTGTCCTATCCCTCTCTGGTGAGTCTTCCTGAGTCTCCTGACTATCATTTTAATAGGAGAGTGGATGTGAGAGTGGCCAATGGAGAACCTGAAGTGTAGGAGTAGCTACTGTATGACAGGGAATTTTTATGACTCATGAGAGAGTGAGGAAATGCATGACCATGAGAACTTCTGAAATACTCTCTCTCTCTCTCTCTCTCTCTCTCTCTCTGCTAGCATAAGCTGCCTGTCCAAGTCTGTCTGTCTGTACAAGTCTTGTCATACATACCTTCTCTTTGCTCACTTAGTCTCTCTTTCTCTCTGCATCTCTCTCTCTCTTCAGCTCTCTCTTTCCTTCCTTCTCTTCATCTTTCCCTCCTTCTCTCCATCCGCTAACTCACTTACCCATCGTTGTTGATGTCGGTGGCTGCCACTGCGTAGCCGAAATAGGAACCCATCTGGAAGACATTAGAGCAGACAGAGTTAGCCTGTCATCACACCGTGGGGCATAGAATCTCTTTCTTTCTCCTTCATTCTCTCTTTTGATCATTTTCTCTCAAATATCCCTCTACTAAGAAGCTTTCCTCTCTCTATTCGTCTCTATTTTTATTTGTCTCTCTCTCTCTCCCCCTCTCTCATATCCCCTCACCCCAGAAGCCATCCTCTCTCCTCTCTGTATTCTCTAAGCTCAGTACCAGAGCTTCTGTAAACTACATGAGAGGTAGAAGAGGATAGTTAAGAGTTTGGAGGAGGCAGGTAACTCAAGCTGCTATAGGTATCTCAGCGAGAGAGAGAGAGGATGGGTCAATCAGCGTTGTTATCTTTGACGATTTTATATTATGCCGTAAATGACGGACTATTGTCAAGAGTTTAATATTACAGCTATTTTCCTCTGGTGAATGACTTCACCACACTGAGAGAAGAACCCCATCTTGCACATTGTCTATGTCGTTCAAAGCTACCTTAAGTCTGGGCTACCCAAATAATTCTCTGTAGTATACTCTAACCAACATCCCTGCAGTATACTCTAACCAACATCCCTGCAGTATACTCTAACCTACATGAGGCAGTATACTCTAACCAACATGAGGCAGTATACTCTAACCAACATCCCTGCAGTATACTCTAACCAACATCCCTGCAGTATACTCTAACCAACATGAGGCATTATACTCTAACCAAAATCCCTGCAGTATACTCTAACCAACATGAGGCAGTATACTCTAACCGACATGAGGCAGTATACTCTAACCAACATCCCTGCAGTATACTCTAACCAACATGAGGCAGTATACTCTAACCAACATACCTGCAGTATACTCTAACCAACATCCCTGCAGTATACTCTAACCTACATGAGGCAGTATACTCTAACCAACATCCTTGCAGTATACTCTAACCAACATGAGGCAGTATACTCTAACCAACATCCCTACAGTATACTCTAACCGACATGAGGCAGTATACTCTAACCAACATGAGGCAGTATACTCTAACCAACATCCCTGCAGTATACTCTAACCGACATGAGGCAGTATACTCTAACCAACATGAGGCAGTATACTCTAACCAACATCCCTGCAGTATACTCTAACCAACATGAGGCATTATACTCTAACCAAAATCCCTGCAGTATACTCTAACCAACATGAGGCAGTATACTCTAACCAACATGAGGCAGTATACTCTAACCAACATGAGGCAGTATACTCTAACCAACATCCCTGCAGTATACTCTAACCGACATGAGGCAGTATACTCTAACCAACATGAGGCAGTATACTCTAACCAACATCCCTACAGTATACTCTAACCGACATGAGGCAGTATACTCTAACCAACATCCCTGCAGTATACTCTAACCAACATGAGGCATTATACTCTAACCAAAATCCCTGCAGTATACTCTAACCAACATGAGGCAGTATACTCTAACCAACATGAGGCAGTATACTCTAACCAACATGAGGCAGTATACTCTAACCAACATCCCTGCAGTATACTCTAACCGACATGAGGCAGTATACTCTAACCAACATGAGGCAGTATACTCTAACCAACATCCCTGCAGTATACTCTAACCAACATGAGGCATTATACTCTAACCAAAATCCCTGCAGTATACTCTAACCAACATGAGGCAGTATACTCTAACCAACATGAGGCAGTATACTCTAACCAACATCCCTGCAGTATACTCTAACCAACATGAGGCAGTATACTCTAACCAACATACCTGCAGTATACTCTAACCAACATCCCTGCAGTATACTCTAACCTACATGAGGCAGTATACTCTAACCAACATCCTTGCAGTATACTCTAACCAACATGAGGCAGTATACTCTAACCAACATCCCTACAGTATACTCTAACCGACATGAGGCAGTATACTCTAACCAACATGAGGCAGTATACTCTAACCAACATCCCTGCAGTATACTCTAACCGACATGAGGCAGTATACTCTAACCAACATGAGGCAGTATACTCTAACCAACATCCCTGCAGTATACTCTAACCAACATGAGGCATTATACTCTAACCAAAATCCCTGCAGTATACTCTAACCAACATGAGGCAGTATACTCTAACCAACATGAGGCAGTATACTCTAACCAACATGAGGCAGTATACTCTAACCAACATCCCTGCAGTATACTCTAACCGACATGAGGCAGTATACTCTAACCAACATGAGGCAGTATACTCTAACCAACATCCCTACAGTATACTCTAACCGACATGAGGCAGTATACTCTAACCAACATCCCTGCAGTATACTCTAACCAACATGAGGCATTATACTCTAACCAAAATCCCTGCAGTATACTCTAACCAACATGAGGCAGTATACTCTAACAACATGAGGCAGTATACTCTAACCAACATGAGGCAGTATACTCTAACCAACATCCCTGCAGTATACTCTAACCGACATGAGGCAGTATACTCTAACCAACATGAGGCAGTATACTCTAACCAACATCCCTGCAGTATACTCTAACCAACATGAGGCATTATACTCTAACCAAAATCCCTGCAGTATACTCTAACCAACATGAGGCAGTATACTCTAACCAACATGAGGCAGTATACTCTAACCAACATCCCTGCAGTATACTCTAACCAACATGAGGCAGTATACTCTAACCAACATACCTGCAGTATACTCTAACCAACATCCCTGCAGTATACTCTAACCTACATGAGGCAGTATACTCTAACCAACATCCTTGCAGTATACTCTAACCAACATGAGGCAGTATACTCTAACCAACATCCCTACAGTATACTCTAACAACATGAGGCAGTATACTCTAACCAACATGAGGCAGTATACTCTAACCAACATCCCTGCAGTATAGACATGAGGCAGTATACTCTAACCAACATGAGGCAGTATACTCTAACCAACATACCTGCAGTATACTCTAACCAACATCCCTGCAGTATACTCTAACATGAGGCAGTATACTCTAACCAACATCCTTGCAGTATACTCTAACCAACATGAGGCAGTATACTCTAACCAACATGAGGCAGTATACTCTAACCAACATGAGGCAGTATACTCTAACCAACATGAGGCAGTATACTCTAACCAACATCCCTGCAGTATACTCTAACCAACATGAGGCATTATACTCTAACCAAAATCCCTGCAGTATACTCTAACCAACATGAGGCAGTATACTCTAACCGACATGAGGCAGTATACTCTAACCAACATGAGGCAGTATACTCTAACCAACATCCCTGCAGTATACTCTAACCAACATGAGGCATTATACTCTAACCAAAATCCCTGCAGTATACTCTAACCAACATGAGGCAGTATACTCTAACCAACATGAGGCAGTATACTCTAACCAACATGAGGCAGTATACTCTAACCAACATCCCTGCAGTATACTCTAACCGACATGAGGCAGTATACTCTAACCAACATGAGGCAGTATACTCTAACCAACATCCCTACAGTATACTCTAACCGACATGAGGCAGTATACTCTAACCAACATCCCTGCAGTATACTCTAACCAACATGAGGCATTATACTCTAACCAAAATCCCTGCAGTATACTCTAACCAACATGAGGCAGTATACTCTAACCAACATGAGGCAGTATACTCTAACCAACATGAGGCAGTATACTCTAACCAACATCCCTGCAGTATACTCTAACCGACATGAGGCAGTATACTCTAACCAACATGAGGCAGTATACTCTAACCAACATCCCTGCAGTATACTCTAACCAACATGAGGCATTATACTCTAACAAAATCCCTGCAGTATACTCTAACCAACATGAGGCAGTATACTCTAACCAACATGAGGCAGTATACTCTAACCAACATCCCTGCAGTATACTCTAACCAACATGAGGCAGTATACTCTAACCAACATACCTGCAGTATACTCTAACCAACATCCCTGCAGTATACTCTAACCTACATGAGGCAGTATACTCTAACCAACATCCTTGCAGTATACTCTAACCAACATGAGGCAGTATACTCTAACCAACATCCCTACAGTATACTCTAACCGACATGAGGCAGTATACTCTAACCAACATGAGGCAGTATACTCTAACCAACATCCCTGCAGTATACTCTAACCGACATGAGGCAGTATACTCTAACCAACATGAGGCAGTATACTCTAACCAACATCCCTGCAGTATACTCTAACCGACAAGAGGCAGTATACTCTAACCAACATGAGGCAGTATACTCTAACCAACATGAGGCAGTATACTCTAACCAACATCCCTGCAGTATACTCTAACCTACATGAGGCAGTATACTCTAACCAACATGAGGCAGTATACTCTAACCAACATCCCTGCAGTATACTCTAACCAACATCCCTGCAGTATACTCTAACCAACATGAGGCAGTATACTCTAACCAACATCCCTGCAGTATACTCTAACCAACATGAGGCAGTATACTCTAACCAACATGAGGCAGTATACTCCAACCAACATCCCTGCAGTATACTCTAACCGACATGAGGCAGTATACTCTAACCAACATCCCTGCAGTATACTCTAACCAACATGAGGCAGTATACTCTAACCAACATCCCTGCAGTATACTCTAACCGACATGAGGCAGTATACTCTAACCAACATGAGGCAGTATACTCTAACCAACATACCTGCAGTATACTCTAACCAACATCCCTGCAGTATACTCTAACCGACATGAGGCAGTATACTCTAACCAACATGAGGCAGTATACTCTAACCAACATCCCTGCAGTATACTCTAACCAACATGAGGCAGTATACTCTAACCAACATGAGGCAGTATACTCTAACCAACATCCCTGCAGTATACTCTAACCAACATGAGGCAGTATACTCTAACCAACATGCAGTATACTCTAACCAACATGAGGCAGTATACTCTAACCAACATCCCTGCAGTATACTCTAACCGACATGAGGCAGTATACTCTAACCAACATGAGGCAGTATACTCTAACCAACATCCCTGCAGTATACTCTAACCAACATGAGGCATTATACTCTAACCAAAATCCCTGCAGTATACTCTAACCAACATGAGGCAGTATACTCTAACCAACATGAGGCAGTATACTCTAACCAACATCCCTGCAGTATACTCTAACCAACATGAGGCAGTATACTCTAACCAACATACCTGCAGTATACTCTAACCAACATCCCTGCAGTATACTCTAACCTACATGAGGCAGTATACTCTAACCAACATGAGGCAGTATACTCTAACCAACATCCCTACAGTATACTCTAACCGACATGAGGCAGTATACTCTAACCAACATCCCTGCAGTATACTCTAACCAACATGAGGCATTATACTCTAACCAAAATCCCTGCAGTATACTCTAACCAACATGAGGCAGTATACTCTAACCAACATGAGGCAGTATACTCTAACCAACATGAGGCAGTATACTCTAACCAACATCCCTGCAGTATACTCTAACCGACATGAGGCAGTATACTCTAACCAACATGAGGCAGTATACTCTAACCAACATCCCTGCAGTATACTCTAACCAACATGAGGCATTATACTCTAACCAAAATCCCTGCAGTATACTCTAACCAGCATGAGGCAGTATACTCTAACCAACATGAGGCAGTATACTCTAACCAACATCCCTGCAGTATACTCTAACCAACATGAGGCAGTATACTCTAACCAACATACCTGCAGTATACTCTAACCAACATCCCTGCAGTATACTCTAACCTACATGAGGCAGTATACTCTAACCAACATCCTTGCAGTATACTCTAACCAACATGAGGCAGTATACTCTAACCAACATCCCTACAGTATACTCTAACCGACATGAGGCAGTATACTCTAACCAACATGAGGCAGTATACTCTAACCAACATCCCTGCAGTATACTCTAACCGACATGAGGCAGTATACTCTAACCAACATGAGGCAGTATACTCTAACCAACATCCCTGCAGTATACTCTAACCGACAAGAGGCAGTATACTCTAACCAACATGAGGCAGTATACTCTAACCAACATGAGGCAGTATACTCTAACCAACATCCCTGCAGTATACTCTAACCTACATGAGGCAGTATACTCTAACCAACATGAGGCAGTATACTCTAACCAACATCCCTGCAGTATACTCTAACCAACATCCCTGCAGTATACTCTAACCAACATGAGGCAGTATACTCTAACCAACATCCCTGCAGTATACTCTAACCAACATGAGGCAGTATACTCTAACCAACATGAGGCAGTATACTCCAACCAACATCCCTGCAGTATACTCTAACCGACATGAGGCAGTATACTCTAACCAACATCCCTGCAGTATACTCTAACCAACATGAGGCAGTATACTCTAACCAACATCCCTGCAGTATACTCTAACCAACATGAGGCAGTATACTCTAACCAACATGAGGCAGTATACTCTAACCAACATACCTGCAGTATACTCTAACCAACATCCCTGCAGTATACTCTAACCGACATGAGGCAGTATACTCTAACCAACATGAGGCAGTATACTCTAACCAACATCCCTGCAGTATACTCTAACCGACATGAGGCAGTATACTCTAACCAACATGAGGCAGTATACTCTAACCAACATCCCTGCAGTATACTCTAACCAACATGAGGCATTATACTCTAACCAAAATCCTGCAGTATACTCTAACCAACATGAGGCCTCTAACCAACATCCCTGCAGTATACTCTAACCGACATGAGGCAGTATACTCTAACCAACATGAGGCAGTATCCCTGCAGTATACTCTAACCAACATGAGGCATTATACTCTAACCAAAATCCCTGCAGTATACTCTAACCAACATGAGGCAGTATACTCTAACCAACATGAGGCAGTATACTCTAACCAACATCCCTGCAGTATACTCTAACCAACATGAGGCAGTATACTCTAACCAACATACCTGCAGTATACTCTAACCAACATCCCTGCAGTATACTCTAACCTACATGAGGCAGTATACTCTAACCAACATCCTTGCAGTATACTCTAACCAACATGAGGCAGTATACTCTAACCAACATCCCTACAGTATACTCTAACCGACATGAGGCAGTATACTCTAACCAACATCCCTGCAGTATACTCTAACCAACATGAGGCATTATACTCTAACCAAAATCCCTGCAGTATACTCTAACCAACATGAGGCAGTATACTCTAACCAACATGAGGCAGTATACTCTAACCAACATGAGGCAGTATACTCTAACCAACATCCCTGCAGTATACTCTAACCGACATGAGGCAGTATACTCTAACCAACATGAGGCAGTATACTCTAACCAACATCCCTGCAGTATACTCTAACCAACATGAGGCATTATACTCTAACCAAAATCCCTGCAGTATACTCTAACCAACATGAGGCAGTATACTCTAACCAACATGAGGCAGTATACTCTAACCAACATCCCTGCAGTATACTCTAACCAACATGAGGCAGTATACTCTAACCAACATACCTGCAGTATACTCTAACCAACATCCCTGCAGTATACTCTAACCTACATGAGGCAGTATACTCTAACCAACATCCTTGCAGTATACTCTAACCAACATGAGGCAGTATACTCTAACCAACATCCCTACAGTATACTCTAACCGACATGAGGCAGTATACTCTAACCAACATGAGGCAGTATACTCTAACCAACATCCCTGCAGTATACTCTAACCGACATGAGGCAGTATACTCTAACCAACATGAGGCAGTATACTCTAACCAACATCCCTGCAGTATACTCTAACCGACAAGAGGCAGTATACTCTAACCAACATGAGGCAGTATACTCTAACCAACATGAGGCAGTATACTCTAACCAACATCCCTGCAGTATACTCTAACCTACATGAGGCAGTATACTCTAACCAACATGAGGCAGTATACTCTAACCAACATCCCTGCAGTATACTCTAACCAACATCCCTGCAGTATACTCTAACCAACATGAGGCAGTATACTCTAACCAACATCCCTGCAGTATACTCTAACCAACATGAGGCAGTATACTCTAACCAACATGAGGCAGTATACTCCAACCAACATCCCTGCAGTATACTCTAACCGACATGAGGCAGTATACTCTAACCAACATCCCTGCAGTATACTCTAACCAACATGAGGCAGTATACTCTAACCAACATCCCTGCAGTATACTCTAACCGACATGAGGCAGTATACTCTAACCAACATGAGGCAGTATACTCTAACCAACATACCTGCAGTATACTCTAACCAACATCCCTGCAGTATACTCTAACCGACATGAGGCAGTATACTCTAACCAACATGAGGCAGTATACTCTAACCAACATCCCTGCAGTATACTCTAACCGACATGAGGCAGTATACTCTAACCAACATGAGGCAGTATACTCTAACCAACATCCCTGCAGTATACTCTAACCAACATGAGGCATTATACTCTAACCAAAAATACTCTAACCAACATGAGGCAGTATACTCTAACCAACATGAGGCAGTATACTCTAACCAACATCCCTGCAGTATACTCTAACCGACATGAGGCAGTATACTCTAACCAACATGAGGCAGTATACTCTAACCAAAATCCCTGCAGTATACTCTAACCAACATGAGGCAGTATACTCTAACCAACATGAGGCAGTATACTCTAACCAACATCCCTGCAGTATACTCTAACCGACATGAGGCAGTATACTCTAACCAACATGAGGCAGTATACTCTAACCAACATCCCTACAGTATACTCTAACCGACATGAGGCAGTATACTCTAACCAACATCCCTGCAGTATACTCTAACCAACATGAGGCATTATACTCTAACCAAAATCCCTGCAGTATACTCTAACCAACATGAGGCAACTCTAACCAACATGAGGCAGTATACTCTAACCAACATCCCTGCAGTATACTCTAACCAACATGAGAGCAGTATACTCTAACCAACATGATACTCTAACCAACATCCCTGCAGTATACTCTAACCAACATGAGGCATTATACTCTAACCAAAATCCCTGCAGTATACTCTAACCAACATGAGGCAGTATACTCTAACCAACATGAGGCAGTATACTCTAACCAACATCCCTGCAGTATACTCTAACCAACATGAGGCAGTATACTCTAACCAACATACCTGCAGTATACTCTAACCAACATCCCTGCAGTATACTCTAACCTACATGAGGCAGTATACTCTAACCAACATCCTTGCAGTATACTCTAACCAACATGAGGCAGTATACTCTAACCAACATGAGGCAGTATACTCTAACCAACATCCCTGCAGTATACTCTAACCAACATGAGGCATTATACTCTAACCAAAATCCCTGCAGTATACTCTAACCAACATGAGGCAGGCAGTATACTCTAACCAACATGAGGCAGTATACTCTAACCAACATCCCTGCAGTATACTCTAACCAACATGAGGCAGTATACTCTAACCAACATACCTGCAGTATACTCTAACCAACATCCCTGCAGTATACTCTAACCTACATGAGGCAGTATACTCTAACCAACATCCTTGCAGTATACTCTAACCAACATGAGGCAGTATACTCTAACCAACATCCCTACAGTATACTCTAACCGACATGAGGCAGTATACTCTAACCAACATGAGGCAGTATACTCTAACCAACATCCCTGCAGTATACTCTAACCGACATGAGGCAGTATACTCTAACCAACATGAGGCAGTATACTCTAACCAACATCCCTGCAGTATACTCTAACCGACAAGAGGCAGTATACTCTAACCAACATGAGGCAGTATACTCTAACCAACATGAGGCAGTATACTCTAACCAACATCCCTGCAGTATACTCTAACCTACATGAGGCAGTATACTCTAACCAACATGAGGCAGTATACTCTAACCAACATCCCTGCAGTATACTCTAACCAACATCCCTGCAGTATACTCTAACCAACATGAGGCAGTATACTCTAACCAACATCCCTGCAGTATACTCTAACCAACATGAGGCAGTATACTCTAACCAACATGAGGCAGTATACTCCAACCAACATCCCTGCAGTATACTCTAACCGACATGAGGCAGTATACTCTAACCAACATCCCTGCAGTATACTCTAACCAACATGAGGCAGTATACTCTAACCAACATCCCTGCAGTATACTCTAACCGACATGAGGCAGTATACTCTAACCAACATGCAGTATACTCTAACCAACATACCTGCAGTACTCTAACCGACATGAGGCAGTATACTCTAACCAACATGAGGCAGTATACTCTAACCAACATCCCTGCAGTATACTCTAACCGACATGAGGCAGTATACTCTAACCAACATGAGGCAGTATACTCTAACCAACATCCCTGCAGTATACTCTAACCAACATGAGGCATTATACTCTAACCAAAATCCCTGCAGTATACTCTAACCAACATGAGGCAGTATACTCTAACCAACATGAGGCAGTATACTCTAACCAACATCCCTGCAGTATACTCTAACCGACATGAGGCAGTATACTCTAACCAACATGAGGCAGTATACTCTAACCAAAATCCCTGCAGTATACTCTAACCAACATGAGGCAGTATACTCTAACCAACATGAGGCAGTATACTCTAACCAACATCCCTGCAGTATACTCTAACCGACATGAGGCAGTATACTCTAACCAACATGAGGCAGTATACTCTAACCAACAACATACTCTAACCGACATGAGGCAGTATACTCTAACCAACATCCCTGCAGTATACTCTAACCAACATGAGGCATTATACTCTAACCAAAATCCCACAGTATATAACCAACATGAGGCAGTATACTCTAACCAACATGAGGCAGTATACTCTAACCAACATCCCTGCAGTATACTCTAACCAACATGAGGCAGTATACTCTAACCAACATGAGGCAGTATACTCTAACCAACATCCCTGCAGTATACTCTAACCAACATGAGGCATTATACTCTAACCAAAATCCCTGCAGTATACTCTAACCAACATGAGGCAGTACTCTAACCAACATGAGGCAGTATACTCTAACCAACATCCCTGCAGTATACTCTAACCAACATGAGGCAGTATACTCTAACCAACATACCTGCAGTATACTCTAACCAACATCCCTGCAGTATACTCTAACCTACATGAGGCAGTATACTCTAACAACATCCTTGCAGTATACTCTAACCAACATGAGGCAGTATACTCTAACCAACATCCCTACAGTATACTCTAACCGACATGAGGCAGTATACTCTAACCAACATCCCTGCAGTATACTCTAACCAACATGAGGCATTATACTCTAACCAAAATCCCTGCAGTATACTCTAACCAACATGAGGCAGTATACTCTAACCAACATGAGGCAGTATACTCTAACCAACATGAGGCAGTATACTCTAACCAACATCCCTGCAGTATACTCTAACCGACATGAGGCAGTATACTCTAACCAACATGAGGCAGTATACTCTAACCAACATCCCTGCAGTATACTCTAACCAACATGAGGCATTATACTCTAACCAAAATCCCTGCAGTATACTCTAACCAACATGAGGCAGTATACTCTAACCAACATGAGGCAGTATACTCTAACCAACATCCCTGCAGTATACTCTAACCAACATGAGGCAGTATACTCTAACCAACATACCTGCAGTATACTCTAACCAACATCCCTGCAGTATACTCTAACCTACATGAGGCAGTATACTCTAACCAACATCCTTGCAGTATACTCTAACCAACATGAGGCAGTATACTCTAACCAACATCCCTACAGTATACTCTAACCGACATGAGGCAGTATACTCTAACCAACATGAGGCAGTATACTCTAACCAACATCCCTGCAGTATACTCTAACCGACATGAGGCAGTATACTCTAACCAACATGAGGCAGTATACTCTAACCAACATCCCTGCAGTATACTCTAACCGACAAGAGGCAGTATACTCTAACCAACATGAGGCAGTATACTCTAACCAACATGAGGCAGTATACTCTAACCAACATCCCTGCAGTATACTCTAACCTACATGAGGCAGTATACTCTAACCAACATGAGGCAGTATACTCTAACCAACATCCCTGCAGTATACTCTAACCAACATCCCTGCAGTATACTCTAACCAACATGACAGTATACTCTAACCAACATCCCTGCAGTATACTCTAACCAACATGAGGCAGTATACTCTAACCAACATGAGGCAGTATACTCCAACCAACATCCCTGCAGTATACTCTAACCGACATGAGGCAGTATACTCTAACCAACATCCCTGCAGTATACTCTAACCAACATGAGGCAGTATACTCTAACCAACATCCCTGCAGTATACTCTAACCGACATGAGGCAGTATATCTAACCAACATGAGGCAGTATACTCTAACCAACATACCTGCAGTATCTAACCAACACCAGTATACTCTAAACCAGTATACTCTAACCAACATGAGGCAGTATACTCTAACCAACATCCCTGCAGTATACTCTGACATGAGGCAGTATACTCTAACCAACATGAGGCAGTATACTCTAACCAACATCCCTGCAGTATACTCTAACCAACATGAGGGCAGTATACTCTAACCAACATGAGGCAGTATACTCTAACCAACATGAGGCAGTATACTCTAACCAACATCCCTGCAGTATACTCTAACCGACATGAGGCAGTATACTCTAACCAACATGAGGCAGTATACTCTAACCAACATCCCTACAGTATACTCTAACCAACATGAGGCAGTATACTCTAACCAACATCCCTGCAGTATACTCTAACCAACATGAGGCATTATACTCTAACCAAAATCCCTGCAGTATACTCTAACCAACATGAGGCAGTATACTCTAACCAACATGAGGCAGTATACTCTAACCAACATGAGGCAGTATACTCTAACCAACATCCCTGCAGTATACTCTAACCGACATGAGGCAGTATACTCTAACCAACATGAGGCAGTATACTCTAACCAACATCCCTGCAGTATACTCTAACCAACATGAGGCATTATACTCTAACCAAAATCCCTGCAGTATACTCTAACCAACATGAGGCAGTATACTCTAACCAACATGAGGCAGTATACTCTAACCAACATCCCTGCAGTATACTCTAACCAACATGAGGCAGTATACTCTAACCAACATACCTGCAGTATACTCTAACCAACATCCCTGCAGTATACTCTAACCTACATGAGGCAGTATACTCTAACCAACATCCTTGCAGTATACTCTAACCAACATGAGGCAGTATACTCTAACCAACATCCCTACAGTATACTCTAACCGACATGAGGCAGTATACTCTAACCAACATGAGGCAGTATACTCTAACCAACATCCCTGCAGTATACTCTAACCGACATGAGGCAGTATACTCTAACCAACATGAGGCAGTATACTCAGTAACCAAACCAACATCCCTGCAGTATACTCTAACCAACATGAGGCAGTATACTCTAACCAACATGAGGCAGTATACTCTAACCAACATCCCTGCAGTATACTCTAACTCTAACCAACATGAGGCAGTATACTCTAACCAACATCCCTGCAGTATACTCTAACCAACATGAGGCAGTATACTCTAACCAACATGAGGCAGTATACTCTAACCAACATCCCTGCAGTATACTCTAACCAACATCCCTGCAGTATACTCTAACCAACATGAGGCAGTATACTCTAACCAACATGAGGCAGTATACTCCAACCAACATCCCTGCAGTATACTCTAACCAACATGAGGCAGTATACTCTAACCAACAAGTATATAACCCATGAGGCAGTATACTCTAACCAACATGAGGCAGTATACTCTAACCAACATGAGGCAGTATACTCTAACCAACATCCCTATACTCCCAACATCCCTGCAGTATACTCTAACCAACATGAGGCAGTATACTCTAACCAACATGACAGTATATAAGGCAGTATACTCTAACCAACATCCCTGCAGTATACTCTAACATGAGGCATGAGGCAGTATCCTCTAACCAACATCCTTGCAGTATACTCTAACCAACATGAGGCAGTATACTCTAACCAACATCCCTGCAGTATACTCTTAACATGAGGCAGCATGAGGCAGTATACTCTAACCAACATCCTGCAGTATACTCTAACCGACATGAGGCAGTATACTCTAACCAACATGAGGCAGTATACTCTAACCAACATCCCTGCAGTATACTCTAACCGACATGAGGCAGTATACTCTAACCAACATGAGGCAGTATACTCTAACCAAAATCCCTGCAGTATACTCTCATAACCAACATGAGGCAGTATACTCTAACCAACAAATAACCAACCCTGCAGTATACTCTAACCAACATGAGGCAGTATACTCTAACCAACATGAGGCAGTATACTCTAACCAACATCCCTGCAGTATACTCTAACCAACATGAGGCAGTATACTCTAACCAACATGAGGCAGTATACTCTAACCAACATCCCTGCAGTATACTCTAACCAACATGAGGCAGTATACTCTAACCAACATGAGGCAGTATACTCTAACCTACATGAGGCAGTATACTCTAACCAACATCCTTGCAGTATACTCTAACCAACATGAGGCAGTATATAACCAACATCCCTGCAGTATACTCTAACCAACATGAGGCAGTATACTCTAACCAACATCCCTGCAGTATACTCTAACCAACATGAGGCAGTATACTCTAACCAACATGAGGCAGTATACTCTAACCAACATCCCTGCAGTATACTCTAACCAACATGAGGCAGTATACTCTAACCAACATCCCTGCAGTATACTCTAACCAACATGAGGCAGTATACTCTAACCAACATGAGGCAGTATACTCCAACCAACATCCCTGCAGTATACTCTAACCGACATGAGGCAGTATACTCTAACCAACATCCCCATACTCTAACCAACATGAGGCATTATACTCTAACCAACATCCCTGCAGTATACTCTAACCAACATGAGGCAGTATACTCTAACCAACATACCTGCAGTATACTCTAACCAACATCCCTGCAGTATACTCTAACCAACATGAGGCAGTATCCTCTAACCAACATCCTTGCAGTATACTCTAACCAACATGAGGCAGTATACTCTAACCAACATCCCTGCAGTATACTCTAACCAGCATGAGGCAGTATACTCTAACCAACAGTCCTGCAGTATAGTCTAACCAACATGAGGCAGTATACTCTAACCAACATCCCTGCAGTATACTCTAACCAACATGAGGCAGTATACTCTAACCAACATGAGGCAGTATACTCTAACCAACATCCCTGCAGTATACTCTAACCAACATGAGGCAGTATACTCTAACTAACATGAGGCAGTATACTCTAACCAACATCAGTATACTGAGGCAGTATACTCTAACCAACATCCCTGCAGTATACTCTAACCTACATGAGGCATTATACTCTAACCAAACATCCTGCAGTATACTCTAACCAACATGAGGCAGTATACTCTAACCAACATCCCTGCAGTATACTCTAACCAACATGAGGCAGTATACTCTAACCAACATGAGGCAGTATACTCTAACCAACATCCCTGCAGTATACTCTAACCAACATGAGGCAGTATACTCTAACCAACATGACCTGCAGTATACTCTAACCAACATCCCTGCAGTATACTCTAACCAACATGAGGCAGTATACTCTAACCAACATCCCTGCAGTATACTCTAACCAACATGAGGCAGTATACTCTAACCAACATGAGGCAGTATACTCTAACCAACATCCCTGCAGTATACTCTAACCAACATGAGGCAGTATACTCTAACCAACATGAGGCAGTATACTCTAACCAACATCCCTGCAGTATACTCTAACCAACATGAGGCCATCCCTGCAGTATACTCTAACCAACATGAGGCAGTATACTCTAACCAACATCCCTGCAGTATACTCTAACCAACATGAGGCAGTATACTCTAACCAACATGAGGCAGTATACTCTAACCAAACATAACCTACATGAGGCAGTATACTCTAACCAACATGAGGCAGTATACTCTAACCACACATCCCATGCAGTATACTCTAACCAACATGAGGCAGTATATAACCAACATGAGGCAGTATACTCTAACCAACATCCCTGCAGTATACTCTAACCAACATGAGGCAGTATATAACCAACATGAGGCAGTATAACCAACATCCCTGCAGTAACCAACATACCTGAGGCAGTATACTCTAACCAACATCCTTGCAGTATACTCTAACCAACATGAGGCAGTATACTCTAACCAACATCCCTGCAGTATACTCTAACCGACATGAGGCAGTATACTCTAACCAACATGAGGCAGTATACTCTAACCAAACATCCCTGCAGTATACTCTAACCAACATGAGGTATACTCTAACCAACATCCCTGCAGTATACTCTAACCAAGAGTCCAGTATACTCTAACCAACATGAGGCAGTATACTCTACATCCCCAACATCCCTGCAGTATACTCTAACCTACATGAGGCAGTATACTCTAACCAACATGAGGCAGTATACTCTAACCAACATCCCTGCAGTATACTGCAGTAACCAACATGAGGCAGTATACTCTAACCAAAATCCCTGCAGTATACTCTAACCAACATGAGGCAGTATACTCTAACCAACATGAGGCAGTATACTCCAACCAACATCCCTGCAGTATACTCTAACCGACATGAGGCAGTATACTCTAACCAACATCCCTGCAGTATACTCTAACCAACATGAGGCATTATACTCTAACCAACATCCCTGCAGTATACTCTAACCGACATGAGGCAGTATACTCTAACCAACATGAGGCAGTATATAACCCATACCTGCAGTATACTCTAACCAACATCCCTGCAGTATACTCTAACCTACATGAGGAGTATCCTCTAACCAACATCCTTGCAGTATACTCTAACCAACATGAGGCAGTATACTCTAACCAACATCCCTGCAGTATACTCTAACCAGCATGAGGCAGTATACTCTAACCAAAGTCCTGCAGTATAGTCTAACCAACATGAGGCAGTATACTCTAACCAACATCCCTGCAGTATACTCTAACCGACATGAGGCAGTATACTCTAACCAACATGAGGCAGTATACTCTAACCAACATCCCTGCAGTATACTCTAACCAACATGAGGCATTATACTCTAACCAAAATCCCTGCAGTATACTCTAACCAACATGAGGCAGTATACTCTAACCAACATGAGGCAGTATACTCTAACCAACATCCCTGCAGTATACTCTAACCAACATGAGGCAGTATACTCTAACCAACATACCTGCAGTATACTCTAACCAACATCCCTGCAGTATACTCTAACCTACATGAGGCAGTATACTCTAACCAACATCCTTGCAGTATACTCTAACCAACATGAGGCAGTATACTCTAACCAACATCCCTACAGTATACTCTAAACATGAGGCAGTATACTCTAACCAACATGAGGCAGTATACTCTAACCAACATCCCTGCAGTATACTCTAACCAACATGAGGCATGAGGCAGTATACTCTAACCAACATCCTACAGTATACTCTAACCAACATCCCTGCAGTATACTCTAACCAACATGAGGCAGTATACTCTAACCAAAACTCTAACCAACATGAGGCAGTATACTCTAACCAACATGAGGCAGTATACTCTAACCAACATCCCTGCAGTATACTCTAACCGACATGAGGCAGTATACTCTAACCAACATGAGGCAGTATACTCTAACCAACATCCCTGCAGTATACTCTAACCAACATGAGGCATTATACTCTAACCAAAATCCCTGCAGTATACTCTAACCAACATGAGGCAGTATACTCTAACCAACATGAGGCAGTATACTCTAACCAACATCCCTGCAGTATACTCTAACCAACATGAGGCAGTATACTCTAACCAACATACCTGCAGTATACTCTAACCAACATCCCTGCAGTATACTCTAACCTACATGAGGCAGTATACTCTAACCAACATCCTTGCAGTATACTCTAACCAACATGAGGCAGTATACTCTAACCAACATCCCTACAGTATACTCTAACCAACATCCCTGAGGCAGTATACTGCAGTATACTCTAACCGACATGAGGCAGTATACTCTAACCAACATGAGGCAGTATACTCTAACCAACATCCCTGCAGTATACTCTAACCGACAAGAGGCAGTATACTCTAACCAACATGAGGCAGTATACTCTAACCAACATCCCTGCAGTATACTCTAACCTAACATGAGGCAGTATACTCTACTCTAACCAACATGAGGCAGTATACTCTAACCAACATCCCTGCAGTATACTCTAACCGACATGAGGCAGTATACTCTAACCAACATGAGGCAGTATACTCTAACCAACATGAGGCAGTATACTCTAACCAACATCCCTGCAGTATACTCTAACCTACATGACAGTATACTCTAACCAACATGAGGCAGTATACTCTAACCAACATCCCTGCAGTATACTCTAACCAACATGAGGCAGTATACTCTAACCAACATGCAGTATACTCTAACCAACATGAGGCAGTATACTCTAACCAACATCCCTGCAGTATACTCTAACCAGCATGAGGCAGTATACTCTAACCAACAGTCCTGCAGTATAGTCTAACCAACATGAGGCAGTATACTCTAACCAACATCCCTGCAGTATACTCTAACCGACATGAGGCAGTATACTCTAACCAACATGAGGCAGTATACTCTAACCAACATGAGGCAGTATACCTACCAACATCCCTGCAGTATACTCTAACCAACATGAGGCATTATACTCTAACCAAAATCCCTGCAGTATACTCTAACCAACATGAGGCAGTATACTCTAACCAACATGAGGCAGTATACTCTAACCAACATCCCTGCAGTATACTCTAACCAACATGAGGCAGTATACTCTAACCAACATCCTGCAGTATACTCTAACCAACATCCCTGCAGTATACTCTAACCAACATGAGGCAGTATACTCTAACCAACATCCCTGCAGTATACTCTAACCAACATGAGGCAGTATACTCTAACCAACATCCCTGCAGTATACTCTAACCAACATGAGGCAGTATACTCTAACCAACATGAGGCAGTATACTCTAACCAACATCCCTGCAGTATACTCTAACCAACATGAGGCAGTATACTCTAACCAACATGAGGCAGTATACTCTAACCAACATCCCTGCAGTATACTCTAACTGCAGACCAAGAGGCAGTATACTCTAACCAACATGAGGCAGTATACTCTAACCAACATCCCTGCAGTATACTCTAACCAACATCCCTGCAGTATACTCTAACCAACATGAGGCAGTATACTCTAACCAACATGAGGCAGTATACTCTAACCAACATGAGGCAGTATACTCTAACCAACATCCCTGCAGTATACTCTAACCAACATGAGGCATTATACTCTAACCAACATAGGCAGTATACTCTAACCAACATGAGGCAGTATACTCTAACCAACATGAGGCAGTATACTCTAACCAACATGCTATACTCTAACCAACATGAGTATACTCTAACCAACATGCAGTATACTCTAACCAACATCCCTGCAGTATACTCTAACCAACATGAGGCAGTATACTCTAACCAACATAACCAACATGAGGCAGTATACTCTAACCAAAACCTGCAGTATACTCTAACCAACATGAGGCAGTATACTCTAACCAACATGAGGCAGTATACTCTAACCAACATGAGGCAGTATACTCTAACCAACATCCCTGCAGTATACTCTAACCAGTATACTCTAACCAACATGAGGCAGTATACTCTAACCAACATGAGGCAGTATACTCTAACCAACATGACCTGCAGTATACTCTAACCAACATCCCTGCAGTATACTCTAACCAACATGAGGCAGTATACTCTAACCAACATCCCTGCAGTATACTCTAACCAACATGAGGCAGTATACTCTAACCAACATCCCTGCAGTATACTCTAACCAACAAGGCAGTATACTCTAACCAACATGAGGCAGTATACTCTAACCAACATCCCTGCAGTATACTCTAACCAACATGAGGCAGTATACTCTAACCAACATGAGGCAGTATACTCTAACCAACATGAGGCAGTATACTCTAACCAACATCCCTACAGTATACTCTAACCAACATGAGGCAGTATACTCTAACCAACATGAGGCAGTATACTCTAACCAACATCCCTGCAGTATACTCTAACCAACATGAGGCAGTATACTCTAACCAACATGAGGCAGTATACTCTAACCAACATCCCTGCAGTATACTCTAACCGACAAGAGGCAGTATACTCTAACCAACATGAGGCAGTATACTCTAACCAACATCCCTGCAGTATACTCTAACCAACATCCCTGCAGTATACTCTAACCAACATGAGGCAGTATACTCTAACCAACATGAGGCAGGCAGTATACTCTAACCAACATCCCTGCAGTATACTCTAACCAACATGAGGCAGTATACTCTAACCAACATCCCTGCAGTATACTCTAACCAACATGAGGCAGTATACTCTAACCAACATGAGGCAGTATACTCCAACCAACATCCCTGCAGTATACTCTAACCGACAAGAGGCAGTATACTCTAACCAACATCCCTGCAGTATACTCTAACCAACATGAGGCAGTATACTCTAACCAACATCCCTGCAGTATACTCTAACCAACATAACCAACATGAGGCAGTATACTCTAACCAACATACCTGCAGTATACTCTAACCAACATCCCTGCAGTATACTCTAACCAACATGAGGCAGTATACTCTAACCAACATCCTTGCAGTATACTCTAACCAACATGAGGCAGTATACTCTAACCAACATCCCTGCAGTATACTCTAACCAGCATGAGGCAGTATACTCTAACCAACAGTCCTGCAGTATAGTCTAACCAACATGAGGCAGTATACTCTAACCAACATCCCTGCAGTATACTCTAACCGACATGAGGCAGTATACTCTAACCAACATGAGGCAGTATACTCTAACCAACATCCCTGCAGTATACTCTAACCAACATGCATTATACTCTAACCAAAAAGGCAGTATACTCTAACCAACATGAGGCAGTATACTCTAACCAACATGAGGCAGTATACTCTAACCAACATCCCTGCAGTATACTCTAACCAACATGAGGCAGTATACTCTAACCAACATACCTGCAGTATACTCTAACCAACATGAGGCAGTATACTCTAACCAACATCCCTGCAGTATACTCTAACCGACATGAGGCAGTATACTCTAACCAACATGAGGCAGTATACTCTAACCAACATCCCTGCAGTATACTCTAACCAACATGAGGCAGTATACTCTAACCAACATGAGGCAGTATACTCTAACCAACATCCCTGCAGTATACTCTAACCAACATGAGGCAGTATACTCTAACCAACATGAGGCAGTATACTCTAACCAACAACAGTATACTCTGAGGCAGTATACTCTAACCAACATGAGGCAGTATACTCTAACCAACACAGTATATCTAACCAACATCCCTGCAGTATACTCTAACCAACATGAGGCAGTATACTCTAACCAACATGAGGCAGTATACTCTAACCAACATCCCTGCAGTATACTCTAACCAACATCCTGCAGTATACTCTAACCAACATGAGGCAGTATACTCTAACCAACATGAGGCAGTATACTCTAACCAACATGAGGCAGTATACTCTAACCAACATCCCTGCAGTATACTCTAACCAACATCCCTGCAGTATACTCTAACCAACATGAGGCAGTATACTCTAACCAACATGAGTATACTCTAACCAACATGAGGCAGTATACTCTAACCAACATCCCTGCAGTATACTCTAACCAACATGAGGCAGTATACTCTAACCAACATGAGGCAGTATACTCTAACCAACATGAGGCAGTATACTCTAACCAACACAGTATATAACCCATACCTGCAGTATACTCTAACCAACATGAGGCAGTATACTCTAACCAACATCCCTGCAGTATACTCTAACCAACATCCCTGCAGTATACTCTAACCAACAAGGAGGCAGTATACTCTAACCAACATGAGGCAGTATACTCTAACCAACATGAGGCAGTATACTCTAACAACATCCCTGCAGTATACTCTAACCAACATGAGGCAGTATACTCTAACCAACATGAGGCAGTATACTCTAACCAACATGAGGCAGTATACTCTAACCAACATCCCTGCAGTATACTCTAACCAGTATACTCTAAACATGAGGCAGTATACTCTAACCAACATGAGGCAGTATACTCTAACCAACATCCCTGCAGTATACTCTAACCAACATGAGGCAGTATATAACCAACCCTGCAGTATAACCAACATCCCTCAGTATACTCAACATACATGCAGTATACTCTAACCAACATCCCTGCAGTATACTCTAACCAACATGAGGCAGTATACTCTAACCAACATCCCTGCAGTATACTCTAACCAACATGAGGCAGTATACTCTAACCAACATGAGGCAGTATACTCTAACCAACATCCCTGCAGTATACTCTAACCAACATGAGGCAGTATACTCTAACCAACATCCCTGCAGTATACTCTAACCAACATGAGGCAGTATACTCCAAACTGCAGTAACATCCAACATGAGGCAGTATACTCTAACCAACATGAGGCAGTATACTCTAACCAACATCCCTGCAGTATACTCTAACCGACATGAGGCAGTATACTCTAACCAACATGAGGCAGTATACTCTAACCAACATCCCTGCAGTATACTCTAACTCTAACATCCCTGCAGTATACTCTAACCAACATGAGGCAGTATACTCTAACCAACATGAGGCAGTATACTCTAACCAACATCCCTGCAGTATATAACCAACATGAGGCAGTATACTCTAACCAACAACCTGCAACTCTAAACAACATCCCTGCAGTATACTCTAAACATGAGGCAATATCATCCTTGCAGTATACTCTAACCAACATGAGGCAGTATACTCTAACCAACATCCCTGCAGTATACTCTAACCAACATGAGGCAGTATACTCTAACCAACATGAGGCAGTATACTCTAACCAACATCCCTGCAGTATACTCTAACCAACATGAGGCAGTATACTCTAACCAACATCCCTGCAGTATACTCTAACCGACAAGAGGCAGTATACTCTAACCAACATGAGGCAGTATACTCTAACCAACATCCCTGCAGTATACTCTAACAACATCCCTGCAGTATACTCTAACCTACATGAGGCAGTATACTCTAACCAACATGAGGCAGTATACTCTAACCAACATCCCTGCAGTATACTCTAACCAACATCCCTGCAGTATACTCTAACCAACATGAGGAGGCAGTATACTCTAACCAACATGAGGCAGTATACTCTAACCAACATCCCTGCAGTATACTAACCAACATGAGGCAGTATACTCTAACCACATCCCTGCAGTATACTCTAACCAACATGAGGCAGTATACTCTAACCAACATCCCTGCAGTATACTCTAACCAACATGAGGCAGTATACTCTAACCAACATGAGGCAGTATACTCTAACCAACCCTGCAGTATACTCTAACCAACATCCCTGCAGTATACTCTAACCAACATGAGGCAGTATACTCTAACCAACATCCTGCAGTATACTCTAACCAACATGAGGCAGTATACTCTAACCAACATCCCTGCAGTATACTCTAACCAACATGAGGCAGTATACTCTAACCAACATGAGGCAGTATCCAACCAACATCCTGACAGTATACTCTAACCAACATGAGGCAGTATACTCTAACCAACATCCCTGCAGTATACTCTAACCAACATGAGGCATTATACTCTAACCAAAATCCCTGCAGTATACTCTAACCAACATGAGGCAGTATACTCTAACCAACATGAGGCAGTATACTCTAACCAACATCCCTGCAGTATACTCTAACCAACATGAGGCAGTATACTCTAACCAACATGACCTGCAGTATACTCTAACCAACATCCCTGCAGTATACTCTAACCAACATGAGGCAGTATACTCTAACCAACATGAGTATACTCTAACCAACATGAGGCAGTATACTCTAACCAACATCCCTGCAGTATACTCTAACCTAACCAACATGAGGCAGTATACTCTAACCAAACATCCCTGCAGTATACTCTAACCAACATGAGGCAGTATACTCTAACCAACATCCCTGCAGTATACTCTAACCAACATGAGGCAGTATACTCTAAGGCAGTATAACATCCCTGCAGTATACTCTAACCAACATGAGGCAGTATACTCTAACCAACATCCCTGCAGTATACTCTAACCAACATGAGGCAGTATACTCTAACCAACATGAGGCAGTATACTCTAACCAACATCCCTGCAGTATACTCTAACCAACATGAGGCACTCTAACCAACATCCTGCAGTATACTCTAACCAACATGAGGCAGTATACTCTAACCAACATCCCTGCAGTATACTCTAACCAACAACACTCTAACCAACATGAGGCAGTATACTCTAACCAACATCCCTGCAGTATACTCTAACCAACATGAGGCAGTATACTCTAACCAACATCCCTGCAGTATACTCTAACCAACATGAGGCAGTATACTCTAACCAACATCCTGAGGCAGTATACTCTAACCAAACCTGCAGTATACTCTAACCAACATGAGGCAGTATACTCTAACCAACATGAGGCAGTATACTCTAACCAACATCCCTGCAGTATACTCTAACAACATGAGGCAGTATACTCTAACCAACCCTGCAGTATACTCTAACCAACATCCCTGCAGTATACTCTAACTACAACATCCAACATCCTTGCAGTATACTCTAACCAACATGAGGCAGTATACTCTAACCAACATCCCTGCAGTATACATGAGGCTAACCAACATGAGGCAGTATACTCTAACCAACATCCCTGCAGTATACTCTAACTATACCAACAACATGAGGCAGTATACTCTAACCAACATCCCTTGCAGTATACTCTAACCAACATGAGGCAGTAACCAGCATAACCAACATGAGGCAGTATACTCTAACCAACATCCCTGCAGTATACTCTAACCAACATGAGGCAGTATACTCTAACCAACATCCCTGCAGTATACTCTAACCAACATGAGGCAGTATACTCTAACCAACATCCCTGCAGTATACTCTAACCAACATCCCAGCATGAGGCAGTATACTCTAACCAACATGAGGCAGTATACTCTAACCAACATCCCTGCAGTATACTCTAACCAACATCCCTGCAGTATACTCTAACCAACACGTGCAGTATACTCTAACCAACATGAGGCAGTATACTCTAACCAACATCCCTGCAGTATACTCTAACCAACATGAGGCAGTATACTCTAACCAACATGAGGCAGTATACTCTAACCAACATCCCTGCAGTATACTCTAACCAACATGAGGCAGTATACTCTAACCAACATGAGGCAGTATACTCTAACCAACATCCCTGCAGTATACTCTAACCAACATGAGGCAGTATACTCTAACCAACATCCCTGCAGTATACTCTAACCAACATCAGTATACTCTAACCAACATCCCTGCAGTATACTCTAACCAACATGAGGCAGTATACTCTAACCAACATGAGGCAGTATACTCTAACCAACATGAGGCAGTATACTCTAACCAACATCCCTGCAGTATACTCTAACCAACATGAGGCAGTATACTCTAACCAACATCCCTGCAGTATACTCTAACCAACATGAGGCAGTATACTCTAACCAACATCCCTGCAGTATACTCTAACCAACATGAGGCAGTATACTCTAACCAACATCCTGCAGTATACTCTAACCAACATGAGGCAGTATACAGTATACTCTAACCAACATGAGGCAGTATATAACCAACATCCCTGCAGTATACTCTAACCAACATGAGGCATTATACTCTAACCAAAATCCCTGCAGTATACTCTAACCAACATGAGGCAGTATACTCTAACCAACATGAGGCAGTATACTCTAACCAACATCCCTGCAGTATACTCTAACCTACATGAGGCAGTATACTCTAACCAACATAACCCTGAGGCAGTATACTCTAACCAACATCCCTGCAGTATACTCTAACCGACATGAGGCAGTATACTCTAACCAACATGAGGCAGTATACTCTAACCAACATCCCTGCAGTATACTCTAAACATGAGGCAGTATACTCTAACCAACATGAGGCAGTATACCTAACCAACATCCCTGCAGTATACTCTAACCAGTATACTCTAACCAACATGAGGCAGTATACTCTAACCAACATCCCTGCAGTATACTCTAACATAAATAGGCAGTATACTCTAACCAACATCCTTGCAGTATACTCTAACCAACATGAGGCAGTATACTCTAACCAACATCCCTGCAGTATACTCTAACCAGCATGAGGCAGTATACTCTAACCAACAGTCCTGCAGTATAGTCTAACCAACATGAGGCAGTATACTCTAACCAACATCCCTGCAGTATACTCTAACCAACATCCCTGCAGTATACTCTAACCAACATCCCTGCAGTATACTCTAACCAGCATGAGGCAGTATACTCTAACCAACATCCCTGCAGTATACTCTAACCAACATGAGGCAGTATACTCTAACCAACATCCCTGCAGTATACTCTAACCAGCAAGGCAGTATACTCTAACCAACAGTCCTGCAGTATAGTCTAACCAACATGAGGCAGTATACTCTAACCAACATCCCTGCAGTATACTCTAACCAACACGTGGCAGTATACTCTAACCAGCATCCCTGCAGTATACTCTAACCAACATGAGGCAGTATACTCTAACCAACATCCCTGCAGTATACTCTAACCAACATGAGGCAGTATACTCTAGCCAACATGAGGCAGTATACTCTAACCAACATGAGGCAGTATACTCTAACCAACATCCCTGCAGTATACTCTAACCAACATGAGGCAGTATACTCTAGCCAACATGAGGCAGTATACTCTAACCAACATGAGGCAGTATACTCTAACCAACATGAGGCAGTATACTCTAACCAACATCCCTGCAGTATACTCTAACAACATGAGGCAGTATACTCTAACCAACATGAGGCACCAACATACTCTAACCAACATCCCTGCAGTATACTCTAACCAACATGAGGCAGTATACTATAACCAACATGAGGCAGTATACTCTAGCCAACATGAGGCAGTATACTCTAACCAACATGAGGCAGTATACTCTAACCAACATGAGGCAGTATACTCTAACCAACATGAGGCAGTATATAACCAACATCCTGCAGTATACTCTAACCAACATGAGGCAGTATACTCTAACCAACATTTAGTAACCAACATGACAGTATACTCTAACCAACATCCCTGCAGTATACTCTAACCAACATGAGGCACTAACCAACAGTCCTGCAGTATACTCTAACCAACATGAGGCAGTATACTCTAACCAACAGTATACCTAACCAACATCCCTGCAGTATACTCTAACCAACATCCCTGCAGTATACTCTAACCAGCATGAGCAGTATACTCTAACCAACATCCCTGCAGTATACTCTAACCAACATGAGGCAGTATACTCTAACCAACATCCCTGCAGTATACTCTAACCAGCATGAGGCAGTATACTCTAACCAACAGTCCTGCAGTATACTCTAACCAACATGAGGCAGTATACTCTAACCAACATCCCTGCAGTATACTCTAACCAACATGAGGCAGTATACTCTAACCAACATGAGGCAGTATACTCTAACCAACATGAGGCAGTATAACCAACATCCCTGCAGTAACTCTAACCAACATGAGGCAGTATATCCAACTGAGGCAGTATACTCTATGACAGTATACTCTAACCAACACATCCAACATGAGGCAGTATACTCTAACCAACACCAACATGAGGCAGTATACTCTAACCAACATGAGGCAGTATACTCTAACCAAACATCCAACATGAGGCAGTATACTCTAACCAACACTCTAACCAACATGAGGCAGTATACTCTAACCAGGCATCCCTGCAGTATACTCTAACCAACATGAGGCAGTATACTCTAACCAACATGAGGCAGTATACTCTAACCAACATGGCTTTAGTATACTATAACCAACCCTGCAGTAACCAACATACTTTAGTATACTATAACCAACATGAGGCAGTATACTCTAACCAACATCCCTGCAGTATACTCTAACCAGTATACTCTAACCAACATGAGGCAGTATACTCTAACCAACATGAGGCAGTATACTCTAACCAACATGACCTGCAGTATACTCTAACCAACATCCCTGCAACTCTAACCAACATGAGGCAGTATACTCTAACCAACATCCCTGCAGTATACTCTAACCAACATGAGGCAGTATACTCTAACCAACCAACAACATCCCCTGCAGTATACTCTAACCGACATGAGGCAGTATACTCTAACCAACATGAGGCAGTATACTCTAACCAACATCCCTGCAGCAGTATACTCTAACCAACATGAGGCAGTATACTCTAACCAACATACCTGCAGTATACTCTAACCAACATCCCTGCAGTATACTCTAACCAACATGAGGCAGGCAGTATACTCTAACCAACATGAGGCAGTATACTCTAACCAACATCCCTGCAGTATACTCTAACCAGCATGAGGCAGTATACTCTAACCAACATGAGGCAGTATAACCAACTCCCTGCAGTATACTCTAACCAACATGAGGCAGTATACTCTAACCAACATGAGGCAGTATACTCTAACCAACATCCCTGCAGTATACTCTAACCAACATGCAGTATACTCTAACCAACATGAGGCAGTATACTCTAACCAACATGAGGCAGTATACTCTAACCAACATCCCTGCAGTATACTCTAACCAACATGAGGCAGTATACTCTAACCAACATACCTGCAGTATACTCTAACCAACATCCCTGCAGTATACTCTAACCTACATGAGGCAGTATATAACCAACATCCTGCAGTATACTCTAACCAACATGAGGCAGTATACTCTAACCAACATCCCTACAGTATACTCTAACCGACATGAGGCAGTATACTCTAACCAACATGAGGCAGTATACTCTAACCAACATCCCTGCAGTATACTCTAACCGACATGAGGCAGTATACTCTAACCAACATGAGGCAGTATACTCTAACCAACATCCCTGCAGTATACTCTAACCGACAAGAGGCAGTATACTCTAACCAACATGAGGCAGTATACTCTAACCAACATCCCTGCAGTATACTCTAACATAAATGAGGCAGTATACTCTAACCAACATCCTTGCAGTATACTCTAACCAACATGAGGCAGTATACTCTAACCAACATCCCTGCAGTATACTCTAACCAGCATGAGGCAGTATACTCTAACCAACAGTCCTGCAGTATAGTCTAACCAACATGAGGCAGTATACTCTAACCAACATCCCTGCAGTATACTCTAACCAACATCCCTGCAGTATACTCTAACCAACATCCCTGCAGTATACTCTAACCAGCATGAGGCAGTATACTCTAACCAACATCCCTGCAGTATACTCTAACCAACATGAGGCAGTATACTCTAACCAACATCCCTGCAGTATACTCTAACCAGCATGAGGCAGTATACTCTAACCAACAGTCCTGCAGTATAGTCTAACCAACATGAGGCAGTATACTCTAACCAACATCCCTGCAGTATACTCTAACCAACACGTGGCAGTATACTCTAACCAGCATCCCTGCAGTATACTCTAACCAACATGAGGCAGTATACTCTAACCAACATCCCTGCAGTATACTCTAACCAACATGAGGCAGTATACTCTAGCCAACATGAGGCAGTAACTCTAACCAACATGAGGCAGTATACTCTAACCAACATCCCTGCAGTATACTCTAACCAACATGAGGCAGTATACTCTAGCCAACATGAGGCAGTATACTCTAACCAACATGAGGCAGTATACTCTAACCAACCTGAGGAAGTATACTCTAACCAACATCCCTGCAGTATACTCTAACATACATGAGGCAGTATACTCTAACCAACATGAGGCAGTATACTCTAACCAACATCCCTGCAGTATACTCTAACCAACATCGCTTTAGTATACTATAACCAACATGAGGCAGTATACTCTAGCCAACATGAGGCAGTATACTCTAACCAACATGAGGCAGTATACTCTAACCAACATGAGGCAGTATACTCTAACCAACATGAGGCAGTATACTCTAACCAACATCCCTGCAGTATACTCTAACATAAATGAGGCAGTATACTCTAACCAACATCCTTGCAGTATACTCTAACCAACATGAGGCAGTATACTCTAACCAACATCCCTGCAGTATACTCTAACCAGCATGAGGCAGTATACTCTAACCAACAGTCCTGCAGTATAGTCTAACCAACATGAGGCAGTATACTCTAACCAACATCCCTGCAGTATACTCTAACCAACATCCCTGCAGTATACTCTAACCAACATGCTGCAGTATACTCTAACCAGCATGAGGCAGTATACTCTAACCAACATCCCTGCAGTATACTCTAACCAACATGAGGCAGTATACTCTAACCAACATCCCTGCAGTATACTCTAACCAGCATGAGGCAGTATACTCTAACCAACAGTCCTGCAGTATAGTCTAACCAACATGAGGCAGTATACTCTAACCAACATCCCTGCAGTATACTCTAACCAACACGTGGCAGTATACTCTAACCAGCATCCCTGCAGTATACTCTAACCAACATGAGGCAGTATACTCTAACCAACATCCCTGCAGTATACTCTAACCAACATGAGGCAGTATACTCTAGCCAACATGAGGCAGTATACTCTAACCAACATGAGGCAGTATACTCTAACCAACATCCCTGCAGTATACTCTAACCAACATGAGGCAGTATACTCTAGCCAACATGAGGCAGTATACTCTAACCAACATGAGGCAGTATACTCTAACCAACATGAGGCAGTATACTCTAACCAACATCCCTGCAGTATACTCTAACCAACATCGCTTTAGTATACTATAACCAACATGAGGCAGTATACTCTAGCCAACATGAGGCAGTATACTCTAACCAACATGAGGCAGTATACTCTAACCAACATGAGGCAGTATACTCTAACTAACATGGCTTTAGTATACTATAACCAACATCCCTGCAGTATACTCTAACCAACATGAGGCAGTATACTCTAACCAACATGAGGCAGTATACTCTAACCAACATCCCTGCAGTATACTCTAACCAACATGAGGCAGTATACTCTAACCAACATACCTGCAGTATACTCTAACCAACATCCCTGCAGTATACTCTAACCTACATGAGGCAGTATACTCTAACCAACATCCTTGCAGTATACTCTAACCAACATGAGGCAGTATACTCTAACCAACATCCCTACAGTATACTCTAACCGACATGAGGCAGTATACTCTAACCAACATGAGGCAGTATACTCTAACCAACATCCCTGCAGTATACTCTAACCGACATGAGGCAGTATACTCTAACCAACATGAGGCAGTATACTCTAACCAACATCCCTGCAGTATACTCTAACCGACAAGAGGCAGTATACTCTAACCAACATGAGGCAGTATACTCTAACCAACATCCCTGTAGTATACTCTAACCAACATCCCTGCAGTATACTCTAACCTACATGAGGCAGTATACTCTAACCAACATGAGGCAGTATACTCTAACCAACATCCCTGCAGTATACTCTAACCAACATCCCTGCAGTATACTCTAACCAACATGAGGCAGTATACTCTAACCAACATCCCTGCAGTATACTCTAACCAACATGAGGCAGTATACTCTAACCAACATGAGGCAGTATACTCCAACCAACATCCCTGCAGTATACTCTAACCGACATGAGGCAGTATACTCTAACCAACATCCCTGCAGTATACTCTAACCAACATGAGGCATTATACTCTAACCAACATCCCTGCAGTATACTCTAACCGACATGAGGCAGTATACTCTAACCAACATGAGGCAGTATACTCTAACCAACATACCTGCAGTATACTCTAACCAACATCCCTGCAGTATACTCTAACCTACATGAGGCAGTATCCTCTAACCAACATCCTTGCAGTATACTCTAACCAACATGAGGCAGTATACTCTAACCAACATCCCTGCAGTATACTCTAACCAGCATGAGGCAGTATACTCTAACCAACAGTCCTGCAGTATAGTCTAACCAACATGAGGCAGTATACTCTAACCAACATCCCTGCAGTATACTCTAACCGACATGAGGCAGTATACTCTAACCAACATGAGGCAGTATACTCTAACCAACATCCCTGCAGTATACTCTAACCAACATGAGGCAGTATACTCTAACCAACATGAGGCATAACCAACATCCCTGCAGTATACTCTAACCAACATGAGGCAGTATACTCTAACCAACATACCTGCAGTATACTCTAACCAACATCCCTGCAGTATACTCTAACCTACATGAGGCAGTATACTCTAACCAACATCCCTGCAGTATACTCTAACCAGCATGAGGCAGTATACTCTAACCAACAGTCCTGCAGTATAGTCTAACCAACATGAGGCAGTATACTCTAACAACATCCCTGCAGTATACTCTAACCCATGAGGCAGTATACTCTAACCAACATGAGGCAGTATACTCTAACCAACATCCCTGCAGTATACTCTAACCAACATGAGGCAGTATACTCTAACCAACATGAGGCAGTATACTCTAACCAACATCCCTGCAGTATACTCTAACCAACATGAGGCAGTATACTCTAACCAACATACCTGCAGTATACTCTAACCAACATCCCTGCAGTATACTCTAACCTACATGAGGCAGTATACTCTAACCAACATCCTTGCAGTATACTCTAACCAACATGAGGCAGTATACTCTAACCAACATCCCTACAGTATACTCTAACCGACATGAGGCAGTATACTCTAACCAACATGAGGCAGTATACTCTAACCAACATCCCTGCAGTATACTCTAACCGACATGAGGCAGTATACTCTAACCAACATGAGGCAGTATACTCTAACCAACATCCCTGCAGTATACTCTAACCGACAAGAGGCAGTATACTCTAACCAACATGAGGCAGTATACTCTAACCAACATCCCTGTAGTATACTCTAACCAACATCCCTGCAGTATACTCTAACCTACATGAGGCAGTATACTCTAACCAACATGAGGCAGTATACTCTAACCAACATCCCTGCAGTATACTCTAACCAACATCCCTGCAGTATACTCTAACCAACATGAGGCAGTATACTCTAACCAACATCCCTGCAGTATACTCTAACCAACATGAGGCAGTATACTCTAACCAACATGAGGCAGTATACTCCAACCAACATCCCTGCAGTATACTCTAACCGACATGAGGCAGTATACTCTAACCAACATCCCTGCAGTATACTCTAACCAACATGAGGCAGTATACTCTAACCAACATCCCTGCAGTATACTCTAACCGACATGAGGCAGTATACTCTAACCAACATGAGGCAGTATACTCTAACCAACATACCTGCAGTATACTCTAACCAACATCCCTGCAGTATACTCTAACCTACATGAGGCAGTATACTCTAACCAACATCCTTGCAGTATACTCTAACCAACATGAGGCAGTATACTCTAACCAACATCCCTGCAGTATACTCTAACCAGCATGAGGCAGTATACTCTAACCAACAGTCCTGCAGTATAGTCTAACCAACATGAGGCAGTATACTCTAACCAACATCCCTGCAGTATACTCTAACCGACATGAGGCAGTATACTCTAACCAACATGAGGCATTATACTCTAACCAAAATCCCTGCAGTATACTCTAACCAACATGAGGCAGTATACTCTAACCAACATGAGGCAGTATACTCTAACCAACATCCCTGCAGTATACTCTAACCAACATGAGGCAGTATACTCTAACCAACATACCTGCAGTATACTCTAACCAACATCCCTGCAGTATACTCTAACCTACATGAGGCAGTATACTCTAACCAACATCCTTGCAGTATACTCTAACCAACATGAGGCAGTATACTCTAACCAACATACCTGCAGTATACTCTAACCAACATCCCTGCAGTATACTCTAACCTACATGAGGCAGTATACTCTAACCAACATCCTTGCAGTATACTCTAACCAACATGAGGCAGTATACTCTAACCAACATCCCTGCAGTATACTCTAACCAGCATGAGGCAGTATACTCTAACCAACAGTCCTGCAGTATAGTCTAACCAACATGAGGCAGTATACTCTAACCAACATCCCTGCAGTATACTCTAACCGACATGAGGCAGTATACTCTAACCAACATGAGGCAGTATACTCTAACCAACATCCCTGCAGTATACTCTAACCAACATGAGGCATTATACTCTAACCAAAATCCCTGCAGTATACTCTAACCAACATGAGGCAGTATACTCTAACCAACATGAGGCAGTATACTCTAACCAACATCCCTGCAGTATACTCTAACCAACATGAGGCAGTATACTCTAACCAACATACCTACAGTATACTCTAACCAACATCCCTGCAGTATACTCTAACCTACATGAGGCAGTATACTCTAACCAACATCCTTGCAGTATACTCTAACCAACATGAGGCAGTATACTCTAACCAACATCCCTACAGTATACTCTAACCGACATGAGATAGTATACTCTAACCAACATGAGGCAGTATACTCTAACCAACATCCCTGCAGTATACTCTAACCGACATGAGGCAGTATACTCTAACCAACATGAGGCAGTATACTCTAACCAACATCCCTGCAGTATACTCTAACTGACAAGAGGCAGTATACTCTAACCAACATGAGGCAGTATACTCTAACCAACATCCCTGTAGTATACTCTAACCAACATCCCTGCAGTATACTCTAACCTACATGAGGCAGTATACTCTAACCAACATGAGGCAGTATACTCTAACCAACATCCCTGCAGTATACTCTAACCAACATGAGGCAGTATACTCTAACCAACATGAGGCAGTATACTCCAACCAACATCCCTGCAGTATACTCTAACCGACATGAGGCAGTATACTCTAACCAACATCCCTGCAGTATACTCTAACCAACATGAGGCAGTATACTCTAACCAACATCCCTGCAGTATACTCTAACCGACATGAGGCAGTATACTCTAACCAACATGAGGCAGTATACTCTAACCAACATACCTGCAGTACTCTAACCAACATCCCTGCAGTATACTCTAACCTACATGAGGCAGTATACTCTAACCAACATCCTTGCAGTATACTCTAACCAACATGAGGCAGTATACTCTAACCAACATCCCTGCAGTATACTCTAACCAGCATGAGGCAGTATACTCTAACCAACAGTCCTGCAGTATAGTCTAACCAACATGAGGCAGTATACTCTAACCAACATCCCTGCAGTATACTCTAACCGACATGAGGCAGTATACTCTAACCAACATGAGGCAGTATACTCTAACCAACATCCCTGCAGTATACTCTAACCAACATGAGGCATTATACTCTAACCAAAATCCCTGCAGTATACTCTAACCAACATGAGGCAGTATACTCTAACCAACATGAGGCAGTATACTCTAACCAACATCCCTGCAGTATACTCTAACCTACATGAGGCAGTATACTCTAACCAACATCCTTGCAGTATACTCTAACCAACATGAGGCAGTATACTCTAACCAACATCCCTACAGTATACTCTAACCGACATGAGGCAGTATACTCTAACCAACATGAGGCAGTATACTCTAACCAACATCCCTGCAGTATACTCTAACCGACATGAGGCAGTATACTCTAACCAACATGAGGCAGTATACTCTAACCAACATCCCTGCAGTATACTCTAACCGACAAGAGGCAGTATACTCTAACCAACATGAGGCAGTATACTCTAACCAACATCCCTGCAGTATACTCTAACATAAATGAGGCAGTATACTCTAACCAACATCCTTGCAGTATACTCTAACCAACATGAGGCAGTATACTCTAACCAACATCCCTGCAGTATACTCTAACCAGCATGAGGCAGTATACTCTAACCAACAGTCCTGCAGTATAGTCTAACCAACATGAGGCAGTATACTCTAACCAACATCCCTGCAGTATACTCTAACCAACATCCCTGCAGTATACTCTAACCAGCATGAGGCAGTATACTCTAACCAACATCCCTGCAGTATACTCTAACCAACATGAGGCAGTATACTCTAACCAACATCCCTGCAGTATACTCTAACCAGCATGAGGCAGTATACTCTAACCAACAGTCCTGCAGTATAGTCTAACCAACATGAGGCAGTATACTCTAACCAACATCCCTGCAGTATACTCTAACCAACACGTGGCAGTATACTCTAACCAGCATCCCTGCAGTATACTCTAACCAACATGAGGCAGTATACTCTAACCAACATCCCTGCAGTATACTCTAACCAACATGAGGCAGTATACTCTAGCCAACATGAGGCAGTATACTCTAACCAACATGAGGCAGTATACTCTAACCAACATCCCTGCAGTATACTCTAACCAACATGAGGCAGTATACTCTAGCCAACATGAGGCAGTATACTCTAACCAACATGAGGCAGTATACTCTAACCAACCTGAGGAAGTATACTCTAACCAACATCCCTGCAGTATACTCTAACATACATGAGGCAGTATACTCTAACCAACATGAGGCAGTATACTCTAACCAACATCCCTGCAGTATACTCTAACCAACATCGCTTTAGTATACTATAACCAACATGAGGCAGTATACTCTAGCCAACATGAGGCAGTATACTCTAACCAACATGAGGCAGTATACTCTAACCAACATGAGGCAGTATACTCTAACTAACATGGCTTTAGTATACTATAACCAACATCCCTGCAGTATACTCTAACCAACATCACTTTAGTATACTATAACCAACATGAGGCAGTATACTCTAACCAACATCCCTACAGTATACTCTAACCGACATGAGATAGTATACTCTAACCAACATGAGGCAGTATACTCTAACCAACATCCCTGCAGTATACTCTAACCGACATGAGGCAGTATACTCTAACCAACATGAGGCAGTATACTCTAACCAACATCCCTGCAGTATACTCTAACCGACAAGAGGCAGTATACTCTAACCAACATGAGGCAGTATACTCTAACCAACATCCCTGTAGTATACTCTAACCAACATCCCTGCAGTATACTCTAACCTACATGAGGCAGTATACTCTAACCAACATGAGGCAGTATACTCTAACCAACATCCCTGCAGTATACTCTAACCAACATCCCTGCAGTATACTCTAACCAACATGAGGCAGTATACTCTAACCAACATCCCTGCAGTATACTCTAACCAACATGAGGCAGTATACTCTAACCAACATGAGGCAGTATACTCCAACCAACATCCCTGCAGTATACTCTAACCGACATGAGGCAGTATACTCTAACCAACATCCCTGCAGTATACTCTAACCAACATGAGGCAGTATACTCTAACCAACATCCCTGCAGTATACTCTAACCGACATGAGGCAGTATACTCTAACCAACATGAGGCAGTATACTCTAACCAACATACCTGCAGTATACTCTAACCAACATCCCTGCAGTATACTCTAACCTACATGAGGCAGTATACTCTAACCAACATCCTTGCAGTATACTCTAACCAACATGAGGCAGTATACTCTAACCAACATCCCTGCAGTATACTCTAACCAGCATGAGGCAGTATACTCTAACCAACAGTCCTGCAGTATAGTCTAACCAACATGAGGCAGTATACTCTAACCAACATCCCTGCAGTATACCTAACCGACATGAGGCAGTATACTCTAACCAACATGAGGCAGTATACTCTAACCAACATCCCTGCAGTATACTCTAACCAACATGAGGCATTATACTCTAACCAAAATCCCTGCAGTATACTCTAACCAACATGA
The DNA here is from genome assembly GCF_034236695.1 of Oncorhynchus nerka. Classification (NCBI taxonomy): domain Eukaryota; kingdom Metazoa; phylum Chordata; class Actinopteri; order Salmoniformes; family Salmonidae; genus Oncorhynchus; species Oncorhynchus nerka. The sequence continues at coordinate 83,464,102 of NC_088397.1, forward strand.
GGCAGTATACTCTAACCAACATGAGGCAGTATACTCTAACCAACATCCCTGCAGTATACTCTAACCAACATGAGGCAGTATACTCTAACCAACATACCTGCAGTATACTCTAACCAACATCCCTGCAGTATACTCTAACCTACATGAGGCAGTATACTCTAACCAACATCCTTGCAGTATACTCTAACCAACATGAGGCAGTATACTCTAACCAACATCCCTACAGTATACTCTAACCGACATGAGGCAGTATACTCTAACCAACATGAGGCAGTATACTCTAACCAACATCCCTGCAGTATACTCTAACCGACATGAGGCAGTATACTCTAACCAACATGAGGCAGTATACTCTAACCAACATCCCTGCAGTATACTCTAACCGACAAGAGGCAGTATACTCTAACCAACATGAGGCAGTATACTCTAACCAACATCCCTGCAGTATACTCTAACATAAATGAGGCAGTATACTCTAACCAACATCCTTGCAGTATACTCTAACCAACATGAGGCAGTATACTCTAACCAACATCCCTGCAGTATACTCTAACCAGCATGAGGCAGTATACTCTAACCAACAGTCCTGCAGTATAGTCTAACCAACATGAGGCAGTATACTCTAACCAACATCCCTGCAGTATACTCTAACCAACATCCCTGCAGTATACTCTAACCAACATCCCTGCAGTATACTCTAACCAGCATGAGGCAGTATACTCTAACCAACATCCCTGCAGTATACTCTAACCAACATGAGGCAGTATACTCTAACCAACATCCCTGCAGTATACTCTAACCAGCATGAGGCAGTATACTCTAACCAACAGTCCTGCAGTATAGTCTAACCAACATGAGGCAGTATACTCTAACCAACATCCCTGCAGTATACTCTAACCAACACGTGGCAGTATACTCTAACCAGCATCCCTGCAGTATACTCTAACCAACATGAGGCAGTATACTCTAACCAACATCCCTGCAGTATACTCTAACCAACATGAGGCAGTATACTCTAGCCAACATGAGGCAGTATACTCTAACCAACATGAGGCAGTATACTCTAACCAATATCCCTGCAGTATACTCTAACCAACATGAGGCAGTATACTCTAGCCAACATGAGGCAGTATACTCTAACCAACATGAGGCAGTATACTCTAACCAACCTGAGGAAGTATACTCTAACCAACATCCCTGCAGTATACTCTAACATACATGAGGCAGTATACTCTAACCAACATGAGGCAGTATACTCTAACCAACATCCCTGCAGTATACTCTAACCAACATCGCTTTAGTATACTATAACCAACATGAGGCAGTATACTCTAGCCAACATGAGGCAGTATACTCTAACCAACATGAGGCAGTATACTCTAACCAACATGAGGCAGTATACTCTAACCAACATGAGGCAGTATACTCTAACCAACATCCCTGCAGTATACTCTAACATAAATGAGGCAGTATACTCTAACCAACATCCTTGCAGTATACTCTAACCAACATGAGGCAGTATACTCTAACCAACATCCCTGCAGTATACTCTAACCAGCATGAGGCAGTATACTCTAACCAACAGTCCTGCAGTATAGTCTAACCAACATGAGGCAGTATACTCTAACCAACATCCCTGCAGTATACTCTAACCAACATCCCTGCAGTATACTCTAACCAACATCCCTGCAGTATACTCTAACCAGCATGAGGCAGTATACTCTAACCAACATCCCTGCAGTATACTCTAACCAACATCCCTGCAGTATACTCTAACCAGCATGAGGCAGTATACTCTAACCAACAGTCCTGCAGTATAGTCTAACCAACATGAGGCAGTATACTCTAACCAACATCCCTGCAGTATACTCTAACCAACACGTGGCAGTATACTCTAACCAGCATCCCTGCAGTATACTCTAACCAACATGAGGCAGTATACTCTAACCAACATCCCTGCAGTATACTCTAACCAACATGAGGCAGTATACTCTAGCCAACATGAGGCAGTATACTCTAACCAACATGAGGCAGTATACTCTAACCAATATCCCTGCAGTATACTCTAACCAACATGAGGCAGTATACTCTAGCCAACATGAGGCAGTATACTCTAACCAACATGAGGCAGTATACTCTAACCAACCTGAGGAAGTATACTCTAACCAACATCCCTGCAGTATACTCTAACATACATGAGGCAGTATACTCTAACCAACATGAGGCAGTATACTCTAACCAACATCCCTGCAGTATACTCTAACCAACATCGCTTTAGTATACTATAACCAACATGAGGCAGTATACTCTAGCCAACATGAGGCAGTATACTCTAACCAACATGAGGCAGTATACTCTAACCAACATGAGGCAGTATACTCTAACCAACATGAGGCAGTATACTCTAACCAACATCCCTGCAGTATACTCTAACATAAATGAGGCAGTATACTCTAACCAACATCCTTGCAGTATACTCTAACCAACATGAGGCAGTATACTCTAACCAACATCCCTGCAGTATACTCTAACCAGCATGAGGCAGTATACTCTAACCAACAGTCCTGCAGTATAGTCTAACCAACATGAGGCAGTATACTCTAACCAACATCCCTGCAGTATACTCTAACCAACATCCCTGCAGTATACTCTAACCAACATCCCTGCAGTATACTCTAACCAGCATGAGGCAGTATACTCTAACCAACATCCCTGCAGTATACTCTAACCAACATGAGGCAGTATACTCTAACCAACATCCCTGCAGTATACTCTAACCAGCATGAGGCAGTATACTCTAACCAACAGTCCTGCAGTATAGTCTAACCAACATGAGGCAGTATACTCTAACCAACATCCCTGCAGTATACTCTAACCAACACGTGGCAGTATACTCTAACCAGCATCCCTGCAGTATACTCTAACCAACATGAGGCAGTATACTCTAACCAACATCCCTGCAGTATACTCTAACCAACATGAGGCAGTATACTCTAGCCAACATGAGGCAGTATACTCTAACCAACATGAGGCAGTATACTCTAACCAACATCCCTGCAGTATACTCTAACCAACATGAGGCAGTATACTCTAGCCAACATGAGGCAGTATACTCTAACCAACATGAGGCAGTATACTCTAACCAACATGAGGCAGTATACTCTAACCAACATCCCTGCAGTATACTCTAACCAACATCGCTTTAGTATACTATAACCAACATGAGGCAGTATACTCTAGCCAACATGAGGCAGTATACTCTAACCAACATGAGGCAGTATACTCTAACCAACATGAGGCAGTATACTCTAACTAACATGGCTTTAGTATACTATAACCAACATCCCTGCAGTATACTCTAACCAACATCACTTTAGTATACTATAACCAACATGAGGCAGTATACTCTAACCAACATCCCTGCAGTATACTCTAACCAACATCCCTGCAGTATACTCTAACCAACATGAGGCAGTATACTCTAACCAACATACCTGCAGTATACTCTAAACAACATCCCTACAGTATACTCTAACCGACATGAGGCAGTATACTCTAACCAACATGAGGCAGTATGCTCTAACCAACATCCCTGCAGTATACTCTAACCGACATGAGGCAGTATACTCTAACCAACATGAGGCAGTATACTCTAACCAACATCCCTGCAGTATACTCTAACCGACAAGAGGCAGTATACTCTAACCAACATGAGGCAGTATACTCTAACCAACATCCCTGCAGTATACTCTAAACAACATCCCTGCAGTATACTCTAACCAACATCTCTGCAGTATACTCTAACCAACATGAGGCAGTATACTCTAACCAACATCCCTGCAGTATACTCTAACCAACATCCCTGCAGTATACTCTAACCAACATGAGGCAGTATACTCTAACCAACATACCTGCAGTATACTCTAACCAACATGAGGCAGTATACTCTAACCAACATCCCTGCAGTATACTCTAACCAGCATGAGGCAGTATACTCTAACCAACAGTCCTGCAGTATAGTCTAACCAACATGAGGCAGTATACTCTAACCAACATGAGGCAGTATACTCTAACCAACATCCCTGCAGTATACTCTAACCAACATCGCTTTAGTATACTATAACCAACATGAGGCAGTATACTCTAACCAACATGAGGCAGTATACTCTAACCAACATGAGGCAGTATACTCTAACTAACATGGCTTTAGTATACTATAACCAACATCCCTGCAGTATACTCTAACCAACATCACTTTAGTATACTATAACCAACATGAGGCAGTATACTCTAACCAACATCCCTGCAGTATACTCTAACCAACATCCCTGCAGTATACTCTAACCAACATGAGGCAGTATACTCTAACCAACATACCTGCAGTATACTCTAACCAACATGAGGCAGTATACTCTAACCAACATACCTGCAGTATACTCTAACCAACATCCCTACAGTATACTCTAACCGACATGAGGCAGTATACTCTAACCAACATCCCTGCAGTATACTCTAACCGACATGAGGCAGTATACTCTAACCAACATGAGGCAGTATACTCTAACCAACATCCCTGCAGTATACTCTAACCGACAAGAGGCAGTATACTCTAACCAACATGAGGCAGTATACTCTAACCAACATCCCTGCAGTATACTCTAACCAACATCCCTGCAGTATACTCTAACCTACATGAGGCAGTATACTCTAACCAACATGAGGCAGTATACTCTAACCAACATCCCTGCAGTATACTCTAACCAACATGAGGCAGTATACTCTAACCAGCATCCCTGCAGTATACTCTAACCAACATGAGGCAGTATACTCTAACCAACATCCCTGCAGTATACTCTAACCAACATGAGGCAGTATACTCCAACCAACATCCCTGCAGTATACTCTAACCAACATGAGGCAGTATACTCTAACCAACATCCCTGCAGTATACTCTAACCGACATGAGGCAGTATACTCTAACCAACATGAGGCAGTATACTCTAACCAACATCCCTGCAGTATACTCTAACCAACATCCCTGCAGTATACTCTAACCAACATGAGGCAGTATACTCTATCCAACATACCTGCAGTATACTCTAAACAATATCCCTGCAGTATACTCTAACCAATATCCCTGCAGTATACTCTAACCAACATGAGGCAGTATACTCTAACTAACATGGCTTTAGTATACTATAACCAACATCCCTGCAGTATACTCTAAACAACATCCCTGCAGTATACTCTAACCAACATCTCTGCAGTATACTCTAACCAACATGAGGCAGTATACTCTAACCAACATCCCTGCAGTATACTCTAACCAACATGAGGCAGTATACTCTAACCAACATACCTGCAGTATACTCTAACCAACATGAGGCAGTATACTCTAACCAACATCCCTGCAGTATACTCTAACCAGCATGAGGCAGTATACTCTAACCAACAGTCCTGCAGTATAGTCTAACCAACATGAGGCAGTATACTCTAACCAACATGAGGCAGTATACTCTAACCAACATCCCTGCAGTATACTCTAACCAACATCGCTTTAGTATACTATAACCAACATGAGGCAGTATACTCTAACCAACATGAGGCAGTATACTCTAACCAACATGAGGCAGTATACTCTAACTAACATGGCTTTAGTATACTATAACCAACATCCCTGCAGTATACTCTAACCAACATCACTTTAGTATACTATAACCAACATGAGGCAGTATACTCTAACCAACATCCCTGCAGTATACTCTAACCAACATCCCTGCAGTATACTCTAACCAACATGAGGCAGTATACTCTAACCAACATACCTGCAGTATACTCTAACCAACATGAGGCAGTATACTCTAACCAACATACCTGCAGTATACTCTAACCAACATCCCTACAGTATACTCTAACCGACATGAGGCAGTATACTCTAACCAACATCCCTGCAGTATACTCTAACCGACATGAGGCAGTATACTCTAACCAACATGAGGCAGTATACTCTAACCAACATCCCTGCAGTATACTCTAACCGACAAGAGGCAGTATACTCTAACCAACATGAGGCAGTATACTCTAACCAACATCCCTGCAGTATACTCTAACCAACATCCCTGCAGTATACTCTAACCTACATGAGGCAGTATACTCTAACCAACATGAGGCAGTATACTCTAACCAACATCCCTGCAGTATACTCTAACCAACATGAGGCAGTATACTCTAACCAGCATCCCTGCAGTATACTCTAACCAACATGAGGCAGTATACTCTAACCAACATCCCTGCAGTATACTCTAACCAACATGAGGCAGTATACTCCAACCAACATCCCTGCAGTATACTCTAACCAACATGAGGCAGTATACTCTAACCAACATCCCTGCAGTATACTCTAACCGACATGAGGCAGTATACTCTAACCAACATGAGGCAGTATACTCTAACCAACATCCCTGCAGTATACTCTAACCAACATCCCTGCAGTATACTCTAACCAACATGAGGCAGTATACTCTATCCAACATACCTGCAGTATACTCTAAACAATATCCCTGCAGTATACTCTAACCAATATCCCTGCAGTATACTCTAACCAACATGAGGCAGTATACTCTAACTAACATGGCTTTAGTATACTATAACCAACATCCCTGCAGTATACTCTAAACAACATCCCTGCAGTATACTCTAACCAACATCTCTGCAGTATACTCTAACCAACATGAGGCAGTATACTCTAACCAACATCCCTGCAGTATACTCTAACCAACATCCCTGCAGTATACTCTAACCAACATGAGGCAGTATACTCTAACCAACATACCTGCAGTATACTCTAACCAACATGAGGCAGTATACTCTAACCAACATCCCTGCAGTATACTCTAACCAGCATGAGGCAGTATACTCTAACCAACAGTCCTGCAGTATAGTCTAACCAACATGAGGCAGTATACTCTTACCAACCTGAGGAAGTATACTCTAACCAACATCCCTGCAGTATACTCTAACATACATGAGGCAGTATACTCTAACCAACATCCCTGCAGTATACTCTAACCAACATCGCTTTAGTATACTATAACCAACATGAGGCAGTATACTCTAGCCAACATGAGGCAGTATACTCTAACCAACATGAGGCAGTATACTCTAACTAACATGGCTTTAGTATACTATAACCAACATCCCTGCAGTATACTCTAACCAACATCACTTTAGTATACTATAACCAACATGAGGCAGTATACTCTAACCAACATCCCTGCAGTATACTCTAACCAACATCCCTGCAGTATACTCTAACCAACATGAGGCAGTATACTCTAACCAACATACCTGCAGTATACTCTAACCAACATGAGGCAGTATACTCTAACCAACATACCTGCAGTATACTCTAACCAACATCCCTACAGTATACTCTAACCGACATGAGGCAGTATACTCTAACCAACATCCCTGCAGTATACTCTAACCGACATGAGGCAGTATACTCTAACCAACATGAGGCAGTATACTCTAACCAACATCCCTGCAGTATACTCTAACCGACAAGAGGCAGTATACTCAAACCAACATGAGGCAGTATACTCTAACCAACATCCCTGCAGTATACTCTAACCAACATCCCTGCAGTATACTCTAACCTACATGAGGCAGTATACTCTAACCAACATGAGGCAGTATACTCTAACCAACATCCCTGCAGTATACTCTAACCAACATGAGGCAGTATACTCTAACCAGCATCCCTGCAGTATACTCTAACCAACATGAGGCAGTATACTCTAAACCAACATCCCTGCAGTATACTCTAACCAACATGAGGCAGTATACTCCAACCAACATCCCTGCAGTATACTCTAACCAACATGAGGCAGTATACTCTAACCAACATCCCTGCAGTATACTCTAACCGACATGAGGCAGTATACTCTAACCATCATGAGGCAGTATACTCTAACCAACATCCCTGCAGTATACTCTAACCAACATCCCTGCAGTATACTCTAACCAACATGAGGCAGTATACTCTATCCAACATACCTGCAGTATACTCTAAACAATATCCCTGCAGTATACTCTAACCAATATCCCTGCAGTATACTCTAACCAACATGAGGCAGTATACTCTAGCCAACATGAGGCAGTATACTCTAACCAACATGAGGCAGTATACTCTAACCAACATCGCTTTAATATACTATAACCAACATGAGTCAGTATACTCTAGCCAACATGAGGCAGTATACTATAACCAACATGAGGCAGTATACTCTAACCAACATGAGGCAGTATACTCTAACCAACATCGCTTTAGTATACTATAACCAACATGAGGCAGTATACTCTAACCAACATCCCTGCAGTATACTCTAACCGACAAGAGGCAGTATACTCTAACCAACATGAGGCAGTATACTCTAACCAACATGAGGCAGTATACTCTAACCGACAAGAGGCATTATACTCTAACCAACATGAGGCAGTATACTCTAACCAACATCCCTGCAGTATACTCTAACCGACATGAGGCAGTATACTCTAACCAACATGAGGCAGTATACTCTAACCAACATCCCTGCAGTATACTCTAACATACATGAGGCAGTATACTCTAACCAACATCCTTGCAGTATACTCTAACCAACATGAGGCAGTATACTGTAACAAACATCCCTGCAGTATACTCTAACCAGCATGAGGCAGTATACTCTAACCAACAGTCCTGCAGTATAGTCTAACCAACATGAGGCAGTATACTCTAACCAACATCCCTGCAGTATACTCTAACCAACATCCCTGCAGTATACTCTAACCAACATCCCTGCAGTATACTCTAACCAACATCCCTGCAGTATACTCTAACCAACATGAGGCAGTATACTCTAACCAACATACCTGCAGTATACTCTAACCAACATCCCTGCAGTATACTCTAACCTAAATGAGGCAGTATACTCTAACCAACATCCTTGCAGTATACTCTAACCAACATGAGGCAGTATACTCTAACCAACATCCCTGCAGTATACTCTAACCAGCATGAGGCAGTATACTCTAACCAACAGTCCTGCAGTATAGTCTAACCAACATGAGGCAGTATACTCTAACCAACATCCCTGCAGTATACTCTAACCAACATCCCTGCAGTATACTCTAACCAACATCCCTGCAGTATACTCTAACCAGCATGAGGCAGTATACTCTAACCAACATCCCTGCAGTATACTCTAACCAACATGAGGCAGTATACTCTAACCAACATCCCTGCAGTATACTCTAACCAGCATGAGGCAGTATACTCTAACCAACAGTCCTGCAGTATAGTCTAACCAACATGAGGCAGTATACTCTAACCAACATCCCTGCAGTATACTCTAACCAACACGAGGCAGTATACTCTAACCAGCATCCCTGCAGTATACTCTAACCAACATGAGGCAGTATACTCTAACCAACATCCCTGCAGTATACTCTAACCAACATGAGGCAGTATACTCTAGCCAACATGAGGCAGTATACTCTAACCAACATGAGGCAGTATACTCTAACCAACATCCCTGCAGTATACTCTAACCAACATGAGGCAGTATACTCTAGCCAACATGAGGCAGTATACTCTAACCAACATGAGGCAGTATACTCTAACCAACCTGAGGAAGTATACTCTAACCAACATCCCTGCAGTATACTCTAACATACATGAGGCAGTATACTCTAACCAACATGAGGCAGTATACTCTAACCAACATCCCTGCAGTATACTCTAACCAACATCGCTTTAGTATACTATAACCAACATGAGGCAGTATACTCTAGCCAACATGAGGCAGTATACTCTAACCAACATGAGGCAGTATACTCTAACCAACATGAGGCAGTATACTCTAACTAACATGGCTTTAGTATACTATAACCAACATCCCTGCAGTATACTCTAACCAACATCACTTTAGTATACTATAACCAACATGAGGCAGTATACTCTAACCAACATCCCTGCAGTATACTCTAACCAACATCCCTGCAGTATACTCTAACCAACATGAGGCAGTATACTCTAACCAACATACCTGCAGTATACTCTAAACAACATGAGGCAGTATACTCTAACCAACATACCTGCAGTATACTCTAACCAACATCCCTACAGTATACTCTAACCGACATGAGGCAGTATACTCTAACCAACATGAGGCAGTATGCTCTAACCAACATCCCTGCAGTATACTCTAAACAACATCCCTGCAGTATACTCTAACCAACATCTCTGCAGTATACTCTAACCAACATGAGGCAGTATACTCTAACCCACATCCCTGCAGTATACTCTAACCAACATCCCTGCAGTATACTCTAACCAACATGAGGCAGTATACTCTAACCAACATACCTGCAGTATACTCTAACCAACATGAGGCAGTATACTCTAACCAACATCCCTGCAGTATACTCTAAACAACATCCCTGCAGTATACTCTAACCAACATCTCTGCAGTATACTCTAACCAACATGAGGCAGTATACTCTAACCAACATCCCTGCAGTATACTCTAACCAACATCCCTGCAGTATACTCTAACCAACATGAGGCAGTATACTCTAACCAACATACCTGCAGTATACTCTAACCAACATGAGGCAGTATACTCTAACCAACATCCCTGCAGTATACTCTAACCAGCATGAGGCAGTATACTCTAACCAACAGTCCTGCAGTATAGTCTAACCAACATGAGGCAGTATACTCTAACCAACCTGAGGAAGTATACTCTAACCAACATCCCTGCAGTATACTCTAACATACATGAGGCAGTATACTCTAACCAACATGAGGCAGTATACTCTAACCAACATCCCTGCAGTATACTCTAACCAACATCGCTTTAGTATACTATAACCAACATGAGGCAGTATACTCTAGCCAACATGAGGCAGTATACTCTAACCAACATGAGGCAGTATACTCTAACTAACATGGCTTTAGTATACTATAACCAACATCCCTGCAGTATACTCTAACCAACATCACTTTAGTATACTATAACCAACATGAGGCAGTATACTCTAACCAACATCCCTGCAGTATACTCTAACCAACATCCCTGCAGTATACTCTAACCAACATGATGCAGTATACTCTAACCAACATACCTGCAGTATACTCTAACCAACATGAGGCAGTATACTCTAACCAACATGAGGCAGTATACTCTAACCAACATCCCTGCAGTATACTCTAACCAACATCCCTGCAGTATACTCTAACCTACATGAGGCAGTATACTCTAACCAACATCCCTGCAGTATACTCTAACCGACAAGAGGCAGTATACTCTAACCAACATGAGGCAGTATACTCTAACCAACATCCCTGCAGTATACTCTAACCAACATCCCTGCAGTATACTCTAACCAACATCCCTGCAGTATACTCTAACCAGCATGAGGCAGTATACTCTAACCAACATCCCTGCAGTATACTCTAACCAACATGAGGCAGTATACTCTAACCAACATCCCTGCAGTATACTCTAACCAGCATGAGGCAGTATACTCTAACCAACAGTCCTGCAGTATAGTCTAACCAACATGAGGCAGTATACTCTAACCAACATCCCTGCAGTATACTCTAACCAACACGAGGCAGTATACTCTAACCAGCATCCCTGCAGTATACTCTAACCAACATGAGGCAGTATACTCTAACCAACATCCCTGCAGTATACTCTAACCAACATGAGGCAGTATACTCTAGCCAACATGAGGCAGTATACTCTAACCAACATGAGGCAGTATACTCTAACCAACATCCCTGCAGTATACTCTAACCAACATGAGGCAGTATACTCTAGCCAACATGAGGCAGTATACTCTAACCAACATGAGGCAGTATACTCTAACCAACCTGAGGAAGTATACTCTAACCAACATCCCTGCAGTATACTCTAACATACATGAGGCAGTATACTCTAACCAACATGAGGCAGTATACTCTAACCAACATCCCTGCAGTATACTCTAACCAACATCGCTTTAGTATACTATAACCAACATGAGGCAGTATACTCTAGCCAACATGAGGCAGTATACTCTAACCAACATGAGGCAGTATACTCTAACTAACATGGCTTTAGTATACTATAACCAACATCCCTGCAGTATACTCTAACCAACATCACTTTAGTATACTATAACCAACATGAGGCAGTATACTCTAACCAACATCCCTGCAGTATACTCTAACCAACATCCCTGCAGTATACTCTAACCAACATGAGGCAGTATACTCTAACCAACATACCTGCAGTATACTCTAACCAACATGAGGCAGTATACTCTAACCAACATGAGGCAGTATACTCTAACCAACATCCCTGCAGTATACTCTAACCAACATCCCTGCAGTATACTCTAACCTACATGAGGCAGTATACTCTAACCAACATCCCTGCAGTATACTCTAACCGACAAGAGGCAGTATACTCTAACCAACATGAGGCAGTATACTCTAACCAACATCCCTGCAGTATACTCTAACCAACATCCCTGCAGTATACTCTAACCAACATCCCTGCAGTATACTCTAACCAGCATGAGGCAGTATACTCTAACCAACATCCCTGCAGTATACTCTAACCAACATGAGGCAGTATACTCTAACCAACATCCCTGCAGTATACTCTAACCAGCATGAGGCAGTATACTCTAACCAACAGTCCTGCAGTATAGTCTAACCAACATGAGGCAGTATACTCTAACCAACATCCCTGCAGTATACTCTAACCAACACGAGGCAGTATACTCTAACCAGCATCCCTGCAGTATACTCTAACCAACATGAGGCAGTATACTCTAACCAACATCCCTGCAGTATACTCTAACCAACATGAGGCAGTATACTCTAGCCAACATGAGGCAGTATACTCTAACCAACATGAGGCAGTATACTCTAACCAACATCCCTGCAGTATACTCTAACCAACATGAGGCAGTATACTCTAGCCAACATGAGGCAGTATACTCTAACCAACATGAGGCAGTATACTCTAACCAACCTGAGGAAGTATACTCTAACCAACATCCCTGCAGTATACTCTAACATACATGAGGCAGTATACTCTAACCAACATGAGGCAGTATACTCTAACCAACATCCCTGCAGTATACTCTAACCAACATCGCTTTAGTATACTATAACCAACATGAGGCAGTATACTCTAGCCAACATGAGGCAGTATACTCTAACCAACATGAGGCAGTATACTCTAACTAACATGGCTTTAGTATACTATAACCAACATCCCTGCAGTATACTCTAACCAACATCACTTTAGTATACTATAACCAACATGAGGCAGTATACTCTAACCAACATCCCTGCAGTATACTCTAACCAACATCCCTGCAGTATACTCTAACCAACATGAGGCAGTATACTCTAACCAACATACCTGCAGTATACTCTAACCAACATGAGGCAGTATACTCTAACCAACATCCCTGCAGTATACTCTAACCGACAAGAGGCAGTATACTCTAACCAACATGAGGCAGTATACTCTAACCAACATCCCTGCAGTATACTCTAACCAACATCCCTGCAGTATACTCTAACCTACATGAGGCAGTATACTCTAACCAACATCCCTGCAGTATACTCTAACCGACAAGAGGCAGTATACTCTAACCAACATGAGGCAGTATACTCTAACCAACATCCCTGCAGTATACTCTAACCAACATCCCTGCAGTATACTCTAACCAACATCCCTGCAGTATACTCTAACCAACATGAGGCAGTATACTCTAACCAACATCCCTGCAGTATACTCTAACCAACATGAGGCAGTATACTCTAACCAACATCCCTGCAGTATACTCTAACCAGCATGAGGCAGTATACTCTAACCAACAGTCCTGCAGTATAGTCTAACCAACATGAGGCAGTATACTCTAACCAACATCCCTGCAGTATACTCTAACCAACATGAGGCAGTATACTCTAACCAGCATCCCTGCAGTATACTCTAACCAACATGAGGCAGTATACTCTAACCAACATCCCTGCAGTATACTCTAACCAACATGAGGCAGTATACTCTAGCCACCATCCTGCAGTATACTCTAACCAACATGAGGCAGTATACTCTAACCAACATCCCTGCAGTATACTCTAACCAACATGAGCCAACATGAGGCAGTATACTCTAACCAACATGAGGCAGTATACTCTAACCAACATCCCCAGTATACTCTAACCAACATGAGGCAGTATACTCTAGCCAACATGAGGCAGTATACTCTAACCAACATGAGGCAGTATACTCAACCAACCTGATCCCTGCAGTATACTCTAACCAACATCCCTGCAGTATACTCTAACCAACATGAGGCAGTATATACATGAGGCAGTATACTCTAACCAACATCCCTGCAGTATACTCTAACCAACCTAGTATACTATAACCAACATGAGGCAGTATACTCTAACCAACATGAGGCAGTATACTCTAACCAACATGGCAGTATACTCTAACCAACATCCCTGCAGTATACTCTAACCAACATCAGTATACTTTAGTATACTATAACCAACATCCCTGCAGTATACTCTAACCATACATGAGGCATCCCTGCAGTATACTCTAACCAACATGAGGCAGCAGTATACTCTAACCAACATGAGGCAGTATACTCTAACCAACATCCCTGCAGTATACTATAACCAACATGAGGCAGTATACTCTAACCAACATGAGGCAGTATACTCTAACCAACATGAGGCAGTATACTCTAACCAACATGAGGCAGTATACTCTAACCAACATGGCTTTAGTATACTATAACCAACATCCCTGCAGTATACTCTAACCAACATGAGGCAGTATACTATAACCAACATGAGGCAGTATACTCTAACCAACATCCCTGCAGTATACTCTAACCAACATCCCTGCAGTATACTCTAACCAACATGAGGCAGTATACTCTAACCAACATATACTCTAACCAACATGAGGCAGAACATCCCTGCAGTATACTCTAACCAACATGAGGCAGTATACTCTAACCAACATCCCTGCAGTATACTCTAACCTCTAGCCAACATGAGGCAGTATACTCTAACCAACATCCCTGCAGTCTAACCAACATGAGGCAGTATACTCTAACCAACATGAGGCAGTATACTCTAACCAACATCCCTGCAGTATACTCTAACCAACATCCCTGCAGTATACTCTAACCAACATCCCTGCAGTATACTCTAACCAGCATGAGGCAGTATACTCTAACCAACATCCCTGCAGTATACTCTAACCAACATGAGGCAGTATACTCTAACCAACATCCCTGCAGTATACTCTAACCAGCATGAGGCAGTATACTCTAACCAACATCCCTGCAGTATACTCTAACCAACACGAGGCAGTATACTCTAACCAGCATCCCTGCAGTATACTCTAACCAACATGAGGCAGTATACTCTAACCAACATCCCTGCAGTATACTCTAACCAACATGAGGCAGTATACTCTCTACTCTAACCAACATGAGGCAGTATACTCTAACCAACAGTATACTCTAACCAACATGAGGCAGTATACTCTAACCAACATCCCTGCAGTATACTCTAACCAACATGAGGCAGTATACTCTAGCCAACATGAGGCAGTATACTCTAGCCAACATGAGGCAGTATACTCTAACCAACATGAGGCAGTATACTCTAACCAACATCCCTGCAGTATACTCTAACCAACATGAGGCAGTATACTCTAGCCAACATGAGGCAGTATACTCTAACCAACATGAGGCAGTATACTCTAACCAACCTGAGGAAGTATACTCTAACCAACATCCCTGCAGTATAATCTAACATACATGAGGCAGTATACTCTAACCAACATGAGGCAGTATACTCTAACCAACATCCCTGCAGTATACTCTAACCAACATCGCTTTAGTATACTATAACCAACATGAGGCAGTATACTCTAGCCAACATGAGGCAGTATACTCTAACCAACATGAGGCAGTATACTCTAACCAACATGAGGCAGTATACTCTAACTAACATGGCTTTAGTATACTATAACCAACATCCCTGCAGTATACTCTAACCAACATCACTTTAGTATACTATAACCAACATGAGGCAGTATACTCTAACCAACATCCCTGCAGTATACTCTAACCAACATCCCTGCAGTATACTCTAACCAACATGAGGCAGTATACTCTAACCAACATACCTGCAGTATACTCTAAACAACATGAGGCAGTATACTCTAACCAACATACCTGCAGTATACTCTAACCAACATCCCTACAGTATACTCTAACCGACATGAGGCAGTATACTCTAACCAACATGAGGCAGTATGCTCTAACCAACATCCCTGCAGTATACTCTAACCGACATGAGGCAGTATACTCTAACCAACATGAGGCAGTATACTCTAACCAACATCCCTGCAGTATACTCTAACCGACAAGAGGCAGTATACTCTAACCAACATGAGGCAGTATACTCTAACCAACATCCCTGCAGTATACTCTAAACAACATCCCTGCAGTATACTCTAACCAACATCTCTGCAGTATACTCTAACCAACATGAGGCAGTATACTCTAACCAACATCCCTGCAGTATACTCTAACCAACATCCCTGCAGTATACTCTAACCAACATGAGGCAGTATACTCTAACCAACATACCTGCAGTATACTCTAACCAACATGAGGCAGTATACTCTAACCAACATCCCTGCAGTATACTCTAAACAACATCCCTGCAGTATACTCTAACCAACATCTCTGCAGTATACTCTAACCAACATGAGGCAGTATACTCTAACCAACATCCCTGCAGTATACTCTAACCAACATCCCTGCAGTATACTCTAACCAACATGAGGCAGTATACTCTAACCAACATACCTGCAGTATACTCTAACCAACATGAGGCAGTATACTCTAACCAACATCCCTGCAGTATACTCTAACCAGCATGAGGCAGTATACTCTAACCAACAGTCCTGCAGTATAGTCTAACCAACATGAGGCAGTATACTCTAACCAACCTGAGGAAGTATACTCTAACCAACATCCCTGCAGTATACTCTAACATACATGAGGCAGTATACTCTAACCAACATGAGGCAGTATACTCTAACCAACATCCCTGCAGTATACTCTAACCAACATCGCTTTAGTATACTATAACCAACATGAGGCAGTATACTCTAGCCAACATGAGGCAGTATACTCTAACCAACATGAGGCAGTATACTCTAACTAACATGGCTTTAGTATACTCTAACCAACATCCCTGCAGTATACTCTAACCAACATCACTTTAGTATACTATAACCAACATGAGGCAGTATACTCTAACCAACATCCCTGCAGTATACTCTAACCAACATCCCTGCAGTATACTCTAACCAACATGAGGCAGTATACTCTAACCAACATACCTGCAGTATACTCTAACCAACATGAGGCAGTATACTCTAACCAACATCCTGCAGTATACTCTAACCAACATAACCAACATGAGGCAGTATACTCTAACCAACATGAGGCAGTATACTCTAACCAACATCCCTGCAGTATACTCTAACCAACATGAGGCAGTATACTCTAACCAACATCCCTGCAGTATACTCTAACCAACATGAGGCAGTATACTCTAACCAACATGAGGCAGTATACTCTAACCAACATGAGGCAGTATACTCTAACCAACATCCCTGCAGTATACTCTAACCAACATGAGGCAGTATACTCTAACCAGCATCCCTGCAGTATACTCTAACCAACATGAGGCAGTATACTCTAACCAACATCCCTGCAGTATACTCTAACCAACATGAGGCAGTATACTCCAACCAACATCCCTGCAGTATACTCTAACCAACATGAGGCAGTATACTCTAACCAACATCCCTGAGGCAGTATACTCTAACCAACATGAGGCAGTATACTCTAACTCTAAACATGAGGCAGTATACTCTAACCAACATCCCTGCAGTATACTCTAAACAACATCCCTGCAGTATACTCTAACAACAACATGAACCCTGCAGTATACTCTAACCAACATGAGGCAGTATACTCTAACCAACAACATCCCTAACCAACATCCCTGCAGTATATAACCAACATAACCAACCCAACATGAGGCAGTATACTCTAACCAACATGAGGCAGTATACTCATAATACTCTAACCAACAGGCAGTATACTCTAACCAACATCCTGCAGTATACTATAACCAACATGAGGCAGTATACTCTAACCAACATAACCAACCCTGCAGTATACTCTAACCAACATGAGGCAGTAACCAACATACCTCTAACCAACATGAGGCAGTATACTCTAACCAACATACCTGCAGTATACTCTAACCAACATCCCTACAGTATACTCTAACCAACATGAGGCAGTATACTCTAACCAACATGAGGCAGTATGCTCTAACCAACATCCCTGCAGTATACTCTAACCAACATGAGTATACTCTAACCAACATCCCTGCAGTATACTCTAACCAACATGAGGCAGTATACTCTAACCAACATCCCTGCAGTATACTCTAACCAACATCCCTGCAGTATACTCTAACCAACATCCTGCAGTATACTCTAACCAACATGAGGCAGTATACTCTAACCAACATCCCTAACCAACATCCCTGCAGTATACTCTAACCAACATGAGGCAGTATACTCTAACCAACATACCTGCAGTATACTCTAACAACATGAGGCAGTATACTCTAACCAACATCCCTGCAGTATACTCTAACCAACATCCCTGCAGTATACTCTAACCAACATGAGGCAGTATACTCTAACCAACATCCCTGCAGTATACTCTAACCAACATCCCTGCAGTATACTCTAACCAACATGAGGCAGTATACTCTAACCAACATCCCTGCAGTATACTCTAACCAACATGAGGCAGTATACTCTAACCAACATCCCTGCCTAACCAGCATGAGGCAGTATACTCTAACCAACAGTCCTGCAGTATACTCTAACCAACATGAGGCAGTATACTCTAACCAACATCCCTGCAGTATACTCTAACCAACATGAGGCAGTATACTCTAACCAACATGAGGCAGTATACTCTAACCAAATCCAGTATACTATAACCAACATGAGGCAGTATACTCTAACCAACATGAGGCAGTATACTCTAACCAACATGAGGCAGTACTCTAACTAACATGGGCAGTATCTAACCAACATCCCTGCAGTATACTCTAACCAACATACTGCAGTATACTATAACCAACCAGGCAGTATACTCTAACCAACATACCTGCAGTATACTCTAACCAACATCCCTGCAGTATACTCTAACCAACATGAGGCAGTATACTCTAACCAACATCCCTGCAGTATACTCTAACCAACATGAGGCAGTATACTCTAACCAACATCCCTGCAGTATACTCTAACCAACATGAGGCAGTAACCAACATAGGCAGTATACTCTAACCAACATCCCTGCAGTATACTCTAACCAACATCCCTGCAGTATACTCTAACCAACATGAGGCAGTATACTCTAACCAACATCCCTGCAGGCAGTATACTCTAACCTACATAACCAACATGAGGCAGTATACTCTAACCAACATCCCTGCAGTATACTCTAACATGACATCTCTAACCAGAGGCAGTATACTCTAACCAACATGAGGCAGTATACTCTAACCAACATGAGGCAGTATACTCTAACCAACATCCCTGCAGCTCTAATCCCGACACATGAGGCAGTATACTCTAACCAACATGAGGCAGTATACTCTAACCAACATCCCTGCAGTATACTCTAACCAACATCCCTGCAGTATACTCTAACCAACATGAGGCAGTATACTCTAACCAACATCCCTGCAGTATACTCTAACCAACATGAGGCAGTATACTCTAACCAACATCCCTGCAGTATACTCTAACCAACATGAGGCAGTATACTCTAACCAACATGAGGCAGTATACTCTAACCAACATCCCTGCAGAGGCAGTATACTCTAACCAACATGAGGCAGTATACTCTAACCAACATCCCTGCAGTATACTCTAACCACATGAGGCATCTAACCAACATCCCTGCAGTATACTCTAACCAACATCCCTGCAGTATACTCTAACCTACATGAGGCAGTATACTCTAACCAACATCCCTGCAGTATACTCTAACCAACAAGAGGCAGTATACTCTAACCAACATGAGGCAGTATACTCTAACCAACATCCCTGCAGTATACTCTAACCAACATCCCTGCAGTATACTCTAACCAACAGGCAGTATACTCTAACCAACATCTAACCAACATGAGGCAGTATACTCTAACCAACATCCCTGCAGTATATAACCACATGAGGCAGTATACTCTAACCAACATCCTGCAGTATACTCTAACCAACATGAGGCAGTATACTCTAACCAACAACAGTATATGAGGCAGTATACTCTGCATCCCTGCAGTATACTCTAACCAACATGAGGCAGTATACTCTAACCAACATCCCTGCAGTATACTCTAACCAACCAGTATAACATGAGGCAGTATACTCTAACCAACATGAGGCAGTATACTCTAACCAACATCCCTGCAGTATACTCTAACATGAGGCAGTATACTCTAGCCAACATGAGGCAGTATACTCTAACCAACATGAGGCAGTATACTCTAACCAACATCCCTGCAGTATACTCTAACAACATGAACATCCCTGCAGTATACTCTAACCAACATGAGGCAGTATACTCTAACCAACATCCCTGCAGTATACTCTAACCAACATGAGGCAGTATACTCTAACCAACATCCCTGCAGTATACTCTAACCAACATCAACATGAGGCAGTATACTCTAACCAACATGAGGCAGTATACTCTAACCAACATGAGGCAGTATACTCTAACCAACATGAGGCAGTATACTCTAATAACATGGCTTTAGTATACTATAACCAACATCCCTGCAGTATACTCTAACCAACATGAGGCAGTATACTCTAACCAACATCCCTGCAGTATACTCTAACCAACATCCCTGCAGTATACTCTAACCAACATCCCTGCAGTATACTCTAACCAACATGAGGCAGTATACTCTAACCAACATCCTGCAGTATACTCTAACCAACATGAGGCAGTATACTCTAACCAACATGAGGCAGTATACTCTAACCAACATCCTGCAGTATAGTCTAACCAACATGAGGCAGTATACTCTAACCAACATCCCTGCAGTATACTCTAACCAACATGAGGCAGTATACTCTAACCAGCATCCCTGCAGTATACTCTAACCAACATGAGGCAGTATACTCTAACCAACATCCCTGCAGTATACTCTAAACAACATCCCTGCAGTATACTCTAACCTACATGAGGCAGTATACTCTAACCAACATCCCTGCAGTATACTCTAACCAACATGAGGCAGTATACTCTAACCAACATCCCTGCAGTATACTCTAACCAACATGAGGCAGTATACTCTAGCCAACATGAGGCAGTATACTCTAACCAACATGAGGCAGTATACTCTAACCAACATCCCTGCAGTATACTCTAACCAACATGAGGCAGTATACTCTAGCCAACATGAGGCAGTATACTCTAACCAACATCCAACCATGAGGCAGTATACTCTAACCAACATCCCTGCAGTATACTCTAACATACATGACAGTATACTCTAACCAACATGAGGCAGTATACTCTAACCAACATCCCTGCAGTATACTCTAACCAACATGAGGCCTAGCCAACATGAGGCAGTATACTCTAACCAACATGAGGCAGTATACTTAACCAACATGAGGCAGTATACTCTAACCAACATCCCTGCAGTATACTCTAACCAACATACTTTAGTATACTATACATGAGGCTAACCAACATAACCAACATCCCTGCAGTATACTCTAACCAACATGAGGCAGTATACTCTAACCAACATCCCATGAGGCAGTATACTCTAACAACAACAGTATATCCCATGAGGCAGTATACTCTAACCAACATGAGGCAGTATGCTCTAACCAACATCCCTGCAGTATACTCTAACCGACATGAGGCAGTATACTCTAACCAACATGAGGCAGTATACTCTAACCAACATCCCTGCAGTATACTCTAACCAACAAGAGGCAGTATACTCTAACCAACATGAGGCAGTATACTCTAACCAACATCCCTGCAGTATACTCTAAACAACATCCCTGCAGTATACTCTAACCAACATCTCTGCAGTATACTCTAACCAACATGAGGCAGTATACTCTAACCAACATCCCTGCAGTATACTCTAACCAACATCCCTGCAGTATACTCTAACCAACATGAGGCAGTATACTCTAACCAACATACCTGCAGTATACTCTAACCAACATGAGGCAGTATACTCTAACCAACATCCCTGCAGTATACTCTAAACAACATCCCTGCAGTATACTCTAACCAACATCTCTGCAGTATACTCTAACCAACATGAGGCAGTATACTCTAACCAACATCCCTGCAGTATACTCTAACCAACATCCCTGCAGTATACTCTAACCAACATGAGGCAGTATACTCTAACCAACATACCTGCAGTATACTCTAACCAACATGAGGCAGTATACTCTAACCAACATCCCTGCAGTATACTCTAACCAGCATGAGGCAGTATACTCTAACCAACAGTCCTGCAGTATAGTCTAACCAACATGAGGCAGTATACTCTAACCAACCTGAGGAAGTATACTCTAACCAACATCCCTGCAGTATACTCTAACATACATGAGGCAGTATACTCTAACCAACATGAGGCAGTATACTCTAACCAACATCCCTGCAGTATACTCTAACCAACATCGCTTTAGTATACTATAACCAACATGAGGCAGTATACTCTAGCCAACATGAGGCAGTATACTCTAACCAACATGAGGCAGTATACTCTAACTAACATGGCTTTAGTATACTATAACCAACATCCCTGCAGTATACTCTAACCAACATCACTTTAGTATACTATAACCAACATGAGGCAGTATACTCTAACCAACATCCCTGCAGTATACTCTAACCAACATCCCTGCAGTATACTCTAACCAACATGAGGCAGTATACTCTAACCAACATAACCAACCTGCAGTATACTCTAACCAACATGAGGCAGTATACTCTAACCAACATCCCTGCAGTATACTCTAACATGACAGTATACCTAGAGGCAGTATACTCTAACCAACATGAGGCAGTATACTCTAACCAACATCCCTGCAGTATACTCTAACCAACATCCCTGCAGTATACTCTAACCAACATGAGGCAGTATACTCTAACCAACATCCCTGCAGTATACTCTAACCAACATCCCTGCAGTATACTCTAACCAACATGAGGCAGTATACTCTAACCAACATGAGGCAGTATACTCTAACCAACATCCCTGCAGTATACTCTAACCAACATGAGGCAGTATACTCTAACCAACATCCCTGCAGTATACTCTAACCAACATGAGGCAGTATACTCTAACCAACATGAGGCAGTATACTCTAACCAACATGAGGCAGTATACTCTAACTAACATGGCTTTAGTATACTCTAACCAACATCCCTGCAGTATACTCTAACCAACATCAGGCAGTATACTATAACCAACATGAGGCAGTATACTCTAACCAACATCCCTGCAGTATACTCTAACCAACATCCCTGCAGTATACTCTAACCAACATCCCTGCAGTATACTCTAACCAGCATGAGGCAGTATACTCTAACCAACATCCCTGCAGTATACTCTAACCAACATGAGGCAGTATACTCTAACCAACATCCCTGCAGTATACTCTAACCAACATGAGGCAGTATACTCTAACCAACTGCAGTATAGTCTAACCAACATGAGGCAGTATACTCTAACCAACATCCCTGCAGTATACTCTAACCAACACGAGGCAGTATACTCTAACCAGCATCCCTGCAGTATACTCTAACCAACATGAGGCAGTATACTCTAACCAACATCCCTGCAGTATACTCTAACCAACATCCCTGCAGTATACTCTAACCTACATGAGGCAGTATACTCTAACCAACATCCCTGCAGTATACTCTAACCAACATGAGGCAGTATACTCTAACCAACATCCCTGCAGTATACTCTAACCAACATGAGGCAGTATACTCTAACCAACATGAGGCAGTATACTCTAACCAACATCCCTGCAGTATACTCTAACCAACATGAGGCAGTATACTCTAACCAACATCCCAGTATACTCTAACCAACCAGTATATAACCAACATCCCTGCAGTATACTCTAACATACATGAGGCAGTATACTCTAACCAACATGAGGCAGTATACTCTAACCAACATCCCTGCAGTATACTCTAACCAACATCGCTTTAGTATACTATAACCAACATGAGGCAGTATACTCTAGCCAACATGAGGCAGTATACTCTAACCAACATGAGGCAGTATACTGTAACCAACATGAGGCAGTATACTCTAACTAACATGGCTTTAGTATACTATAACCAACATCCCTGCAGTATACTCTAACCAACATCACTTTAGTATACTATAACCAACATGAGGCAGTATACTCTAACCAACATCCCTGCAGTATACTCTAACCAACATCCCTGCAGTATACTCTAACCAACATGAGGCAGTATACTCTAACCAACATACCTGCAGTATACTCTAAACAACATGAGGCAGTATACTCTAACCAACATACCTGCAGTATACTCTAACCAACATCCCTACAGTATACTCTAACCGACATGAGGCAGTATACTCTAACCAACATGAGGCAGTATGCTCTAACCAACATCCCTGCAGTATACTCTAACCGACATGAGGCAGTATACTCTAACCAACATGAGGCAGTATACTCTAACCAACATCCCTGCAGTATACTCTAACCGACAAGAGGCAGTATACTCTAACCAACATGAGGCAGTATACTCTAACCAACATCCCTGCAGTATACTCTAAACAACATCCCTGCAGTATACTCTAACCAACATCTCTGCAGTATACTCTAACCAACATGAGGCAGTATACTCTAACCAACATCCCTGCAGTATACTCTAACCAACATCCCTGCAGTATACTCTAACCAACATGAGGCAGTATACTCTAACCAACATACCTGCAGTATACTCTAACCAACATGAGGCAGTATACTCTAACCAACATCCCTGCAGTATACTCTAAACAACATCCCTGCAGTATACTCTAACCAACATCTCTGCAGTATACTCTAACCAACATGAGGCAGTATACTCTAACCAACATCCCTGCAGTATACTCTAACCAACATCCCTGCAGTATACTCTAACCAACATGAGGCAGTATACTCTAACCAACATACCTGCAGTATACTCTAACCAACATGAGGCAGTATACTCTAACCAACATCCCTGCAGTATACTCTAACCAGCATGAGGCAGTATACTCTAACCAACAGTCCTGCAGTATAGTCTAACCAACATGAGGCAGTATACTCTAACCAACCTGAGGAAGTATACTCTAACCAACATCCCTGCAGTATACTCTAACATACATGAGGCAGTATACTCTAACCAACATGAGGCAGTATACTCTAACCAACATCCCTGCAGTATACTCTAACCAACATCGCTTTAGTATACTATAACCAACATGAGGCAGTATACTCTAGCCAACATGAGGCAGTATACTCTAACCAACATGAGGCAGTATACTCTAACTAACATGGCTTTAGTATACTATAACCAACATCCCTGCAGTATACTCTAACCAACATCACTTTAGTATACTATAACCAACATGAGGCAGTATACTCTAACCAACATCCCTGCAGTATACTCTAACCAACATCCCTGCAGTATACTCTAACCAACATGAGGCAGTATACTCTAACCAACATACCTGCAGTATACTCTAACCAACATGAGGCAGTATACTCTAACCAACATCCCTGCAGTATACTCTAACGACAGAGGCAGTATACTCTAACCAACATGAGGCAGTATACTCTAACCAACATCCCTGCAGTATACTCTAACCAACATCCCTGCCCTAACCAACATCCCTGCAGTATACTCTAACCTACATGAGGCAGTATACTCTAACCAACATGAGGCAGTATACTCTAACCAACATCCCTGCAGTATACTCTAACCAACATCCCTGCAGTATACTCTAACCAACATGAGGCAGTATACTCTAACCAACATCCCTGCAGTATACTCTAACCAACATGAGGCAGTATACTCTAACCAACATCCCTGCAGTATACTCTAACCAACATGAGGCAGTATACTCTAACCAACATCCCTGCAGTATACTCTAACCGACATGAGGCAGTATACTCTAACCAACATGAGGCAGTATACTCTAACCAACATGAGGCAGTATACTCTAACCAACATCCCTGCAGTATACTCTAACCAACATGAGGCAGTATACTCTAACCATACCTGCATCCTGCAGTATACTCTAACCAACATCCCTGCAGTATACTCTAACCAACATGAGGCAGTATACTAACTAACCAGTATACTATAACCAACATCCCTGCAGTATACTCTAACCAACATGAGGCAGTATACTCTAACCAACATCCCTGCAGTATACTCTAACATACATGAGGCACTCTAACCAACATGAGGCAGTATACTCTAACCAACATCCCTGCAGTATACTCTAACCAACATCCTTTAGTATACTATAACCAACATGAGGCAGTATACTCTAGCCAACATGAGGCAGTATACTCTAACCCAACATCCAACATGAGGCAGTATACTTTAGTATCTAACCAACATGAGGCAGTATACTCTAACCAACATCACTTTAGTATACTATAACCAACATGAGGCAGTATACTCTAACCAACATCCCTGCAGTATACTCTAACCAACATCCCTGCAGTATACTCTAACCAACATGAGGCAGTATACTCTAACCAACATACCTGCAGTATACTCTAAACAACATGAGGCAGTATACTCTAACCAACATACCTGCAGTATACTCTAACCAACATCCCTACAGTATACTCTAACCGACATGAGGCAGTATACTCTAACCAACATGAGGCAGTATGCTCTAACCAACATCCCTGCAGTATACTCTAACCGACATGAGGCAGTATACTCTAACCAACATGAGGCAGTATACTCTAACCAACATCCCTGCAGTATACTCTAACCGACAAGAGGCAGTATACTCTAACCAACATGAGGCAGTATACTCTAACCAACATCCCTGCAGTATACTCTAAACAACATCCCTGCAGTATACTCTAACCAACATCTCTGCAGTATACTCTAACCAACATGAGGCAGTATACTCTAACCAACATCCCTGCAGTATACTCTAACCAACATCCCTGCAGTATACTCTAACCAACATGAGGCAGTATACTCTAACCAACATACCTGCAGTATACTCTAACCAACATGAGGCAGTATACTCTAACCAACATCCCTGCAGTATACTCTAAACAACATCCCTGCAGTATACTCTAACCAACATCTCTGCAGTATACTCTAACCAACATGAGGCAGTATACTCTAACCAACATCCCTGCAGTATACTCTAACCAACATCCCTGCAGTATACTCTAACCAACATGAGGCAGTATACTCTAACCAACATACCTGCAGTATACTCTAACCAACATGAGGCAGTATACTCTAACCAACATCCCTGCAGTATACTCTAACCAGCATGAGGCAGTATACTCTAACCAACAGTCCTGCAGTATAGTCTAACCAACATGAGGCAGTATACTCTAACCAACCTGAGGAAGTATACTCTAACCAACATCCCTGCAGTATACTCTAACATACATGAGGCAGTATACTCTAACCAACATGAGGCAGTATACTCTAACCAACATCCCTGCAGTATACTCTAACCAACATCGCTTTAGTATACTATAACCAACATGAGGCAGTATACTCTAGCCAACATGAGGCAGTATACTCTAACCAACATGAGGCAGTATATCTAACTAACATGGCTTTAGTATACTATAACCAACATCCCTGCAGTATACTCTAACCAACATCACTTTAGTATACTATAACCAACATGAGGCAGTATACTCTAACCAACATCCCTGCAGTATACTCTAACCAACATCCCTGCAGTATACTCTAACCAACATGAGGCAGTATACTCTAACCAACATACCTGCAGTATACTCTAACCAACATGAGGCAGTATACTCTAACCAACATCCCTGCAGTATACTCTAACCGACAAGAGGCAGTATACTCTAACCAACATGAGGCAGTATACTCTAACCAACATCCCTGCAGTATACTCTAACCAACATCCCTGCAGTATACTCTAACCTACATGAGGCAGTATACTCTAACCAACATCCCTGCAGTATACTCTAACCAACATCCCTGCAGTATACTCTAACCTACATGAGGCAGTATACTCTAACCAACATGAGGCAGTATACTCTAACCAACATCCCTGCAGTATACTCTAACCAACATGAGGCAGTATACTCTAACCAGCATCCCTGCAGTATACTCTAACCAACATGAGGCAGTATACTCTAACCAGCATCCCTGCAGTATACTCTAACCAACATGAGGCAGTATACTCTAACCAACATCCCTGCAGTATACTCTAACGACAAGACAGTATACTCTAACCAACATGAGGCAGTATACTCTAACCAACATCCCTGCAGTATACTCTAAACAACATCCCTGCAGTATACTCTAACCAACATCTCTGCAGTATACTCTAACCAACATGAGGCAGTATACTCTAACCAACATCACTTTAGTATACTATAACCAACATGAGGCAGTATACTCTAACCAACATCCCTGCAGTATACTCTAACCAACATCCCTGCAGTATACTCTAACCAACATGAGGCAGTATACTCTAACCAACATACCTGCAGTATACTCTAAACAACATGAGGCAGTATACTCTAACCAACATACCTGCAGTATACTCTAACCAACATCCCTACAGTATACTCTAACCGACATGAGGCAGTATACTCTAACCAACATGAGGCAGTATGCTCTAACCAACATCCCTGCAGTATACTCTAACCGACATGAGGCAGTATACTCTAACCAACATGAGGCAGTATACTCTAACCAACATCCCTGCAGTATACTCTAACCGACAAGAGGCAGTATACTCTAACCAACATGAGGCAGTATACTCTAACCAACATCCCTGCAGTATACTCTAAACAACATCCCTGCAGTATACTCTAACCAACATCTCTGCAGTATACTCTAACCAACATGAGGCAGTATACTCTAACCAACATCCCTGCAGTATACTCTAACCAACATCCCTGCAGTATACTCTAACCAACATGAGGCAGTATACTCTAACCAACATACCTGCAGTATACTCTAACCAACATGAGGCAGTATACTCTAACCAACATCCCTGCAGTATACTCTAAACAACATCCCTGCAGTATACTCTAACCAACATCTCTGCAGTATACTCTAACCAACATGAGGCAGTATACTCTAACCAACATCCCTGCAGTATACTCTAACCAACATCCCTGCAGTATACTCTAACCAACATGAGGCAGTATACTCTAACCAACATACCTGCAGTATACTCTAACCAACATGAGGCAGTATACTCTAACCAACATCCCTGCAGTATACTCTAACCAGCATGAGGCAGTATACTCTAACCAACAGTCCTGCAGTATAGTCTAACCAACATGAGGCAGTATACTCTAACCAACCTGAGGAAGTATACTCTAACCAACATCCCTGCAGTATACTCTAACATACATGAGGCAGTATACTCTAACCAACATGAGGCAGTATACTCTAACCAACATGAGGCAGTATACTCTAACCAACATCCCTGCAGTATACTCTAACCAACATCGCTTTAGTATACTATAACCAACATGAGGCAGTATACTCTAGCCAACATGAGGCAGTATACTCTAACCAACATGAGGCAGTATACTCTAACTAACATGGCTTTAGTATACTATAACCAACATCCCTGCAGTATACTCTAACCAACATCACTTTAGTATACTATAACCAACATGAGGCAGTATACTCTAACCAACATCCCTGCAGTATACTCTAACCAACATCCCTGCAGTATACTCTAACCAACATGAGGCAGTATACTCTAACCAACATCCCTGCAGTATACTCTAACCAACATGAGGCAGTATACTCTAACCAACATCCCTGCAGTATACTCTAACCGACAAGAGGCAGTATACTCTAACCAACATGAGGCAGTATACTCTAACCAACATCCCTGCAGTATACTCTAAACAACATCCCTGCAGTATACTCTAACCAACATCTCTGCAGTATACTCTAACCAACATGAGGCAGTATACTCTAACCAACATCCCTGCAGTATACTCTAACCAACATCCCTGCAGTATACTCTAACCAACATGAGGCAGTATACTCTAACAACATACCTGCAGTATACTCTAACCAACATGAGGCAGTATACTCTAACCAACATCCCTGCAGTATACTCTAAACAACATCCCTGCAGTATACTCTAACCAACATCTCTGCAGTATACTCTAACCAACATGAGGCAGTATACTCTAACCAACATCCCTGCAGTATACTCTAACCAACATCCCTGCAGTATACTCTAACCAACATGAGGCAGTATACTCTAACCAACATACCTGCAGTATACTCTAACCAACATGAGGCAGTATACTCTAACCAACATCCCTGCAGTATACTCTAACCAGCATGAGGCAGTATACTCTAACCAACAGTCCTGCAGTATAGTCTAACCAACATGAGGCAGTATACTCTAACCAACCTGAGGAAGTATACTCTAACCAACATCCCTGCAGTATACTCTAACATACATGAGGCAGTATACTCTAACCAACATGAGGCAGTATACTCTAACCAACATGAGGCAGTATACTCTAACCAACATCCCTGCAGTATACTCTAACCAACATCGCTTTAGTATACTATAACCAACATGAGGCAGTATACTCTAGCCAACATGAGGCAGTATACTCTAACCAACATGAGGCAGTATACTCTAACTAACATGGCTTTAGTATACTATAACCAACATCCCTGCAGTATACTCTAACCAACATCACTTTAGTATACTATAACCAACATGAGGCAGTATACTCTAACCAACATCCCTGCAGTATACTCTAACCAACATCCCTGCAGTATACTCTAACCAACATGAGGCAGTATACTCTAACCAACATACCTGCAGTATACTCTAACCAACATGAGGCAGTATACTCTAACCAACATCCCTGCAGTATACTCTAACCGACAAGAGGCAGTATACTCTAACCAACATGAGGCAGTATACTCTAACCAACATCCCTGCAGTATAGTCTAACCAACATCCCTGCAGTATACTCTAACCAACATGAGGCAGTATACTCTAACCAACACAGTATACTCTAACCGACAAGAGGCAGTATACTCTAACCAACATGAGGCAGTATACTCTAACCAAACCAACATCCCTGCAGTATACTCTAACCAACATCCCTGCAGTATACTCTAACCAACATGAGGCAGTATACTCTAACCAACATGAGGCAGTATACTCTAACCAACACTCTAACCAACATGAGGCAGTATACTCTAACCAACATCCCTGCAGTATACTCTAACCAACATGAGGCAGTATACTCTAACCAACATCCCTGCAGTATACTCTAACCTAACCAACATCCCTGCAGTATACTCTAACCAACATGAGGCAGTATACATGAGGCTCTAACCTAACCAACATCCCTGCAGTATACTCTAACCAACATCCCTGCAGTATACTCTAACCAACATGAGGCATCCCATGCAGTATACTCTAACCAACATCCCTGCAGTATACTCTAACCAACATGAGGCAGTATACTCTAACCAACATCCTGCAGTATACTCCAACAACATACTCTAACCAACCTGAGGCAGTATACTCTAACCAACATCCCTGCAGTATACTCTAACCAACATGAGGCAGTATACTCTAACCAACATGAGGCAGTATACTCTAACCAACATCCCTGCAGTATACTCTAACCAACATCGCTTTAGTATACTATAACCAACATGAGGCAGTATACTCTAGCCAACATGAGGCAGTATACTCTAACCAACATGAGGCAGTATACTCTAACTAACATGGCTTTAGTATACTATAACCAACATCCCTGCAGTATACTCTAACCAACATCACTTTAGTATACTATAACCAACATGAGGCAGTATACTCTAACCAACATCCCTGCAGTATACTCTAACCAACATCCCTGCAGTATACTCTAACCAACATGAGGCAGTATACTCTAACCAACATACCTGCAGTATACTCTAACCAACATGAGGCAGTATACTCTAACCAACATCCCTGCAGTATACTCTAACCAAGGCAGTATCTAACCAACATGAGGCAGTATACTCTAACCAACATCCCTGCAGTATACTCTAACCTACATGAGGCAGTATACTCTAACCAACATCCCTGCAGTATACTCTATCCGACAAGAGGCAGTATACTCTAACCAACATGAGGCAGTATACTCTAACCAACATCCCTGCAGTATACTCTAACCAACATCCCTGCAGTATACTCTAAACATGAGGCAGTATATACAACCAACATGAGGCAGTATACTCTAACCAACATCCCTGCAGTATACTCTAACCAACATGAGGCAGTATACTCTAACCAACATCCCTGCAGTATACTCTAACCAACATGAGGCAGTATACTCTAACCAACATCCCTGCAGTATACTCTAACCAACATGAGGCAGTATACTCTAACCAACATGAGGCAGTATACTCTAACCAACATCCCTGCAGTATACTCTAACCAACATCCCTGCAGTATACTCTAACCAACATGAGGCAGTATACTCTATCCAACATACCTGCAGTATACTCTAAACAATATCCCTGCAGTATACTCTAACCAATATCCCTGCAGTATACTCTAACCAACATGAGGCAGTATACTCTAACCAACATGGCTTTAGTATACTATAACCAACATCCCTGCAGTATACTCTAAACAACATGAGGCAGTAACCAACATACCTGCAGTATACTCTAACCAACATGAGGCATAACCAGCATCCCTGCAGTATACTCTAACCAACATGAGGCAGTATACTCTAACCAGCATCCCTGCAGTATACTCTAACCAACATGAGGCAGTATACTCTAACCAACATCCCTGCAGTATACTCTAACCGACAAGAGGCAGTATACTCTAACCAACATGAGGCAGTATACTCTAACCAACATCCCTGCAGTATACTCTAAACAACATCCCTGCAGTATACTCTAACCAACATCTCTGCAGTATACTCTAACCAACATGAGGCAGTATACTCTAACCAACATCCCTGCAGTATACTCTAACCAACATCCCTGCAGTATACTCTAACCAACATGAGGCAGTATACTCTAACCAACATACCTGCAGTATACTCTAACCAACATGAGGCAGTATACTCTAACCAACATCCCTGCAGTATACTCTAAACAACATCCCTGCAGTATACTCTAACCAACATCTCTGCAGTATACTCTAACCAACATGAGGCAGTATACTCTAACCAACATCCCTGCAGTATACTCTAACCAACATCCCTGCAGTATACTCTAACCAACATGAGGCAGTATACTCTAACCAACATACCTGCAGTATACTCTAACCAACATGAGGCAGTATACTCTAACCAACATCCCTGCAGTATACTCTAACCAGCATGAGGCAGTATACTCTAACCAACAGTCCTGCAGTATAGTCTAACCAACATGAGGCAGTATACTCTAACCAACCTGAGGAAGTATACTCTAACCAACATCCCTGCAGTATACTCTAACATACATGAGGCAGTATACTCTAACCAACATGAGGCAGTATACTCTAACCAACATCCCTGCAGTATACTCTAACCAACATCGCTTTAGTATACTATAACCAACATGAGGCAGTATACTCTAGCCAACATGAGGCAGTATACTCTAACCAACATGAGGCAGTATACTCTAACTAACATGGCTTTAGTATACTATAACCAACATCCCTGCAGTATACTCTAACCAACATCACTTTAGTATACTATAACCAACATGAGGCAGTATACTCTAACCAACATCCCTGCAGTATACTCTAACCAACATCCCTGCAGTATACTCTAACCAACATGAGGCAGTATACTCTAACCAACATACCTGCAGTATACTCTAACCAACATGAGGCAGTATACTCTAACCAACATCCCTGCAGTATACTCTAACCGACAAGAGGCAGTATACTCTAACCAACATGAGGCAGTATACTCTAACCAACATCCCTGCAGTATACTCTAACCAACATCCCTGCAGTATACTCTAACCTACATGAGGCAGTATACTCTAACCAACATCCCTGCAGTATACTCTAACCGACAAGAGGCAGTATACTCTAACCAACATGAGGCAGTATACTCTAACCAACATCCCTGCAGTATACTCTAACCAACATCCCTGCAGTATACTCTAACCTACATGAGGCAGTATACTCTAACCAACATGAGGCAGTATACTCTAACCAACATCCCTGCAGTATACTCTAACCAACATGAGGCAGTATACTCTAACCAGCATCCCTGCAGTATACTCTAACCAACATGAGGCAGTATACTCTAACCAACATCCCTGCAGTATACTCTAACCAACATGAGGCAGTATACTCCAACCAACATCCCTGCAGTATACTCTAACCAACATGAGGCAGTATACTCTAACCAACATCCCTGCAGTATACTCTAACCGACATGAGGCAGTATACTCTAACCAACATGAGGCAGTATACTCTAACCAACATCCCTGCAGTATACTCTAACCAACATCCCTGCAGTATACTCTAACCAACATGAGGCAGTATACTCTATCCAACATACCTGCAGTATACTCTAAACAATATCCCTGCAGTATACTCTAACCAATATCCCTGCAGTATACTCTAACCAACATGAGGCAGTATACTCTAACTAACATGGCTTTAGTATACTATAACCAACATCCCTGCAGTATACTCTAACCAACATGAGGCAGTATACTCTAACCAGCATCCCTGCAGTATACTCTAACCAACATGAGGCAGTATACTCTAACCAGCATCCCTGCAGTATACTCTAACCAACATGAGGCAGTATACTCTAACCAACATCCCTGCAGTATACTCTAACCGACAAGAGGCAGTATACTCTAACCAACATGAGGCAGTATACTCTAACCAACATCCCTGCAGTATACTCTAAACAACATCCCTGCAGTATACTCTAACCAACATCTCTGCAGTATACTCTAACCAACATGAGGCAGTATACTCTAACCAACATCCCTGCAGTATACTCTAACCAACATCCCTGCAGTATACTCTAACCAACATGAGGCAGTATACTCTAACCAACATACCTGCAGTATACTCTAACCAACATGAGGCAGTATACTCTAACCAACATCCCTGCAGTATACTCTAAACAACATCCCTGCAGTATACTCTAACCAACATCTCTGCAGTATACTCTAACCAACATGAGGCAGTATACTCTAACCAACATCCCTGCAGTATACTCTAACCAACATCCCTGCAGTATACTCTAACCAACATGAGGCAGTATACTCTAACCAACATACCTGCAGTATACTCTAACCAACATGAGGCAGTATACTCTAACCAACATCCCTGCAGTATACTCTAACCAGCATGAGGCAGTATACTCTAACCAACAGTCCTGCAGTATAGTCTAACCAACATGAGGCAGTATACTCTAACCAACCTGAGGAAGTATACTCTAACCAACATCCCTGCAGTATACTCTAACATACATGAGGCAGTATACTCTAACCAACATGAGGCAGTATAGTCTAACCAACATCCCTGCAGTATACTCTAACCAACATGAGGCAGTATACTCTAACCAACATCCCTGCAGTATACTCTAACCGACATGAGGCAGTATACTCTAACCAACATGAGGCAGTATACTCTAACCAACATCCCTGCAGTATACTCTAACCAACATCCCTGCAGTATACTCTAACCAACATGAGGCAGTATACTCTATCCAACATACCTGCAGTATACTCTAAACAATATCCCTGCAGTATACTCTAACCAATATCCCTGCAGTATACTCTAACCAACATGAGGCAGTATACTCTAACTAACATGGCTTTAGTATACTATAACCAACATCCCTGCAGTATACTCTAAACAACATCCCTGCAGTATACTCTAACCAACATACCTGCAGTATACTCTAACCAACATGAGGCAGTATACTCTAACCAGCATCCCTGCAGTATACTCTAACCAACATCCCTGCAGTATACTCTAACCAACATGAGGCAGTATACTCTAACCAACATCCCTGCAGTATACTCTAACCGACAAGAGGCAGTATACTCTAACCAACATGAGGCAGTATACTCTAACCAACATCCCTGCAGTATACTCTAAACAACATCCCTGCAGTATACTCTAACCAACATCTCTGCAGTATACTCTAACCAACATGAGGCAGTATACTCTAACCAACATCCCTGCAGTATACTCTAACCAACATCCCTGCAGTATACTCTAACCAACATGAGGCAGTATACTCTAACCAACATACCTGCAGTATACTCTAACCAACATGAGGCAGTATACTCTAACCAACATCCCTGCAGTATACTCTAAACAACATCCCTGCAGTATACTCTAACCAACATCTCTGCAGTATACTCTAACCAACATGAGGCAGTATACTCTAACCAACATGAGGCAGTATACTCTAACCAACATCCCTGCAGTATACTCTAACCAACATGAGGCAGTATACTCTAACCAACATCCCTGCAGTATACTCTAACCAACATGAGGCAGTATACTCTAACCAACATCCCTGCAGTATACTCTAACCAGCATGAGGCAGTATACTCTAACCAACAGTCCTGCAGTATAGTCTAACCAACATGAGGCAGTATACTCTAACCAACTGAGGAAGTATACTCTAACCAACATCCCTGCAGTATACTCTAACATACATGAGGCAGTATACTCTAACCAACATGAGGCAGTATACTCTAACCAACATCCCTGCAGTATACTCTAACCAACATCGCTTTAGTATACTATAACCCATGAGGCAGTATAGTAGCCAACATGAGGCAGTATACTCTAACCAACATGAGGCAGTATACTCTAACTAACATGGCTTTAGTATACTATAACCAACATCCCTGCAGTATACTCTAACCAACATCACTTTAGTATACTATAACCAACATGAGGCAGTATACTCTAACCAACATCCCTGCAGTATACTCTAACCAACATCCCTGCAGTATACTCTAACCAACATGAGGCAGTATACTCTAACCAACATACCTGCAGTATACTCTAACCAACATGAGGCAGTATACTCTAACCAACATCCCTGCAGTATACTCTAACCGACAAGAGGCAGTATACTCTAACCAACATGAGGCAGTATACTCTAACCAACATCCCTGCAGTATACTCTAACCAACATCCCTGCAGTATACTCTAACCTACATGAGGCAGTATACTCTAACCAACATCCCTGCAGTATACTCTAACCGACAAGAGAGGCAGTATACTCTAACCAACATGAGGCAGTATACTCTAACCAACATCCCTGCAGTATACTCTAACCAACATCCCTGCAGTATACTCTAACCTACATGAGGCAGTATACTCTAACCAACATGAGGCAGTATACTCTAACCAACATCCCTGCAGTATACTCTAACCAACATGAGGCAGTATACTCTAACCAACATCCCTGCAGTATACTCTAACCAACATGAGGCAGTATACTCTAACCAACATCCCTGCAGTATACTCTAACCAACATGAGGCAGTATACTCTAACCAGCATCCCTGCAGTATACTCTAACCAACATGAGGCAGTATACTCTAACCAACATCCCTGCAGTATACTCTAACCGACAAGAGGCAGTATACTCTAACCAACATGAGGCAGTATACTCTAACCAACATCCCTGCAGTATACTCTAACCAACATCCCTGCAGTATACTCTAACCAACATGAGGCAGTATACTCTATCCAACATACCTGCAGTATACTCTAAACAATATGAGGCAGTATACTCTAACCAATATCCCTGCAGTATACTCTAACCAACATGAGGCAGTATACTCTAACTAACACTTTAGTATACTATAACCAACATCCCTGCAGTATACTCTAAACAACATCCCTGCAGTATACTCTAACCAACATCCTGCAGTATACTCTAACCAACATGAGGCAGTATACTCTAACCAACATCCCTGTATACTCTAACCAACATGAGGTATACTCTAACCAACATCCCTGCAGTATACTCTAACCAACATGAGGCAGTATACTCTAACAACAACATACCTGCAGTATACTCTAACCAACATGAGGCAGTATACTCTAACCAACATCCCTGCAGTATACTCTAAACAACATCCCTGCAGTATACTCTAACCAACATCTCTGCAGTATACTCTAACCAACATGAGGCAGTATACTCTAACCAACATCCCTGCAGTATACTCTAACCAACATCCCTGCAGTATACTCTAACCAACATGAGGCAGTATACTCTAACCAACATACCTGCAGTATACTCTAACCAACATGAGGCAGTATACTCTAACCAACATCCCTGCAGTATACTCTAAACAACATCCCTGCAGTATACTCTAACCAACATCTCTGCAGTATACTCTAACCAACATGAGGCAGTATACTCTAACCAACATCCCTGCAGTATACTCTAACCAACATCCCTGCAGTATACTCTAACAACATGAGGCAGTATACTCTAACCAACATACCTGCAGTATACTCTAACCAACATGAGGCAGTATACTCTAACCAACATCCCTGCAGTATACTATAACCAGCATGAGGCAGTATACTCTAACCAACAGTCCTGCAGTATAGTCTAACCAACATGAGGCAGTATACTCTAACCAACCTGAGGAAGTATACTATAACCAACATCCCTGCAGTATACTCTAACAACATCACTTTAGTATACTATAACCAACATGAGGCAGTATACTCTAACCAACATCCCTGCAGTATACTCTAACCAACATCCCTGCAGTATACTATAACCAACATGAGGCAGTATACTCTAACCAACATGAGGCAGTATACTCTAACCAACATGAGGCAGTAATACTTTAGTATACTATAACCAACATCCCTGCAGTATACTCTAACCAACACCTTTAGTATACTATAACAACATGAGGCAGTATACTCTAACCAACATCCCTGCAGTATACTCTAACCAACATCCCTGCAGTATACTAACCAACATGAGGCAGTATACTAACCAACATACCTGCAGTATACTCTAACCAACATGAGGCAGTATACTCTAACCAACATCCCTGCAGTATACTCTAACCGACAAGAGGCAGTATACTCTAACCAACATGAGGCAGTATACTCTAACCAACATCCCTGCAGTATACTCTAACCAACATCCCTGCAGTATACTCTAACCTACATGAGGCAGTATACTCTAACCAACATCCCTGCAGTATACTCTAATCCCTGCAGTATACTCTAACCAACATGAGGCAGTATACTCTAACCAACATCCCTGCAGTATACTCTAACCAACATGAGGCAGTATACTCTAACCAACATCCCTGCAGTATACTCTAACCAACATGAGGCAGTATACTCTAACCAACATCCCTGCAGTATACTCTAACCAACATGAGGCAGTATACTCCAACCAACATCCCTGCAGTATACTCTAACCAACATGAGGCAGTATACTCTAACCAACATGAGGCAGTATACTCTAACCAACATGAGGCAGTATACTCTAACCAACATCCCTGCAGTATACTCTAACCAACATGAGGCAGTATACTCTATCCAACATACCTGCAGTATACTCTAAACAATATCCCTGCAGTATACTCTAACCAATATCCCTGCAGTATACTCTAACCAACATGAGGCAGTATACTCTAACTAACATGGCTTTAGTATACTATAACCAACATCCCTGCAGTATACTCTAAACAACATCCCTGCAGTATACTCTAACCAACATCTCTGCAGTATACTCTAACCTACATGAGGCAGTATACTCTAACCAACATCCTTGCAGTATACTCTAACCAACATGAGGCAGTATACTCTAACCAACATCCCTGCAGTATACTCTAACCAGCATGAGGCAGTATACTCTAACCAACATCCCTGCAGTATACTCTAACCAACATGAGGCAGTATACTCTAACCAACATCCCTGCAGTATACTCTAACCAACATGAGTCAGTATACTCTAACCAGCATCCCTGCAGTATACTCTAACCAACATGAGGCAGTATACTCTAACCAACATCCCTGCAGTATACTCTAACCAACATGAGGCAGTATACTCTAGCCAACATGAGGCAGTATACTCTAACCAACATCCCTGCAGTATACTCTAACCAA
Organism: Oncorhynchus nerka; assembly: GCF_034236695.1. NCBI lineage: Eukaryota > Metazoa > Chordata > Actinopteri > Salmoniformes > Salmonidae > Oncorhynchus > Oncorhynchus nerka. The sequence continues at coordinate 83,504,703 of NC_088397.1, forward strand.
CATCCCTGCAGTATACTTTAACCGACATGAGGCAGTATACTCTAACCAACATGAGGCAGTATACTCTAGCCAACATGAGGCAGTATACTCTAACCAACATGAGGCAGTATACTCTAACCAACATCGCTTTAATATACTATAACCAACATGAGTCAGTATACTCTAGCCAACATGAGGCAGTATACTATAACCAACATGAGGCGGTATACTCTAACCAACATGAGGCAGTATACTCTAACCAACATGAGGCAGTATACTCTAACCAACATCACTTTAGTATACTATAACCAACATGAGGCAGCAAGATTAAGTTCATGATATGGCTACTTGTATTGCGTCATGTATGGTATGGAGACATACTGTATACTGTACATCTGTACATCTCAATAACAAAGTGATTGTCTTGACTCTTGGCTACCGCCATTCTTTAAACAGCTAATGGCTGATTTCTTGTGTTTCCACTGTATCCTACGTGTCATTGGCTTGGCTGGGAAACTATATAATGTAGAAAACAGTCTAGTACCCATGCAGGCAGTCTTTTCTTTTGTTTGGAGTGGGTCCGCAAACTAAAACACTAAACCTCATCCAAATCTAACACAGCCATCAAGACATTGAGCTACACACCCAAATCTAACACAACCGTCAAGACATTGAGCTACAGACCCAAATCTAACACAACCGTCAAGACATTGAGCTACAGAACCAAATCTAACACAAGCTTCAAGAGATTGAGCTACAGACCCAAATCTAACACAACCATCAAGACATTGAGCTTCAGACCCAAATCTAACACAAGCTTCAAGACATTGAGCTACAGACCCAAATCTAACACAACCATCAAGACATTGAGCTACAGACCCAAATCTAACACAAGCTTCAAGACATTGAGCTACAGACCCAAATCTAACACAACCGTCAAGACATTGAGCTTCAGACCCAAATCTCCTGGGGCTCTTGGGTAAGCAGATACAACCCTTTTTTTCTTGCCCTCTTTCTTTTTATTTCTTTGTTTCTGCAGCTGAGTCTGACGGTGCAGTCCAAGCCCTCATGTGGAGAGCAGAACCAAATCTAACACAACCGTAAAGACATTGAGCTACGGACTCAAATCGAACACAACCATCAAGACATTAAGCTAAATTCTCAAATCTAACACAACCGTAAAGACATTGAGCTACGGACTCAAATCGAACACAACCATCAAGACATTAAGCTAAATTCTCAAATCTAACACAACTGTCAAGGCATTGAGCTACAGAACCAAATCTAACACAACCATCAACACATTGAGCTTCAGACTCAAATCTAAAAACAACCGTAAAGACATTGAGCTTCAGACCCAAATCTAACACAACCATCAAGATATTGAACTACAGACTCAAATGTCCTGGGGCTCTTAGGTAAGCAGATACAACTATTTATTTGTATTTCTTTGTTTCCGCAGCCGAGTCTGACGGTGCAGTCCAAGCACTCATGTTGAGAGCAGTCAACCTAAAGAGACCGTCAAGTCAAATCCAGCCAGGAGTTTATTTCAGATCATTCTTCCTATAAAGTAAGCAGTTAGCAGTCAGTTAGCAGTTTACACAGCATGTGGTATTTCATATGCCCAGAACCCTGAACCCAAAGCTTTCCATTGAAAGTAACAGCTTATGCGCCAACATGCGCACGTGCAGAAACCAGTGTTGGGGAGCAGTGAACTACATGTAGTAATTTCCTTTCTGTTTCAGCATCAGACCTGCCTAATTCTCACTTGATACTTAGTTTTTGTGTTTAATAGGCTAAATGACACATTCTGTTAACATCTGACTCCAGATCTGTTCTTGTAATTTGTAGTCTATGACATTTCAGATTTAGATATGATAATTCTTCACCAAGTAGTTTGGATGTAGTGAACTACTTTTCAAATGAACTGTATAAGTAAGTCAATTATATTTTTCTTAAGGGTAGCTTTAGTGTAGCTTAAACTTGTTTCAGTGTCAAGTAAATTGGTAGCTGGGTCAAATTCATTTTCAGAGTAGCTTCCACAACGCTGGCGGACCCGTAGACACACACACACACACACACACACACACACACACACACACACACACACACACACACAAAATCAAGAACAACAAAAACACACACACAAACACTAAGCACATATACATGTGTACAATAGTATGGGTCTCGTTTATCAACCATGGAGAATTTAGAAGACTACGAGAGTATAAAAACAACCATGTCAATCAATCCAAAAACCAACTTATCGAATGAGGAATCCAGACCCTTTGGCACAACAATGGCGTGTTGGTATAAACAAGCTCCCCACCCCACACAAAATCCTGAGTCAGTATGTAGCTGTTACACTTTGTGTGTGTGTGTGTGTGTGTGTATGTGTGTGCGTGCGTGCGTGCGTGTGTGTGTGTGTGTGTGTGTGTGTGTGTGTGTGTGTGTGTGTGTGTGTGTGTGTGTGTGTGTGTGTGTGTGTGTGTGTGTGTGTGTGTGTGTGTGTGTGTGTGTGTGTGTGTGTGTGTGTGTGTGTGAGTGTGAGTGTCTGCTGTTTCTGCCTCTGTTTCTGATTCAATCAGAACATATGAAACACATAGGTGTACGTGGGCTCACCTCTAACCCAGAGATCAGGCTCCATCTCCTGGGGGCAAATTCCTTCAGCCCCCCCCCTATATATACCCACATATCAAAACAGAGGAGCCAAAAGTACAGTATAGTCTAGCCCCCTTGCTGTTAAGCAGATGTGCACCAACCTGTTCTCCAGTTAGGTTCAGCATGGATTTCAGATCTGTCCCATTGAGTAATGACACCTGCATTGAGAGAGTTAGTAAAAGACCTTCAGTTATCAACCATGATTGTAGTAGAACCATCAACAAAATGACTGTCCATTTATGACATGTATGCATTTCATGCTTGTTTATCTACATTCAATATATTTATCTCTTTAAATCTCCCTATTAATACACTTCCTGCAGTGGATGTGAATGTAACCAAATTAAAAGATTTTACTGTATCTTTCTATGGATATTCCCCCTGTTTATATTTTGGCATCATCTCACTCCCTTTTTTCTCTCTACAGTAACATACGTTACATCTATGTCAGGGGTAGGCAACTAGATTCAGCCACGGGACGATTTTTGTCCGAGCGGATGGTTAGGGGGCAGGAACATGATCATAATAATTTGTACACTGCACATTGACCACAAGTAAACCCAAAAAGAGATTGTTATTTTCAAATACAATCATTTCATACCTTGATTACATTGAGACATGATCACATACTGCGTGTCTCTCTTTTTATTTGTAGGAATACTTGGGAACAGATTTCCTGAATTACATGTTTTAACTGAATTCCTGGTGATTTGATAGTCTTATTTGATCAAAAACAAAAATATATTTGAATGCAATCTTTGGGCGGCCCAAAAGAAATCACTCCCAGGCCGGTTTTGTTCCGTGAGCCGCCTATTGCCGACTCCTGTTCTATGTCACCCCAATGTCATCCTTATTATGTTAACCCTCGTTAACTTTCATATAGAATGAATGATGATGTATAAATATGTGAGGACTCCTTACTAAACCATGCAGCATGAGTCCTTTGGGAACTCCGGTGATGAAGTCTGAAAAGACAGAAAATGAGAATAAAGAAAGAAAATAAGTTTAAAAGATTGGAGAGAGCAGTTGAGTCCAAGCACTTCCAAATACACAAGGGTCAAAACTTTGCTGGTAATAACCCAGTGTTTAAAATAGGGAAAGCTGAGGCTTGTTTGTTGCAGGTGCATGGGAAATCCATGATACTGTACAAGCTTAATAACTTAAGTGATACAGGCAAGCCCAGCCCGCAAGTTTTTATTTTCTTTTAAAATAAGTCAATGTTGAAAATATCCCTGTTGTGGCTTTTTTTTTTTTTTTACCTTTATTTTACTAGGCAAGTCAGTTAAGAACAAATTCTTATTTTCAATGGCGGCCTAGGAACAGTGGGTTAACTGCCTGTTCAGGGGCAGAACGACAGATTTGTACCTTGTCAGCTCGGGGATTTGAACTTGCAACCTTTCGGTTACTAGTCCAACGCTCTAACCACTAGGCTACCCTGCCGCCCCGAGTGCCGCCTTTGAGTGAGTTACTGAACTGGACAAGCTTCAGGGAAATATATTAGTGAGAGTCAAGTTGCCTCGTTTTAAACGTGTCTTCTGTTCAAGAATACTATCTGTCAAGTACTTACTACAATATACTATAAAGACATGTGATAAGTACATTATTATCTTATGCTCTGATACATTCACACGCTCTAATGACTAGCTCTCTAATGACTAGCGCTCAAATGACTAGCGCTCTAATGACTAGCTCTCTAATGACTAGCGCTCTAATGACTAGCGCTCTAATGACTAGCGCTCTAATGACTAACGCTCTAATGACTAGCTCTCGAATGACTAGCTCTCGAATGACTAGCGCTCTAATAACTAGCGCTCTAATGACCTGCGCTCTAATGACCTGCGCTCGAATGACTAACGCTCTAATGACTAGCGCTCTAATGACTAGCGCTCTAATGACTAATGCTCTAATGACTAATGCTCTAATGACTAAAGCTCTAATGAGCACATTAGTATATTAGAGCACAGGGGGTCTTTAGATGGTTAACTATTAGACAGGGCTATGGGGTAAGCAAACCCAAAGCCCAATCATGCTCGAGCTAAGTAAGTTGGCGTTGTAAATATGACACTCACCTTCAATATCATCTCCGCTGAACTCCCCGCCGGCAACAGAGTAACCTGGAATGAGAGTGAGACAACGAGAAAGCGAGAGGGAGAGCAAGCAAGAGTGAGAAAGAGAGAGGGGGGAGAGAGAGAGAGAAAGAAAGATAGATAGAAAGAAAGATAATGAGAGAGAAAGAAAGGTGGAGAGAGAACGAGAGAAAGAGAGAGAGAAGAGAAGAGTGAGAGCAATGAGAAATCAAGAAAGGCCACCACTTAGTGCTCTGATCAAAAGCAGTGCACTGTAAGGGGAATAGGGTGTCAGATGCAGCCTTTAGCTACTGTAGCTCCTATGAAGAAGTGGACTATACTAACCGAGGTAGCTGTCGTCATAGCTCCCCTGCACCTGCCGAGTCTGGATCTGCCCAGTAACAGAGAGCAGGAAGTAGGATGGGAAGTAGGCCTTGACAATTTCCTCTGTGGTGGCTGAGACTAGTTGACCTGTAGGCCGGAACGGATGGGGAAAAGGTTAAGACTTAAGAGGTTAAGACTTTTGAACTATGTTTTTTAGCTGCACTAAAATGATTGTCGAGGTTTGGCCCTGTGGATGGTGTAGGGGATAACTTCACCGCTTGGGGAAAAATAGGCTGTTGTCTGCGCAAGTTCCAAACCCGCCCTTTCACTGTACTGACACATACAAAGCTCTTTCTCCCATCTCTCTCCACTGTACCTGTCTCTCTCCACTGTACCTGTCTCTCTCCTCTGTACCTGTCTCTCTCCTCTGTACCTGTCTCTCTCCACTGTACCTGTCTCTCTCCACTGTACCTGTCTCTCTCCACTGTACCTGTCTCTCTCCTCTGTACCTGTCTCTCTCCTCTGTACCTGTCTCTCTCCACTGTACCTGCCTCTCTCCACTGTACCTGTCTCTCTCCTCTGTACCTGTCTCTCTCCTCTGTATCTGTCTCTCTCCTCTGTACCTGTCTCTCTCCACTGTACCTGTCTCTCTCCACTGTACCTGCCTCTCTCCACTGTACCTGTCTCTCTCCTCTGTACCTGTCTCTCTCCACTGTACCTGTCTCTCTCCTCTGTACCAGTCTCTCTCCACTGTACCTGTCTCTCTCCACTGTACCTGTCTCTCTCCACTGTACCAGTCTCTCTCCACTGTACCTGTCTCTCTCCACTGTACCTTCTCTCTCCACTGTACCTGTCTCTCTCCTCTGTACCTGTCTCTCTCCACTGTACCAGTCTCTCTCCACTGTACCCGTCTCTCTCCACTGTACCTGTCTCTCTCCACTGTACCTGTCTCTCTCCACTGTACCTGTCTCTCTCCTCTGTGCCTGTCTAATAAAAATGTGACAGTGGGAATTCCCAGTATAGTTTTCTAAGCTGTACTGTATGCTATCTCTACATCCTGTACTTGAGCCAGTTCATAGTAATCCACATATGGTCTCAATAGGATCCTATCATAAATCTAATAGTGCACTCACCTTGCCAGTAAAAGCTTCCTGGTCCTCCGAGAACAACCTTCCCATCCTGAAACACGCAGAAAACCACCACTCTGATGAGAACCTTAGGTATCAAGCAACTGTTCAAACTCCATTGTAAGTCTTATGTTATATGACTAAACATACAGTATTCATTCAGTGGGCTGTTCCAGAAAGCAGGATCATTCAGTTAGCCAGCTTACTTTGATAAGCAGTCAAATATGTATTGATTTCCTAAATCATTCAGAAAGCAAAACTTGAATATGGTTGTTTGTTGCTTAGTTGGAGGTTAATTCAGAATGTCTGGGACAGTTACCTGGCTAAGATTCAAATCACATTATGGGTCAATTGCAGACAAGGACAACCAAAATTCTACTTCCACTTTTAACCCAACCCCTCCAAAAGACCCACACACAGCACACACACAGGTTTTTAGAGAGGTGTGGAGGGGCTACCTGCCTCCCCATACAAAAATCTCTAACTTACTGATCCTGCTTTCTGGAACAGCCCCCCAGAACATAAGGAGTTTGCCCCATTAAAAACTAAAAGAGAATCTCTTTTGAATTGTTTGTTAAGGAATTGTTCCTTGTCCTGTTCAACGTACCTTGGTGAAGTCAGCACTGAACCCACCCTGACAGTAGCCCTGTCCTGCAGGACCATGTCTCTCTAAGGTAAAAGGAAGAGATGCAGAAAACATTGATAAGGCCACCACCCAAATGGCCAATCCAGGGCCTAGTTTCCCAAAAGCATGTTAAGATTATGTTCATCGTTAGAACCTTTCGTAGGAGAATCATTAAATCTCTGAGCTGTTTCCCATTGTTAAAACTCGTAATCTAACGCCTGCCTCAGACCACTCGTAGAACAGCTAAGTGTGCCGTTAGATGCTTTTTTGCCCTCCCAAGTCACTTTACTCACAGAAGATCTCCGCTAAACATAGAATCACATGATTTATCCATCTCTCTGTGACCACCGATAACTTCACAAGAAGTTGACTAAAAATACAAAGTCGCCAATGTCTTTGCAATTGATAAAAACAAATGAAAACCGAGATGACTGCATTAAAAAATAAACAGTATGCTAAAGGCCTATTTCAATCATATTGAAGTATATTTAATTTTCAATCACTTGAGTTCTATTTTGCTACGTTCTGTAATTTGTCTTAATATATTTCATGATGTGTAGCCTAACATGTGCACAATGCTGTGCCAATTCTGTGATTCAGTGCATTTTTATTGGCTAAGCATTTGAATAAACTGCCTCAATATTTGCAGCCGTAGGTGGTACTATCTCTCTAATCTAAGCTGATCCGTCGTCAGTATTATGAAACAATTATAATGTTTAGGTAAGATTTGATTGGACGAAGCTGATCAGAGAGCAACGCTCCCTTTATTTCAATCTTATCAGTACCGTCACATGCTCCAATGACGGCCTTATCGAACGTTCTCTCTGCATGGTGTTTTGAGAAAAGCGTATTATCTTCCTCGGTTGTAGGAAAGATGCATCTTTAAAACCCTCGCATCTTTAAAATCACTCGGAAGCCTAAGCTTCCATCGTTATGAGAAACCTGTCCCTGGGCAATATTATTGTTACATCTGCGCCTGCCACGCCCTCTACTGTTCCTCCTGTGTCTCCCTAACCTGCCGCCACTCCCCCAGTACTCTCTCCCTCTTTCTATCTCTGTGTGTGTGTGATTGTGTGGGCAGAGACAGGTGTGCTGGAGGCAGAGCAGATCCCCACCAGCTGCAACCTGTTCCATAATCAAGACCTCTACAAATACTCAGCCCTGCCACTTCCACGCTGCTAGATCGTAACCTCTGCTCAGTCAGTCTGTGTTTATTGCTGTTTGTTTCTGCATAGATCCTGCTTTCATGTTGTGCCTGTTTCCCCTTGCCTGACGCTGTTTTCCTCTCCGCTACAGTTCTGTCCTCTCTGACTCTGGTCCCTGTCTCCAGTCCCACGTCTCGTCAGTCCTGCAACTCTGTCCTGGACCCCCCCACTCTACTGTTTCCTTGGATTCCTCTCCGGACCTGCTTACCCAGCCCCAACTCCCCTCGCTCCAGCCTCAGCACCTGGCTCCCTGTAACCTGTCCAATCTTTCCCTGGCCTGCACCCCATCTTCCCCTGTATTTCAATAAATACCTTGGTTACCGTATCCCAGTCTCCTTGTCTGAGTCTGCTCTTGGGTTCAACTGTTCCGCTCCGTGTAACAATCATAACATTGTGAGCACACAAATCTCCCATTGACATCAGTGGTCAATTTATAAGAATGTTGGATCTAAAGTGAGGATTTGGCCCTCATCCTCACGAGACAAATCTGTGGCTGCATGTTTCGTCACTACTTCATTCAATTGACTTCAGGTACAGTATTTTGGATAAGGATGTTGTTGCAGTACTGTACCTGTGCGACAGGGGGCGTACTCCACAAATGTCTTGAGGTTGTCCACGGAGAGGTAGCAGGTTCCTGTGGCATCTGAGAACGGGGCATCGTGTTCCGTTCTCCAGTAATATCTTGGGGCACAAGCCTTGGAGACATTCAAGAAAGGCGTTCAAAACAACACACAAACTTCACAACTGTCAACTGTTAGATGTTGATACACATCCCTGACATATAGTAAAAAGCTTTTTATGACTGGGGCTATGGTGGACTTCATTGGAGGCTGCTGAGGGGAGGACGGCTCACAATAATGGCTGGAAGGGAGCAAAAGGAATTGAACCATGTGTTTGATGTATTTGATACCATTCCACTCCAGCCGTTACCACGAGCCAGTCCTCCCCAATTAAGTTGCCACCAACCTCCTGTGGTAGAACTTGTGTGTAGAACTTGTGAACGATATCAAAATCCAAATAAAATTATATATATTTCTGTGAGCAATTCTAACAGGACAGTTATATGATGACATATTCCCTTCTATCCCACAGAATGTAGTAGCCTATCTTACCAGGACAGTGTTGCCATGGGAACGCACCGTAGCCCCAAACCACTGATGGGACTTGAACTCGACCTGGACGTCGACGTCGTTGACGTGGAAGCTGCGATCCCCTGGGAGATGCCGAAGAAACGCACCTTTACATTCGTAATGCAGTACTTGTATGACACTGTAATAGCTCGCCTAAAGTTTGCACCAGTGTTTCCTCAAGTAACCCTACTGTTCCACTTACTGTATTTCAGGACTATCACACCTGATTCGACAAATGAGGGGCGTGATCAACTTGGTACTGGTACTCCCTGTATATAGCCATGTTATTACATTGTACCCCTGCACATCGACTATGTACTGGTACTCCCTGTATATAGCCATGTTATTACATTGTACCCCTGCACGTCAACTAGGTACTGGTACTCCCTGTATATAGCCATGTTATTACGTTGTACCCCTGCACATCGACTAGGTACTGGTACTCCCTGTATATAGCCATGTTATTACGTTGTACCCCTGCACATCGACTAGGTACTGGTACTCCCTGTATATAGCCATGTTATTACGTTGTATCCCTGAACATCAACTAGGTACTGGTACTCCCTGTATATAGCCATGTTATTACGTTGTACCCCTGCACATCGACTAGGTACTGGTACTCCCTGTATATAGCCATGTTATTACGTTGTATCCCTGAACATCAACTAGGTACTGGTACTCCCTGTATATAGCCATGTTATTACGTTGTACCCCTGCACATCGACTAGGTACTGGTACTCCCTGTATATAGCCATGTTATTACATTGTACCCCTGCACATCGACTATGTACTGGTACACCCTGTATATAGCCATGTTATTACGTTGTACCCCTGCACATCGACTAGGTACTGGTACTCCCTGTATATAGCCATGTTATTACGTTGTACCCCTGCACATCGACTAGGTACTGGTACTCCCTGTATATAGCCATGTTATTACCTCGTACCCCTGCACATCGACTAGGTACTGGTACTCCCTGTATATAGCCATGTTATTACCTCGTACCCCTGCACATCGACTAGGTACTGGTACTCCCTGTATATAGCCATGTTATTACGTTGTACCCCTGCACATCGACTAGGTACTGGTACTCCCTGTATATAGCCATGTTATTACGCTGTACCCCTGCACATCAACTAGGCACTGGTACTCCCTGTATATAGCCATGTTATTACGTTGTACCCCTGCACATCGACTAGGTACTGGTACTCCCTGTATATAGCCATGTTATTAAGTTTTACCCCTGCACATCGACTAGGTACTGGTACTCCCTGTATATAGCCATGTTATTACGTTGTACCCCTGCACATCGACTAGGTACTGGTGCTCCCTGTATATAGCCATGTTATTACGCTGTACCCCTGCACATCAACTAGGCACTGGTACTCCTTGTATATAGCCATGTTATTACGTTGTATCCCTGCACATCGACTAGGTACTGGTACTCCCTGTATATAGCCATGTTATTACCTCGTACCCCTGCACATCAACTAGGTACTGGTACTCCCTGTATTTAGCCATGTTATTTTCTACTTCCTGTATATAGCCATGTTATTTTCTACTTCCTGTATATAGCCATGTTATTTTCTACTTCCTGTATATAGCCATGTTATTTTCTACTGCCTGTATATAGCCATGTTATTTTCTACTGCCTGTATATAGCCCTGTTATTTTCTACTTCCTGTATATAGCCATGTTATTTTCTACTTCCTGTATATAGCCATGTTATTTTCTACTTCCTGTATATAGCCATGTTATTTTCTACTGTCTGTATATAGCCATGTTATTTTTATTCAAAATGTTATTTTTTATTCACTGTATTTATATTTAATCTTTAACTCTACATTGTTTGAAAAGGAACCATAAGTAAGCATTTCACTGTTATTGTTTACTAAGCATGTGACAAATGACATTTAGTTGATCATTTGAATCAGGTGTCCTTGCACTGAAATACATCAAATAAATGCAATGGCTGGGGTGGTCCATCGATCTCAGCCGCTGCCTGTTGGTGACATGTACTGTGTATTACTGCTGCCAGCATGGGCTCCAATCCATCCCACTGCGCTCTAGCACTCTGTCTCCTTCTATACTTGTTTCTCTCTATCCTGTCCAATAAACACAACAAATACAAAAGGGGCACTACTGCAACAAAAAAAAGGAATGGCTGGTGGAACTCAAGAGAAGTTTCAGAAACTGTGATTTCTACTGTAAGTTAACTTTGTCTCAACATGATCCCTCATGTCATCCCTGTTTGATGTCACACGGTTCCACATGTTTTTATAACTCTGTCTAAGTCTCAGCTCTTAATCCATCCACCTTGCTATTGGCAAGCATCAAACCGTTCAGCTGGACTTGGAATGCATTGTTACTGTAGTAACATTTGTCCTTCATAGTCTGATCCCTATTTTTATGAAGGGGGTGGGGGGGCTTTGGTAAAACAGTTTCTTGTGACAGGCAAAACATCAAGCAGCTGGCTAGGAGAGCACATGAGAGACTTGGTTCTGGGCTATGAGAAAGGTCAAACTTTAGTCATGTTGAGACATAGGCAGTGATGCAACCCGTCAGGATGCTCTGGTTTGGCAACTGCTCGGCCTCCGACCGCACGGCACTACAGAGTGTAGTGCGTATGGCCCAGTACATCACTGGGGCCAAGCTTCCTGCCATCCAGGACCTCTATACCAGGCGGTGTCAAAGACTCCAGCCACCCTAGTCATAGACTGTTCTCTCTGCTACTGCACGGCAAGCCCTGGGGCAGCAGGGTAGCCTAGTGGTTAGAGCGTTGGACTAGTAACCGGAAGGTTGCAAGTTCAAACCCCCGAGCTGACAAGGTACAAATCTGCCGTTCTGCCCCTGAACAGGCAGTTAACCCACTGTTCCTAGGCCGTCATTGAAAATAAGAATTTGTTCTTAACTGACTTGCCTGGTTAAAATGTAAAAAATAACATTTTTGATTTCAGAAAGTCACTCCTGGCCAATAGACTTCTTCCCAGGTAAGAAAAAGTTTAAGATGAAGAAGTTAAAATATTTGATGCGGTAGACTTGGCAGTATGGGTTTGATGCATTTTTCTGACGCATAGACTTGAGTGGTGACATTAACCTTCCCGTACCGCTGCCCTGTCGGTCTGTCTGTCTGTCTGTCTGTCTGTCTGTCTGTCTGGCTGGCTGGCTGGCTGGCTGGCTGGCTGCTGGGGTCTGGACTGTGTCTCTAGTACACACTATACTCTTTGAACCCAGAGACCTGCATGGGAAACGTTGCGATGCACAAGCACGTGAAAGGAAGGGCCCAGGGCAGTGTGTGTGTGTGTGTGTGTGTGTGTGTGTGTGTGTGTGTGTGTGTGTGTGTGTGTGTGTAAAACGGCTATCATCTTAATTCCTGAATTAATTTATCACATCAGCTGTTCCTTCAATTTTGAGAATGTACTTATAAGGGTGTATATCTGTGTGCATATAAGCCGGTGGATGTATACAGCACACAGTTTTGTGTACACAGTATGTGTTTGTGATCACAGATAGGTTTGTAAGCAGTGCATGTGTCTGTATTTGTGTATGTATAAACAGTTTACGTGCAAGAGAAGGTGTGTATCCAGGTTATGTGCATTCATGTCTGACTACAGCATACATTAGCTTCAGAAACTATTCACACACCTGGACTTTTTACACATCTTGTTGTGTTACAAAATGGAATTAAAATGTAAGAGATTTAATTGCCATTTTTTTTGTCAACGATCTACACAAAATACCCTGTTATGTCAAAGTGGAAGAAAAGGTCTAACATTTGTAAGAGAAGTCATGAACAATAAAACACGAATTTGTTGATTAGATAAGTACTCAACCTCCTGAGTCAATATATGTTAGAATCACCTTTGGCAGTGATTACAGCTTGGAGTCTTTCTGGGTAAGTCTCCAAGAGCTTTCCACACCTGGATTGTGCAACATTTGCCCATTATTCTTTTCAAAATTCTTCAAGCTCTGCCAAATTAGTTATTGATCATTGCTAGACGACTGTTTTCAGCTTTTGCCATAGATTTTCAAGCCGGTTTCAAAACTGTAACTCGGCCACTCAGGAACATTCACTGTCTTCTTGGTAAGTAACTCCAGTGAGTGTAAATTTGGCCTTGTGCTTTCAGTTTTTGTCCTGCAGAAAGGTGAATTCATCTCCCCGTGTCTGGTGGAAAGCAAACTGAACCAGGTTTTCCTCTAGGATTTTGCCTGTGCTTAGATCCATTTCATACATTATTTTTATCTAGTCCTTAATGATTACAAGCATACCCATAACGTGATGCAGCCACCACTACGCTAGAAAATATGGAGAGTGATACTCAGTAATGTGTTGTATTGGATTTGCCCCAAACATAACACTTTCTATTCAGGACAAAATGTTTTCCACATTTTTTGCAGTATTACTTGTGTGCCTTGTTGCAAAAAGAATGCATGTTTTGGAATATTTTTTTATTCTGTACAGGCTTCCTTCTTTTCACTCTGTCAATTAGGTTTGTATTGTGGAGTATCTACAATGTTGTTGATTCATCCTCAGTTTTTCCTATCCCAGCCATTAAACTCTGTAACGGTTTTAAAGTCACCATTGGCCTCATGGTGAAAACCCTCAGCGGTTTCCTTCCTCTCCGGCAACTGAGTAAGGAAGGACACCTGTTTCTTTGTAGTGGCTGGGTGTATTGATACACCATCCAAAGTGTAATAAATAACTACACCATGCTCAAAGGGATATTCATTGTCAGCTTTTTGTATTTTTACCCATCTACCAATAGCAGCTCTTTTTTTGCGAGGCATTGGAAAACCACTCTGGTCTATGTAGTTGAATCTGTGTTTGAAATTCACAGATAATTGTATGTGTGGGGTACAGAGACGAGGTAGTCATTCATAAATAATGATAAACACCATTATTACACACAGAGTGAGTCCATGCAACTTATTATGTGACTTGTTAAGCAAATGTTTACTCATGAGCTTATTTAGGCTTACCATAACAAAGGGGTTGAATACTTATTGACTCAAGGCATTTCAGCTTTCATGTTTTACTAATTTGTAACAATTTCAAAAACCATATTTCCACTTTGACATTATGGGGTATTGTGTGTAGGCCAGTGACAACAAAAATCTAAATGTAATCATTTTTATTCAGGCTGTGGAATGCGGAAAAAGTCAAGGGGTGTGAATACTTTCTGAACGCATTGTATGTGTGTATATCCTGTTTATGTGCATTTCTGTCTGTACCTGAGTACAGTGTGGAACGGAGTCAAACATGTATTTTCTATATGTTTGACGTGTTTGATACTGTTCCATTAATTCCATTCCAGATATTAAAGATGAGCCCGTCCTCCTATAGCTCCTCCCACCAGCTTCCACAGGTGTACAGTAAGGTATGTGAGTATCAAATCAAATAAAATACATTTTTATTTGTCACATACACATGGTTAGCAGATGTTAATGCGAGTGTAGCGAAATGCTTGTGCTTCTAGTTCCGACAATGCAGTAATAACCAACAAGTAATCTAACTAACAATTCCAAAACTACTGTCTTATACACAGTGTAAGGGGATAAGGAATATGTACATAAGGATATATGAATGAGTGATGGTACAGAGCAGCATAGGCAAGATACAGTAGATGGTATCGAGTACAGTATATACATATGAGATGAGTATGTAAACAAAGTGGCATAGTTAAAGTGGCTAGTGATACATGTATTACATAAGGATGCAGTCGATGATATAGAGTACAGTATATACGTATGCATATGAGATGAATAATGTAGGGTAAGTAACATTATATAAGGTAGCATTGTTTAAAGTGGCTAGTGATATATTTACATCATTTCCCATCAATTCCCATTATTAAAGTGGCTGGAGTTGAGTCAGTGTCAGTGAGTATGTGTGTATCCAGTGTGTGTATTGTAACGGTTTTGACTTGGGGTTATTGTCTGTAGGGTGCCAGGTAGTTTGTGCCTACCAGAGAAAATATTGATTTCTCCTTTTTGTTTGTGAGGGAATGAGTCCCGTCTGGTCCGTCAAGTCTACACCAATACAAAGGACTCAAGTAAGGATGGACATAAACCCTTAAAACATTGGAAATAGCTTCAAAACTGTTCTTCTGCGTGGGTTGTATTACCAACATAAATGATCACACACATAATAATATAACAAACAATGAGCTCTTGTTCCTCGAGAAAAGTCCCGTACCTTGGGCCTAAAAGAGTCCAGCCAGGTAAAGGAGTTCAGTGAACTCCAGTGACCTTAGTCACACAATGTTGGTCCATTCATCAAAATATCTAATTATTTTACAACACAACCATAAAGAGTATCAAATCTCTGTAGTCTTCAACTACAACTGACCACAAATCAACACGGTATAAATCACACTCAAACAAATGAAATACCATATGCAAAAAAGTTGTAGTTAGTCAGTCAGTCAGACAATCCAATCCGAGAAAGGCCATGAAGAAACAGACCAACTGAGATGTGTAGTCCAAAGGAAGAAATGAGTGGATCGATCCTGGTTAAACTTGAGACAAGGCTACAAAGCACACTTTTAAATACAACAAAACAAACAGAGTAAAGAACCTTCGGATCTGAGGGTTGAACACATCCTCATTGGCACCACCATCACAACCCCATTTTGTGCAGCTGATGCTGGCTATTTAGTTGGGAATGAAATGGGAAGCGGCTGGCTATTTAGTTGGGAATGAAACGGGAAGCGTCGTGTTAGAAGGAGAAGTGCAGACGGTTCCGACTAATTCAGGGCCGTCACAGCATGTGTCTATGTAACGTACAATATGTTTGTGACCTATGTGATAACACACACCCTCTGATCCTCAAACGGTGGACCACCTCCTGCTGTATCTGATGGAGTTTGTGACTGCTTCGCTGGTAAGCAGAGCCAGGGGTCCTCAGGGGTCCTTGTCCCCATAATGACTTTGGCCTAATTACAGTTACGACACTGGGCTTCAAGCCAGCCAGCCAGCCAGCCAGGAAATCAACCAAGGCTCTATAGGCTTTAGAAAGAGGGAATACAAGAGAGGACTTGGCCACTACAAAACCCAGTACAAACTTCAAAGAATGGTTTAAATAAAAATGGAGCACTGTTGGTGATGAATCCCTAAGCCTTGACGGAGAGGTTTATCCCCATAACTTTAAGGTCATCCTAGCCAGTGAGCTCGCTAATAGAAGTCTTATAGTTTAATGGCTGAAGAGGCATTTTTATGGTTAAACAATCCAACTTTAACTGGGGGGTATAAATTTGAAATACGGTATACACTGTCTTTGTAAAATCTACATATGAAACATGACGTTAACTTTGCTATTTTTTGTTTTTATTTCAATTTTATTTCACCTTTATTTAACCAGGTAGGCTAGTTGAGAACAAGTTCTCATTTACAACTGCGACCTGACCAAGATAAAGCAAAGCAGTGCGACACATACAACAACACAGAGTTACACATGGAATAAACAAACATGCAGTCAATAATACAATAGGAAAAGTCTATATACAGTGTGTGCAAATGAGGTAGGATAAGGGAGGCAATAAATAGGCCATAGTGGCGAAATAATTACAATATAGTAATTAAACACTGGAGTGATAGATGTGCAGAAGATGAGTGTGCAAGTAGAGATACTGGGGTGCAAAGGAGCAAAATAAATAAAATAAATAACAGTATGGGGATGAGGATGAGGTAGTTGAATGGGCTGTGTACAGGTGCAGTGATCTGTGAGCTGCTCTGACAGCTGGTGCTTAAAGTTAGTGAGGGAGATATGAGTCTCCAGCTTCAGTGATTTTTGCAGTTCGTTCCAGTCATTGGCAGCAGAGAACTGGAAGGAAAGGCAACCAAATGAGGAATTGGCTTTGGGGGTGACCAGTGAGATATACCTGCTGGAGCGCGTGCTACGGGTGGGTGCTGCTATGGTGACCAGTGAGCTGAGATAAGGCGGGGCTTTACCTAGCAAAGACTTACCGATGACCTGGAGCCAGTGGGTTTGGCGATGAATATGAAGCGAGGGCCAGCCAATGAGAGCATACAGGTCACAGTGGTGGGTAGTATATGGGGCTTTGGTGACAAAATGGTTGGCACTGTGGTAGACTGCATCCAATTTGCTGAGTAGAGCGTTGGAGGTTGTTTTTTAAATTACATCGCCGAAGTCAAGGATCGGTAGGATAGTCAATTTTCCGAGGGTATGTTTGGCAGCATGAGTGAAGGATGCTTTGTTTGCGAAATAGGAAGCCAGACACCTAGGTATTTGTAGTTGTCCACATATTCTAAGTCAGAACCGTCCAGAGTAGTGATGCTGGATGGGCGGGCAGGTGTGGTCAGTGAATGGTTGCAGAGCATTGGCCACGGAAGGAGAGTTGTATGGAATTGAAGCTCGTCTAGAGGTTTGATAACACAGTGTCCAAAGAAGGGCCAGAAGTATACAAAATTGTGTCATATGTGTATAAGTGGATCAGAGAATCACCAGCAGCAAGAGCGACATCATTGATGTATACAGAGAAAAAAGTTGGCCTGAGAATTTAACCCTGTGGCACCGCAATAGAGACTGCCAGAGGTCCGGACAACTGGCCCTCCGATTTGACACACTGAACTCTGTCTGAGAAGTAGTTGGTGAACCAGGTGAGGCAGTCATTCGAGAAACCAAGGCTGTTGTGTCTGCTGATAAGAATGTGGTGATTGACAGAGTCGAAAGCCTTGGCCAGGTCGATGAATGGTGAAATACTCCCTGCACAGTATTGTCTCTTATCGATGGCGGTGATGATATCGCTTAGGACCTTGAGAGTGGCTGAGGTGCACCCATGACCAGGTCGGAAACCAGATTGCATAGCGGAGAAGGTACGGTGGGATTTGAAGTGGTTGGTGATCTGTTTGTTAACTTGGCTTTCGAAGACCTTAGAAAGGCAGGGAAGGATAGATATAGGTCTGTAGCAGTTTGGGTCTAGAATGTTTCCCGCCTTTGAAGAGGGGGATAACCGCAGCAGCTTTCCAATCTTTGGGGATCTCAGACGACACAAACGAGAGGTTGAACAGGCTAGTACTTCTCAAATAGTGGGGCGCGCCCCCCTGGGGGGGCTCGGAGCGATGCAGGGAGTAGTTATTTTTTGCACCGAACAAGAGCACACAGCACAGAGCAGGAGATATGAAGTGCAGATAACAAACCCTTAAGAGACACCATAGAAAAATATTTAACAGGGATGAAAAGAAAGGCGGAGAGAGACGGAGATAATGAGACAAACGTAAGTCTCCCGAAAGCTAAGACGAGGAAATATGATGAAGCGTATGTAGCGCTTGGCTTCACTGTGACTACGGTGGGAGACGAGGAGATATGACGAAGCGTATGTAGCACTTGGCATCACCGTGACTACGGTGGAGGACGAGAAAATATGACGAAGCGTATATAGCGCTTGGCTTCACTGTGACTACGGTGGAGGACGAGGGGATATGACGAAGCGTATGTAGCGCTTGGCTTCACTGTGACTACGGTGGAGGACGAGGAAATATGATGAAGCGTATGTAGCGCTTGGCTTCACTGTGACTACGGTGGGAGACGAGGAGATATGACGAAGCGTATGTAGCGCTTGGCTTCACTGTGACTACGGTGGAGGACGAGGAGATATGACGAAGCGTATGTAGCACTTGGCTTCACTGTGACTACGGTGGGAGACGAGGAAATATGACGAAGCGTATGTAGCACTTGGCTTCACTGTGACTACGGTGGGAGACGAGGAGATATGACGAAGCGTATGTAGCACTTGGCTTCACTGTGACTACGGTGGGAGACGAGGAAATATGACGAAGCGTATGTAGCGCTTGGCTTCACTGTGACTACGGTGGAGAACGAGAAAATATGACGAAGCGTATGTAGCGCTTGGCTTCACTGTGACTACGGTGGAGGACGAGGAGATATGACGAAGCGTATGTAGCACTTGGCTTCACTGGGACTACGGTGGGAGACGAGGAAATATGACGAAGTGTATGTAGCGCTTGGCTTCACTGTGACTACGGTGGGGGACGAGGAAAGACCGATATGTTTACTGTGTCTAAAAATGTTGGCAGCGGACAGCATGAAGCCAAATAAGGCGACACTTGAAGACATTACACCCCAATCACGCTGATAAGCCGCTTGAGTTTTTTCAGCGAAAACGTGCCGAATACTGCCAACAATCGTCCCGCTTTGTGAATGCTACTTCAGTAAACCAGCGAGCACTGTTAGCATCATATAAGGTGGCGTACCAAATTGCTCAGTGCAAAAACCCCACTCCATAGCAGAGGAGCTGATACTGCCTGCAGCATTAGACCTGGTCTCTGTCATGCTGGATGACGCAAGTGCTGCAAAAATAAAAGTACTTTCCTGAAAACAGTTCCCAATATGACTGGGTGAGAGATCCTTTCAATGCACCAGCTCCAACTGGTTTCAGCTCTGCAGAGGAGGACCAGTTCCCAATATGACTGGGTGAGAGATCCTTTCAATGCACCAGCTCCAACTGGTTTCAGCTCTGCAGTGGAGGACCAGTTCCCAATATGACTGGGTGAGAGATCCTTTCAATGCACCAGCTCCAACTGGTTTCAGCTCTGCAGAGGAGGACCAGTTCCCAATATGACTGGGTGAGAGATCCTTTCAATGCACCAACTCCAACTGGTTTCAGCTCTGCAGAGGAGGACCAGTTCCCAATATGACTGTATGACTGGGTGAGAGATCCTTTCAATGCACCAGCTCCAACTGGTTTCAGCTCTGCAGAGGAGGACCAGTTCCCAATATGACTGGGTGAGAGATCCTTTCAATGCACCAGCTCCAACTGGTTTCAGCTCTGCAGAGGAGGACCAGTTCCCAATATGACTGGGTGAGAGATCCTTTCAATGCACCAGCTCCAACTAGTTTCAGCTCTGCAGAGGAGGACCAGTTCATTGATATGACGTCTGACTCCACATTGAGACTGAGGTTCACATCAAAGACACTGGGTGAATTCTGGCTGAGTGTAGAGAGGCAGTATCCACTCTTCGGGCAGAGGGCCGTGGGCATTCTTCTTCCTTTTGCAACATCTTATCTTTGTGAGACTGGCTTCTCTGCTGTTGCTGCACTGAAGACCAAGTACAGGTCCCAGCTAAACATTGAGCTGTGCTCTGTAAAACGTGCACATTGTAGCCATTAATCCTGACTTCCTCATTTAGATGTTTAGATGTTTTTAAATCAGCACAAATTGTTTTATTCATTTTTGTTTTATAGGTCAAAGTGTTTCATATATTGTGCTATTTTATTTTATTTTTCAGTATCAAATACAATGGATACAATGTTATGCAGAGGTGTACTTATACATTTTTTATAGACAAATTATACTATTTACAGTCGTGGCGGGGAGTTGGGGGGCGCAAAATGTTTACTTCTTCCTAGGGGGGGGGGCTAGTAATAGGGGTTACAACAATTTTGGCAGATCATTTTAGAAAGAGAGGGTCCAGATTGTCTAGCCCGACTGATTTGTAGGGGTCCAGATTTTCCAGCTCTTTTAGAACATCAGCTATCAGGATTTGGGTGAAAGAGAAATGGAGGAGGCTTGGGCAAGTTGCTGTGGGGGGTGCAGGGCTGTTGATCGGGGTGGGGGTAGCCAGGTCAAAAGCATGGCTAGCCGTAGAAAAATGCTTATTGAAATTCTCGATTATCACGGATTTATTGGTGGTGACAGTGTTTCCTAGCCTCAGTGCAGTGGGAAGCTGGGAGGAGGTGCTCTTATTCTCCATGGACTTTACAGTGTCCCAGAACTTTTGGGAGTTTGTGCTACAGGATGCAAATTTCGGGTTTGAAAAAGCTAGCCTTTGCTTTCCAAACTGCCTGTGTATATTGGTTCTTAACTTCCCTGAAAAGTTTCATATCGCGGGGGCTATTCGATACTAATGCAGTACGCCACAGGATGTTTTTGTGCTGGTCAAGGGCAGTCAGGTCTGGAGTGAACCAAGGGCCATATCTGTTACTGGTTCTAAATTTGTTGAATGGGGCCATGCTTATTTAAGATGGTGAGGAAAGCACTTTTAAAGAATAACCAGGCATCCTCTACTGTCGGAATGAGGTCGATATTCTTCCAAGATACCCGGACCAGGTCGATTAGAAAGGCCTGCTCGCTGAAGTGTTTTACGGAGCGTTTGACAGTGATGAGGGGTGGTCGTTTGACCACAGACACATTACGGACGCAGGCAATGAGGCAGTGATCACTGAGATCCTGGTTGAAGACAGCAGAGTTGTATTTGGAGGGCAGGTTGGTTAGGATGCACAGCTGGGGGCAGAAGGTGGTCTATAGCAAACGGCAACGGTGAGAGACTGGAAAGGTGGATTTTTAAAAGTAGAAGCTCAAATTGTTTGGTCACAGACCTATATAGTAAGACAGAACTCTGCAGGCTATCTCTGTTGTAGATTGCAACTCCACCCCCTTTGGCAGTTCTATCTTGTCAGAAAGTGTTATAGTTAGGGAGGGAAATTTCAGGGTTTTTGGTGGTCTTCCTTAGCCAGGATTCAGACATGGCTAGGGCATCCGGGTTGGCAGAGTGTGCTGAAGCAGTGAATAAAACAAACTTAGGGAGGAGGCTTCTTATGTTAACATGCATGAAACCAAGGCTTTTACGGTTACAGAAGTCAACAAATGAGAGCGCCTGGGGAATGGGAGTGGAGCTAGGCACTGCAGGGCCTGGATTAACCTCTACATCACCAGAGGAACAGAAGAGGAGTATGATAAGGGTACGGCTAAAGGCTATAAGAACTGGTCGTCTAGTACGTTCGGAACAGAGAGTAAAAGGAACAGGTTTCTGGGCACGGTATAATAGATTCAAGGCATAATGTACAGACAAAGATATGGTAGGATGTGAATACAGTGGAGATAAACCTATGCATTGAGTGACGATGATAGAAATATTGTCTCTAGAAACATAATTTAAACCAGATGAGGTCACCGCATGTGTGGAAGGTGGAACTAAAGGGTTAACTAAGGCGTATTGAGCAATGGACAAGGCATATTGACATTAGGGAGAGGCATGCGTAGCCGAGTGATCATTGGGTCCAGTGAGTAGCTGGGTGAGCTGGAGACACGGTTATTCAGACAGCTAGCAGGCCGGGGCTAGCAGAAGGGCCTTAGAGGGATGTTGCGACGGAAGAAGTCAGTTGTATCCCTTTCGTGCGGTTATGTCGGGCGATCAGTCGTGATGGATCAGCAGGGTTCCGTGTAGTAAAAGGGTCCAGGCCAATTGGCAAAATAGGTATAGTAGCCCCCCAAAAAATGGCTGATGGACTACTTCAGCTAGCAGTCCGGAGTGCTCTAGACAGCTAGCGGGCCGCGGCTAGCAGGCTAGCAGATGGGCATTCAGGGGATGTCGTGACGGGGGAGCCAGTTGAAACACCCCCTCGGGCGGATTACGTTGGTAGTCCAGTCGTGATGGATCGGTGGGGTTCCGTATTGGCAATAAAAGGGGTACAGGCCAATTGGAAAAATAGGTGTTGTAGCCCAAGGAGTGGCTGATGGACCTCTTCAGCTAGCCGGGAGATGGGCCTAGCATAGGCTAGCTCCAGCCTAATTGGTGCTTGCTTCGGGACAGAGAGTTTAGCCAGGAGAAGCCAATCGGATAGCAGCTAGCTAGCTGCGATGATCCAGGTGAAGAGGTCCAGAGCTTGCGGTAGGAATCCCGGGATATGGAGAATAAGGAGTCCTATACGCTCTGGGTTGAATCGCGTTGTGCAGACTGGCAGGAGTTGTCTGGGCTGAAGGCTAGCTGATGACCGCTAGCAGTGGCTAGCTGACTACTAGCTAGTAGCTAGTTAGCTGGCTAGCTTTCTGTTGGGGGTTCTGGTTCTGAAGTAAAGAAAATAGCAGATCCATACCACATTTGGTGAGGCGGGTTGCATGAGAGTATGTTGAAGTTGGGGTCAAGAAAAATATATTTTTAAGTAATATATGCGAAGAAAAAAAATATATATATATATACACGGGACACGACAAGACGAAGACAAAAGACGCCTGACTGCTACGCCATCTTGGATTTCAAAATGGGGAATGGGGAAACTCATCATTCTTTACACAAGGAAGAAACATTGATGAGCTGCTTTTCCACACATTCACACCAACTCATTCCACCAGGTTTTTCAGCCAGGTACCTTACCTTCATTGTCAAAATTGACAACACTGCAATCCGATTGGTCCTGGCTCCAGGGACACAAGTACACAGATCCACCTTCGATGATGTTCGTTTGGCTGGTGTTAGCTTTGGGAGCACCAATCAGAATACTGAAACTGTAGAATAAAAACAGAAGACAAAACACAGTATTAGTGCACGGTCGGCCAAAAATAGTGGGAGTACATGAAGCAATGAGTACTTTTGATCTATTCATCTTCGGTTGTTGTTTTTAAACTGATTTGAGCAATGATTTGAGCAATGATTTGACATATACTTCCCTCCCTTCATGGAGAGATTGGAAACTCAAATTGGTCTACACGGACAAGTTCTGGCCTGGTTTAGATCTTATCTGTCGAAAATATATCCGTTTGTTTCTGTGAATGGTTTGTCCTCTGACAAATCAACTGTAAATTTCGGTGTTCCTCAAGGTTCCGTTTTAGGACCACTATTATTTTCACTATATACTGTATTTACCTCTTGGTGATGTCATTCGGAAACATAATGTTAACTTTCACTGCTATGTGGACAATATACAGCTGTACATTTCGATGAATCATGGTGAAGCCCCAAAATTGCCCTCCCTGGAAGCCTGTGTTTCAGACATAAGGAAGTGGATCGCTTCAACGTTCTGCTGCCTGCAACATCCTCCAGCATGACCGGTTTGGCGGTGGGTCAGCCATGGTGTAGGGTGGCATTTCTTTGGTGTGGGGTGGCATTTCTTCCATGTGCTTGTCAGAGGTAGCCTGACTGCCATTAGGTACCGAGATGAGATCCTCAGACCCCTTGTGAGACCATATGCTGGTGCGGTTGGCCCTGGGTTCCTCCTAATGCAAGACAATGCTAGACCTCATGTGGCTGGAGTGTGTCAGCAGTTTCTGCAAGAGGAAGGCATTGATGCTATGGACTGGCCCGCCCGTTCCCCAGACCTGAATCCAATTGAGCACATCTGGGACATCATGTCTCGCTCCATCCACCAACGCCACGTTGCACCACAGACTGTCCAGGAGTTGGCGGATGCTTTAGTCCAGGTCTGGGAGGAGATCCCTCAGGAGACCATCCGCCACCTCATCAGGAGCATGCTCAGGCGTTGTAGGGAGGTCATACAGGCACGTGGAGGCCACACACACTACTGAGCATCATTTTGACTTGTTTTAAGGACATTACATCAAAGTTGGATCAGCCTGTAGTGTGGTTTTTCCACTTTAATTTTGAGTGTGACTCCAAATCCAGACATCCATGTGTTGATAAATTTGATTTCCATTGATAATTTTTGTGTGATTTTGTTGTCGGCACATTCAACTATGTAAAGAAAAAAATATTTAATAAGAATATTTCATTCATTCAGATCTAGGATGTGTTATTTTAGTGTTCCCTTTATTTTTTTGAGCAGTGTATATATACTGTATATAGTGGGACATTCTGGTCTGGTCTACCTCCAGTGGGCTCAAACATCTCTCCACAATCCTAAAGACGAAGTGCAGGCTACATGTCCTACATTTAATGAATTCAGATATTATTCCACCAAGGAGGCTAAACACGGAACACATATTTCAAAGGAGTATTGGGCTATTAAGGGTCAAATGGCAACAATCTGTGGAAATTGAATAAATGACGAGAATGAACACCACACTTTAACGTAGGGGAAACACTGCATTAACATTGCAGATC
Organism: Oncorhynchus nerka; assembly: GCF_034236695.1. Lineage (NCBI taxonomy): Eukaryota > Metazoa > Chordata > Actinopteri > Salmoniformes > Salmonidae > Oncorhynchus > Oncorhynchus nerka. The sequence goes on from NC_088397.1 coordinate 83,529,637, forward strand.
ACATATTATTGCCAGACACCCTCTGTACCAAAACACTGGGGGTTCTGTGTTAACTAGGGTCATTGACTCACACCGTGGATGTCGCTGAGGCACATAAACAACTTTGGCATGCTGAAAAACAGCAAACTCTGGCAACCGCCTGTATGGGACAACACAATCTAACTTGTGGCATGCAATGAAATTGAGGAGAGCCTTTTCGGGCAAGTGAGAAAAAAAGGCATGTCACTCTATTTGTCCCCTTGTGACATCAACTGTTTTCCACTGACTCCAACTTGACTAAAATGACCCAAAACATGTCAGGAGCAATCAACAGTCATATGATCAAGTTTTTTGAAATCAAAACAATAAAAATAGATAGCTATTCAATGATTTAGTTTATTTCAGCACAAAGGCTACCGTTGTCCTGTCCTGACAAGCTTAAATAAAGCACCGGAGAAAAAGAGCTGACTCATACAATTGGACTGAATCAACATCTTGGTAATGACTCCACAACACACATCTGTCCCTCCCCCCAACGGAGTAAGACAAACAATTTCCTCGCTGCTGGTGTCAGAAAATGGGAACATTGATTAAGTCAATGGCATCAAAACAACTCTGCCTCTGAGGACAGTAGAAGGAAAGCTGTGACAGGAGAGTTGATATAGGCCTAGCCTCTAAAAATGTGTTTAAACATCTGATCAGCTCAGCCCCGATGTCAATGGTGACCCTCAGATTTGAGTAAATGGGTCGTCTTTATTATCTATTAGCAAAATGAGCATTGTAACCTAACTCCTGACATTATAGGCCTAACAATTATGTCAAAGTTATATCTCTAGAGTTATCCCATTGTGAACTAGGCCTGCATGAAACTTTCCCTTCTACTGTAGGCTAATAGCACCCATGAATCCATACATTTGAGAAAAGTGAATAGTGTAAAGTGTTGGTCCCATATCTCATGAGCTCAGAAAAGGATCCCAAACATTTTCCATATGCACAAAAAGCTAATTTCTCTCAAAATTTGGGCAACAGGTGTTGCATATAAAGAAGCTGATTCAACAGCATGATCATTACACAGGTGTGCCTTGTGATGGGGTCAAGAAAATGTGCAGTGTTGTCACACACCACAATGCCACAGATATTTGAAGGATCGTTCAATTGGCATGCTGACTGCAGGAAAGTCCACCAGAGCTGTTGCCAAAGAATTTAATGTTAATTTCTCTACCATAAGCCGCCTCCAATGTCGTTTTAGAGAATTTGGCAGTACATCCAACCATCCTCACAACCGCAGACCACGTGTATGGCGAGTGGTTTGCTGATGTCAAGGTTGTAAACAGAGAGCCCCATGGTGGCGGTGCAGTTATGGTATGGGCAGGCATAAGCTATGGACAACGAACACAATAGCATTTTATCTATTGCAATTTGAATGCATAGAGATGCTGTGACGGGATCCTGAGGCCCATTGTCTTGCCATTCTTCCGCTGCCATCAACTCATGTTTCAGAGTGATAATGCATGGCTCCATGTCGCAAGGATCTGTACACAATTCCTCAAAACTGAAAATGGCCCAGTTCTTTCCATGGCCTGTATACTCACCAGACATGTCACCCATTGAGCAAGTTTGGAATGCTCTGGATCAATGTGCACAACAGCGTGTTCCAGTTCCCACCCATATCCAGCAACTTCACACAGCCATTGAAGAGGAGTGGGACAACATTCCACAGGCCACAATCAACAGCCTGATCAACTCTACGCCAAGGAGATGTGTTGCGCTGCTTGAGGCAAATAGTGGTCACACCAGATATTGACCTGGTTTTCTGATCCACGCCCCTATCTTTTTTTAAGGTATCTGTGACCAACAGGTGCATATCTGTATTCCCAGTCATGTGAAATCCATAGATTAGGGCCTAATTAATCAATTTCAATTGACTGATTTCCTTATAACAACTGTAACTCAGTAAAATCTTTGAAATTGTTTCATTTCTATTTTTGTATATAATACAATTCCAGAAAGGGGTGGGGGGATATTCAAAGTCCATGGAATCCCTATTCATCCAATGATTTACATTTTCACTTTATTTGATCCAAATCCGCAAAAATGCTGAATATGTCTGTCTGGAATATACCACAAAATAATCTAATGGAAAATAGCCTACTTAACATGATGATGTGGCCGATGACAATTTGCTTCTTGAAAGTCCGATATCTTGAAAACTTGACTGCTGACATGCAAAACATTTAGGAATGGACTAATAAAAACGATCCTTTTTTCGTGTGGAGCTTCCATTGAAGAAGATATCACCCCACGAGAGTAAGCGGGTTGGCATTTATTGTCATGAATCTGAAGCTCTGGAGGCAGCTCTGCAGAGTAGTCACTAGCTGGCACAGCCACAAAGTCATAAAATCTGATTTTAAACCTAACCTTAACCGTAACCGTAACCTTAACCACACTGGCAACCCTGATGCCTAACCCTAACCTTTAATTAACACCAAAAATCCAATTTTTGATTTTATTATTATTATTTCGACATAGAACATTTCTACTTTGCAGCTGGCCTATCTAGCAGGAATCTCTCAGTTCTGCCCCCAGGGCAAGATTCATGACAATAAGCATCAACCTGCGCTTGTCCATTGCGGGTTCCCTATTAACCGTTATTCAAATCGAAATAGTAGGCTAGGCCCCAGTGGTAGCATATAGGCCAATAACATGATACAATGTCGTGTAGACCATGGGTGAAATTAGACTACATTGAATGACAAGAATATCAAATAGTACGGAATAATTTAAATCACTTTTGAAGTGAAAGGAATTGTGTATATTGTGGTGACATTTTCCTAAAACACCACTGAGTGGTAAGATTAATGCGCACTCACCTAGATGCATTATTGTAGAAAAAATCCACGGAATAACCGAAAAAAGATCCCTTAGGTCCAGAGTAGACGATCCGGTTTTCTGTTTCTAAATTAAACGTTGCGCACAGCTGGATAAAAACAACTGCAATTACAACGAACCGGGCGCAATAACCTGGATTTCGCAGGATTGAGTTGACTGAAATTGCTGAAAGTCGTCGTCCAGTGCCCATCTCTTTTGTGCGTCGAATCGCAAGACAATAATTAACCTGCTATGAGGTGTGAAACGCCTGCCTGATATTTTGGTAATGCATATTCCAACATATAAATGAATTAATTGTGAATGGAATAGGATCCCGTTTCACTCTGCATCTCCCTCTCATACTAGCAGTGTAAGACTCATAGAGGGAGTTCATGGCAAACTTATTTTGGGGTGGAGCTTTGGATATACAGAACTGGGGAGGTTTCTGCGCAATCCAAACCAGATTTGGTGTATGTGTGTGCTATTGAGATGTAGGCCTTTCAAAAATGGAGAAAAAAAAGGCTAATTTTGTGTTGGTATACATTATATTTTCAGTTTTTGATTTATAGGCCCAGGTTACAGTGATTAAATCTAACTGAGCTTTCACTGCAATTACTCATTATTTTGTAATGTAACCTATTAAGTATATGGGATCTTATTTTACTCTGGCTAGTTTTGTGAACCTCAAAATATCTAGAGGATATTATTGGTGCCTGTTTTTACAGTCAAAAGTGGTAACACACACACCACCTCGGACCATCCCCGTGTTTCCTCTGCAGTACATGCCTTATAAATCATTGTTACAGAGATTACACACAAATAGAAGGATTTGAAAAGTTGTCTACATTGTCAGCAATAAAAATAGATATTTGAACAGTCAAATGGCTGTATGACCCAACTTTGTTATGTCTTAACCCGTGCTCTCCTGCATCCCCCTGTTATACTCACACCAGCATGACAGGCTCATGTCTGTGTTTTATCAGAACAAAGTGATAGGAGGCATGACACAGACACATGGTATGACACAGACCCCCCCCCCACACACACACACAGGAACCCACAGGATTAGGGCTATTAAAAGAACAACATACACGCGTGTAACACCAGGTTTCAACATCTGTTCTGTTAGCTGAAGTCACTGTCTAGGTATTCACAGATCCTGACATGACTTGCCTGGAGATGCTTGGGGGAGAAGAAAAATACAACATTTCCCAATATGTTTTCTTGTTAACATTCTGCAGTACAAGTACATCTCCTATTTAGATACCTGTAAGTGAGGAGATTATTGCATAGATCAAGATGGAGGAAAGTTTGATTGAAGTTGGTTTACTTTTGTTTGAGTCTAGAGACTAAGACATCTTCATTCATGTACATTACCACACAATCATCATCCATTCACCATTACACTACGGGACGGTTTCCCGGGCACAGTCCTAGACTAATATATAATAGAGAATCTCCGTTGAAAATGTTTTTTATTCCAGGACTAGGCTTAATCTGTGTCCAGGAAACCACCCATACATGTGTACTTAAATAATTAGCCCTATTACTGGAGTAGAGGCAAACTTTTAAGATATATTTTAGAGTTGATGGTGGTGGCCTCCTCCACCCAGACTGGTAATAATATCACATCTTCAGTGAGGTTAACTGGTGAATTCCTTCTTTTGAGACCTTTGTGCAGAGAATTAAAAACACATTTAGTCTTAGATACCACCCAATATTGTGTTACATGTTTTGGAAAAACGTTGTATCGCAACCATTGTATCAAATGCATTATACTATCTAAACTGGTTATTCGGCTGTCCCCATAGGACAACCTTTTGGAGAACCCTTGTAAGTTCAAGGTAAAACTATTTTCACAGAAGGTTCTACCTGGAACCCAAAAGGGTTCTATCTGGAACCAAAACAGGTTCTCCTATGGGGACAGCCAAAGAACCCCTTTGGAACCCTTTTTTTTGAGTGTACAGAACTTAAAAAGCTCCTAATGGACTAATGACAACAGTCATGGAGGCTGCTTTCCTCTGATTTAGCATACAATACATCAGGCGATGGGCTGTATTAGTTTGCTGAATGATGTGCAGATGACCTTGCATGTCTCTACCAAGAAGAAAGGTCATCGGTCCAAGAAGGGCAGGCATTGAATAGCCTGCCAACACGAGACTTTCCTTTAGCATTACAAATGTTTTCATCAACATTTTGCTTATAGATTTCTCAAGATATTTTGATGTTTGATAGGCTAGACAAACATGTTTGATAGGCTAGACAATAATGTACAGCCTGAGTGTTTATAGTGTAAAAGCTCAATGAACTAATGAGTGTTGATCTGCTTTTGCATAGCATACGTCAGGTGATGGGGCTGTATTTGTTTACAGAAGTATGTACGGACCTACACAGTCTATGGCAGGGGTAGGCAACCCTGGTCTTGGAGTACCGCGGGCACTTCATGTTTTTGACACTTCATGTTTTTGCTGCCCATGTCCCTTAATGTTGATGATGTGGTTGTTACTGACAAGAAGCACATGGCTGAGCTCTTTAATCACCACTTCATTATGTCAAGATTCCTATTTGACTCAGCCATGGCTTCTTGTCCATCCAACATTTCCTAATCTCCCACCCCTTCTAATGCGACTAGCCCCGACACTCCTCCCTCTTTTTCCCCTGCCCCGCTACAAAGTTTCTCCCTGCAGACAGTCACTGAGTCAGAGGTGCTAAAGGAGCTCCTTAAACTTGACCCCCCAAAAATATCTGGGTCAGATGGTTTAGACCCTTCTTTAAGGTTGCTACCCCTATCATCGCCAAGCCTATCTGTGACCTTTTAACCTGTCTCTCCTCTCTGGGGAGGTTTCCATTGCTTGGAAGGCAGCCACGGTTCGTCCTTTATTTAAAGGGGAAGATCAAGCTGATCCTAACTGTTATAGGCCTATTTCTATTTTTCACTGTCTATCAAAAGTGTTGGAAAAACTTGTCAGTAATCAACTGACTGGCTTTCTTGATGTCTGGCTTTCTCTCTGGTATGCAATCTGGATTACACTCAGGTTATGGATGTGTCACTGCAACCTTAAAGGTCCTCAATGATGTCACCATTGCCCTTGATTCTAAGCAATGTTGTGCTGCTATTTTTATTGACTTGTCTAAAGCTTTTGATACGGTAGACCATTCCATTCTTGTGGGCCGGCTATTGGAGTATTGGTGTCTCTGAGAGATCTTTGGCCTGGTTTGCTAACTACCTCGCTCAAGAGTTGTATTTATTTGAATTTTACCTTTATTTAAATAGGAAAGTCAGTTAATACGCTCGCGAAATTCAAATTAAATTATTAAAAATATTTAACTTTCATAAAATCACAAGAGCAATACACCAAATTAAAGCTTAACTTCTTGTTAATACAGCCATTTGAAAAAGGCTTTACGGCGAAAGCAAACCATGCTATTATCTGAAGACAGCACCCCACCATACAAACACATGAAAATCATATTTCAACCGAGCAGGTGCGACACAAAAGTCAGAAATAACTATATAATTCATGCCTTACCTTTGAAGATCTTCTTCTGTTGGCACTCCAATATGTCCCAGAAACATCACAAATGATCCTTTTGTTCGATAAACTACTTTTTTATATCCCCAAAATGTCAATTTAATTGGCTCGTTTGATTCAGAAAAACACAGGTTCCGACTCGCCCAACATGACTACAAATGATCTAATAAGTTACATGTAAACTTGGTCCAAACATTTCAAACAACTTTCCTAATCCATCCTTAGGTATCCTAAAACGTAAATAATCGATCAAATTTAAGATGGAATATACTGTGTTCAATAGCGGATAAAATCAACGTGGAGCTCGTGACCTGGAGCGTGCACCAAACAAAAGAGTACACATGGCTTGACACTCATTCTGAACAGCTATACCTCTTCATTCCTCAAAGGATAAACATCAACCAATTTCTAAAGACTGTTGACATCTAGTGGAAGCCATAGGAACTGCAACCAGGTGCCTCATGAATCTAGATTCCCATAGAAACCCAATAGAAAACACAGTCACCTCAAATTTTTGATGGTTTGCCCTAGGGGTTTAGCCTGCCAAATATGTTCTGTTATACTCACAGACATAATTTTTAACAGTTTTAGAAACGTTAGAGTGTTTCTATCCAAATATACCAATTATATGCATATCCTAGCTTCTGGGCCTGAGAAGCAGGCAGTTTACTTTGGGCACGCTTTTCATCTGGATGTGAAAATACTGCCCCCTATCCCAAAGAGGTTTTAAGAGCAAATTCTTATTTCAATGACAGCCTAGGAACAGAGGGTTAACTGTCTTGTTAAGTGGCAGAATGACAGATTTCGACCTTTGACCTTGCAACCTTTCGGTTACTAGTCCAACGATCTAACCACTAGGCTAACTGCCGCCCCAGAGTGCAGTGTATAAAGTTAGAACATCTGCTGTCTCAGCCACTGCCTGTCACCAAGGGAGTACCCCAAGCCTCGATCCTAGGCCCCACGCTCTTCTCAATTTACTTCAACAACATAGCTCAGGCAGTAGGAAGCTCTCTCATCCATTTATTTGCAGATAATACAGTCTTATACTCAGCTGGCCCCTCCACGGATTTTGTGTTAAACACACTACAACAAAGCTTTCCTAGCATCCAACAAGCTTTCTCTGCCCTTAACCTTGTTCTGAACACCTCCAAAACAAAGGTCATGTGGTTTGTAAGAAGAATGCCCCTCTCCCCACAGGTGTGATTACTACTTCTGTGGGTTTAGAGCTTGAGGTAGTCACCTCATACAAGTACTTAGGAGCATGGCTAGATGGTACACTGTCCTTCTCTCAGCACATATCAAAGCTGCAGGCTAAAGTTAAATCTAGACTTGGTTTCCTCTATCGTAATCGCTCCTCTTTCACCCCAGCTGCCAAACTAACCCTGATTCAGATGACCATCCTACCCATGCTAGACTACGGAGACATTATATTTAGATCGGCAGGTTAGGGTGCTCTCGAGCGGCTAGATGTTCTTTACCATTCGGCCATCAGATTTGCCACCAATGCTCCTTATAGGACACATCACTGCACTCTACACTGCTATGTAAACTGATCATCTCTGTATACCCGTCACAAGACCCCCTGGTTGATGCTTATTTATAAAAACCCTCTTAGGCCTCACTCCCCCTATCTGGGATATCTATTGCAGCCCTAATCCTCCACATACAACACCCGTTCTGCCAGTCACATTCTGTTAAAGGTCCCCAAAGCACACACATCCCTGGGTCGCGAGCTGCAAGAAACACTCAAACTGAACAGTTTTATCTGTGTCTTCATTCAAAGACTCAATCATGGACACTCTTACTGAAAGTTGTGACTGCTTTGCGTGATGTATTGTTGTCTCTACCTTCTTGTCTGTGCCCAATAATGTTTGTACCATGTTGTGTTGCTACCATGCTGTTGTCATGTTTTGTTGCTACCAATCAATCAAATGTATTTATAAAGCCCTTTTTTATATAAGCCGATGTCACAAAGTGCTTATGCAGAAACCCAGCCTAAAACCCCAAACAGAAAGCAATGCAGATGTAGAAGCACGGTGGCTAGGAAAAACTCCCTAGAAAGGCAGAAACCTAGAGAGGAACCAGGCTCTGAGAGGTGGCCAGTCTTCTTCTGGCTGTGCCGGGTGGAGGTAACAGTACATGGACAAGATGTTCAAATGTTTATAGATGACCAGCAGGGTCAGATGTCAATGTAGCTAGCTAACCTCACTGAGAATGTACTTTAACATACAGCTTGTGTAAGAAAAGTTAGTTACTTTCAACTATTCAATGATATTTAAGTAGTCTACACAAATGAGTGTGGAAGCTGATCAGTGTCTAAATGTGTTTGTTTCAGCTGAGCTATCAAGTAAACACGGTTTTTCCAAAGCTAAGCAGGGTACATACAATAGAGGTAGGCATTTTTTTTCTGAATTCCCAGTTGTCTTGAAAGCACAATTTTGCACAGATACTGGGCCAGTTTTGCACTTGCTTTCCAGGAAGGCGACTGGGTTGTCTTCCTCAGTAGAAATCCCCTTGTGACAGCTGTTCCAAGGTAATGGTGGAAAACATTTTGTTCATCAGTTTTTTTTTGTGACGTGGTAATGACATTGGCTCCCTCGTGCTGTCTCCTGAAGTCCACGATCATCTCCTGTGTTTTGTTGATGTTGAGAGTTTATTTTCACACCTTATCCCTGTACACCGTCTCGTCATTGTTGGTAATCAAGCCTACCACTGTAGTGTCGTCTGCAAACTTAATGATTGAGTTTGAAGCGTGCATGGCCACACAGTCATGGGTGAACAGGGAGTACAGGAGAGGGCTGAGAATGCACCCTTGTGGGGCCCCCGTGTTGAGGATCAGCGGGATGGAGATGTTTCCCACCTTCACCACCTATGGGCGGCCTGTCAGAAAGTCCAGGACCCAGTTGCACAGGGCGGGGTCGAGACCCAGTGTCTCGAGTTTAATGGCGAGTTCGGAGGGTACTCTGGTGTTAAATGCTGAGCTGTAGTCAGCAAACAGCATTCTTACATAGGTATTCCTCTTGTCCAGATGGAATAGGGCAGGCAGTGTGATGGCGACTGCATCGCCAGTGAACCTATTGGGGCGGTAAGCAAATTGAAGTGGCTCTAGGGTATCAGGTAGGGTGGAGGTGATATGATGCTTGACTAGTCTCTCAAAGCACTTCATGATGACAGAAGTGAGTGCAACGGGGTGATAGTAATTTAGTTCCATGCGTCACGGTGGGATCCACACATGCAGATATCATCTGTTCACCTACTATGCATCTCACAAAGACACGGCGGTTGGAACCCAAAATCTCCCATTTGGACTCGGACCAAAGGACAGATTTCCAGTCTAATGTCCATTGCTCGTGTTTTTTTGCCCAAGCAAGTCTCTTCTTGTTATTGGTGTCCTTTAGTAGTGGTTTCTTTGCAGCAATTTGACCATTAAGGCCTGATTCACGCAGTCGCCTCTGAACAGTTGATGAAGAATTCATTTGGGACGCAATCTGAGGTGTAGTTGACTTCTGCAGCAGAGGTAACTCTGGGTCTTCCTTTCCTGTGGCGGTCCTCATGAGAGCCAGTTTCATCGTAGCGCTTGATGGTTTTGCGACTGCACTTGCAGACATTTTCAAAGTTCTTACAATTGTCTAGATTGAGGTCTTAAATGTCTTAAAGTAACAATGGACTCTTTGCTTATTTGAGCTGTTATTGCCATAATATGGACTTGGGTCTTTTATCAAATAGGGCTTTCTTCTGTCACAACCCAACTGATTAGCTCAAACGCATTAAGGAATGAAATTCCACAAATTAACTTTTAAACAAGGCACATCTGTTAATTGAAATGCATTCCAGGTAACTACCTCATGAAGCTGGTTGAGAGAATGCCAAGAGTGTGCAAAGCTGTCAAAGGTTGGCTTCTGGTCAGCGGGGTGGTGGCACCGGGATCCTCATCTCTCCCAAGTGGTCATTCTCTCTTTCTCCCCTTACCCATCTGTCTATCGCCTCCTTTGAATTCCATGCTGTCACAGTTACCAGCCCTTTCAAGCTTAACATCCTTATCATTTATCGCCCTCCAGGTTCCCTCGGAGAGTTCATCAATGAGCTTGATGCCTTGATAAGCTCCTTTCCTGAGGACGGCTCACCTCTCACAGTTCTGGGCGACTTTAACCTCCCCACGCCTACCTTTGACTCATTCCTCTCTGCCTCCTTCTTTCCACTCCTCTCCTCTTTTGACCTCACCCTCTCACCTTCCCCCCCTACTCACAAGGCAGGAAATACGCTCGACCTCATCTTTACTAGATGCTGTTCTTCCACTAACCTCGTTGCAACTCCCCTCCAAGTCTCCGACCACTACCTTGTATCCTTTTCCCTCTCGCTCTCATCCAACACTTCCCACACTGCCCCTACTCGGATGGTATCGCGCCGTCCCAACCTTCGCTCTCTCTCCCCCGCTACTCTCTACTCTTCCATCCTATCATCTCTTCCCTCTGCTCAAACCTTCTCCAACCTATCTCCTGATTCTGCCTCCTCAACCCTCCTCTCCTCCCTTTCTGCATCCTTTGACGCTCTATGTCCCCTATCCTCCAGGCCGGCTCGGTCCTCCCCTCCCGCTCCGTGGCTCGACGACTCATTGCGAGCTCACAGAACAGGGCTCCGGGCAGCCGAGCGGAAATGGAGGAAAACTCGCCTCCCTGCGGACCTGACATCCTTTCACTCCCTCCTCTCTACATTTTCCTCTTCTCTCTCTGCTGCTAAAGCCACTTTCTACCACTCTAAATTCCAAGCATCTGCCTCTAACCCTAGGAAGCTCTTTGCAACCTTCTCCTCCCTCCTGAATCCTCCTCCCCCCCTCCTCCCTCTCTGCAGATGACTTCGTCAACCATTTTGAAAAGAAGGTCGACGACATCCGATCCTCGTTTGCTAAGTCAAACGACACCGCTGGTTCTGCTCACACTGCCCTACCCTGTGCTCTGACCTCTTTCTCCCTCTCTCTCCAGATGAAATCTCGCGTCTTGTGACGGCCGGCCGCCCAACAACCTGCCCGCTTGACCCTATCCCCTCCTCTCTTCTCCAGACCATTTCCGGAGACCTTCTCCCTTACCTCACCTCGCTCATCAACTCATCCCTGACCGCTGGCTACGTCCCTTCCGTCTTCAAGAGAGCGAGAGTTGCACCCCTTCTGAAAAAACCTACACTCGATCCCTCCGATGTCAACAACTACAGACCAGTATCCCTTCTTTCTTTTCTCTCCAAAACTCT